>NC_133326.1:379928776-380263878 GCF_042186555.1 Aquarana catesbeiana | reverse complement strand
ATGCAATAGCCGCGGGTAGTTTTAAATGAGTTTTTTCCTTCGAAATGTCATTTTGCTGTCAGATTGTTCTAAACACGGGAAACATGCGCCCCTTTACAGGCATACTATAGACACCCCCCAGGTACGAAATTTAAAGGGATATTACACTTTTATTGATTGACTTTAAGCATTATTAAAATCACTGCTCCTGAAAAAATGGCCGTTTTTAAAACTTTTTTTTGCATTGATCCATGTCCCCTGGGGCAGGACCCAGGTCCCCAAACACTTTTTATGACAATAACTTGCATATTAGCCTTTAAAATTAGCACTTTTGATTTCTCCCATAGACTTTTAAAGGGTGTTCCGCGGCATTCGAATTTGCCGCGAACACCCCAAATTGTTCGCTGTTCGGCGAACTTGCGAACAGCCAATGTTCGAGTCGAACATGAGTTCGACTCGAACTCGAAGCTCATCCCTACACATGAGCACAGTGAAAGTGTCACAAAGCATGCACTGATTTTTTTTTCTTTTTTTCTTTTCATGGTTCTTTATAGTCATCTTAGTATAGTATATGCTCCATACTGTATTGCTCCTGGGGTCGGATTTCCCATTAGGCACTGTAGGCATGTGCCTACAGGCGCTCATCCAGTGGTGGACTGGGTTGGGGGGCAGGGTAGCAATTGCTCTGATGCCCCATAAAAAGGCCACACCACATGCAGTCAGGGCCAGCACGCAGGTGACATTGCTAAGAGTTCATAAGGACAACACACCGCTCTCATTATCCAAAGCGGCTCTTGCCGCAGAGGCAGCACCTTGGACAGCACCTCACGAGGGCCCGAGGTCAGTAGGGAGCCCCATGAGAGGCAGAGATAATTTATGTAGCAAGGACTCTAGAAACCATGAAGGAGGCTGACCAGGAGCCCGGGATAAGGGAAGAGACCGGAGAGGAGGAGCCAATGATAGAACTGGGTGATTAATGCTTACAACACCCGGCACTGTACATGGATCCGTCCGCAAAACACCACAAAGCACGTGCCATTCCCTCAGATGAAGCCTCAAGCTGTGCTGTCTGTGCCCCCAGTGAAGATGACAGAGATGGCTGTATGCCTGGACAGAATATGCAGGAAACAGCTGAAGGGTAAGGAGACAGGGAAGCTGAGGAGGGGGGAGGGAAAGTCTTACCCTCTCACTCTCTCTAAACCCCTACCTCACCCCCTCTCATCCACCACTCTCTCAGCCCCCCTCACCCCCTCTCTCACTCCTCACCCCCTCTCTCACTCTCTCATCCCTCCCTTACCCCCACCCTCTCTCTCATTCACCCCCTCTCCCTCTCACCCCCCTCTCCCTCTCTTACCCCCTTTCCCTCTCTTACTTACCCCCTTTCCCTCTCTCAACCCCCTCTCTCTCTCACCCCCCCTCCCTCTCTCTCTCTCTCTCTCTCATCCCCTCTCTCTCTCTCCCCCCTCCCTCTCTCCCCACCCCTCTCTCTCACCCCCTCCCTCTCTCACCCCCTCCCTCTCTCTCTCCCCCTCCCTTTCTCACCCCCTCCCTCTCTCTCTCCCCCTCCCTCTCTATATCCTCCACCCCTCTCTCTCACCCCCCTCCCTCTCTCACCCCCTCCCTCTCTCTCTCACCCCTCCCTCTCTCTCATCCCCTCCCTCTCTCTCTCACCCCTCTCTCACCACCCTCTCTCTCTCACCCCCTCTCTCTCTCTCCACTTCCTCCATCTCTCTCCTACTTTCCCTTCTCCCCCCATCTCTACCCCTCCTATTCTTATCTCTCCTTCCTCTCCCCTTCTGTCTCTCTCTACCCTCTTTTTCCCTCTTAGAATTCAAACTGAAACAGTGTGAAACTGCAGAGCAGCTGGAGCGATTCAGCGCTCCAGCTGCTCTGCATTGCAGGTTGCTAGAGGGCAGTGTGATTCAAATTTCAGTGCATCGCACTGCTCACTTTTTTTATTTGTTTTGTACAAGCTTAATTTAAAGTATACAAAACGTACATTTCATCCATTACAATGTCGGGCAGAGCATTGCACTGCCTGACATTGCCCTGGGAATCATGCCGGTGTGCTGCAATAAAATGCAGCAGGTCTGTATTTTATCGCAGCACAGTGCAGTGCCGTGCTGGGCTGCGATGCAGTGTAAATGGGACACATAGGAAACAATTGTTTCCTGTGTGTCCCAGTGGTGACAGACGCTTTATGTCTAAACAACAGACTTAGGGGGCACACCCTAAAAATGCGTTTACATTCACGATGGTGCTGCTATAAGAAACAAAATAGATTACAGCGCACACATACAAAAATGATATTTAAATCCTGCAAGGCTATTTAAAACACCTGAACATATTCAAAAATATGGGGATTTGGTCACACCATATGGCTATATAGTGCTAAGCCCACTTACTGCGTCAAAGTAACCCATTATCAGTGGGTCCTACACTATTCAAAGAATGAAAGGTCCTGCATCTCAACCATGGGAGACAAACTCCTCTTTATGGGAGAACTGAAAGGACTCCTCCTATAACACATGTGGACACTAATAAGAGGTAATGAAGGGGGGGTGGGGTGCTCCGGCCCAAGGGATCTGGTCAGGACCCTTACAATATACAAACAACAGACTTTAGGGCTGTCACCACATATAGAGTGAATTGGTCCTTAGTTTCTAATGGGAGTTTGTCACATTTCAGGCTCTAGGGAAAAAAGTGCATTCTATCAGTAGATTTTCCATGTTTTCTTAGTGTATAAAAAAAGTTGTGGGGGGTTGGCAACGCTGTTGGGGGGTGCTTCATAATTCTCTGCTATAGGCTCCTGAGATGTAAATTCAGTCCTGATTGCTCCTAGATCAAAAGGTGCATGCAAACACTGGAGCATTGGCTGCTTGGTAAACTAAATTGTTAATGAATAAGCAGAATGTAGACCCTAACCATTTCAACCATAACCATATGCACCGTGCAAGCAAACTAATTACTGTAATGCCGTGTACACACGATCAGACTTTCCGCCAACAAAACCATGGATTTTTGTTGAAGATTGTTGGCTCAAACTTGTATTGAATAAACACGGTCACACAAATGTTGGCCAACAATTCCGAACGTGAGAACGCGGTGACGTACAACACGTATGACGAGCATATAAAAAGGAAGTTCAGTAGCCAGTGCACCACCCTTTGGGCTCCTTCTGCTAATCTCATGTTTATCTCGTGTTAGTAGAAGTTTGGTGAGAGACGATTTGCGCTTTTCAGCCTCGTGCTTTTCAGTTCGTTTCTGCTTTTGTTTGTGCTTGTGGGTTCGTATCTGTTCCTCAGCGCGTGTTGTCAGTTCGGTCCTGTCTTTCAGTGCGTTCTAAAATTATAGTTCGCTTCTGTTTTTCAGTGCGTTCTTGTCCGCTCCTTTCTGATTTTCTGCTCGTTCTTCTCAGGTCCCTTCTGATTATCAGTGTGTTCTGTTAGTTCGTTCTGACCAGCCGACTGTTTTCTAGCAATGTTGCGATTATGTTCTTGTCGGAGAGCTTGTGCCGTTGTTGAGCTTGGTGTTGGAGTTCTTGCTTTGACCCAAGTCCAGTCCATGAACAGGGTGAGGAGGAGTTCATGGACCAAGAATTGGTTACTTAATTGTGATCAATTCTCTCACATGCCTTTGCTGCGGGAGCTCCAGGAGAATAATCCTGACGATTTCAGGAATTATCTCCGGATGACGGACTCCATTTTTCACCGTCTGTTGGCTTTGGTGTCCCCTTATATTATGAAGCAGGACACCTGCATGCGACAAGCCATCGCTCCTGAGCAGAGGCTCGTCACCACCTTGTGGTACTTGGCGACAGGGAGAAGTCTGTAGGACATCAATCATTATTCCAGAGACCTGTTCTGCCATCATACAGGACCTGCAGAAGGACTATATTAAGGTAAGTTTTCTCCTTTAACATCACATGCTATGTATTTAATGTTTGCTAATGTATTGTATTTATTTAATTATTCCCTAATTACCATGATTGTAATATGCTGTGAATGTCCTCTTTGTCCTCATGCATGCTGTAAGCTTTTAATGCTCCTTTTTTGTCCTTCATGCATATTTGCCTTCACTAACCTCCCCAGCATGCTATCCTGGGCCAATACACACCTAGCTTAGTCACTTAACAATGTATTTTGTCAGCTCCATTGTAGTGCTTACCCTAAACAACCCCTAAAATACGTCCAAATGTTATTGTTGGCCTTAAATTCATGCAGAGTGCAAGAGGCTTTTTTTTGGGGGGGGCCAAAACTCATTTGTATCCCTCCCTCCCCCTCAACTGCTAAGTCAACTGATACCAGTACTCTATCTGCTGACTTTGCCAAACCCATACACACTATACCTACCTCTTTTGTGTTCATATTTATGGATGAATTCACCAAAGCATGTAGTGCAAGTGCCTGCCTGAATACTTTCAAATGGTACTGTTTAAAGTTTTGTTCTCCTATTATCTTGATAGGTAATTGCAGAATGTAAAAATGTGCTTCAATTCGGACAGTGTGTATTCATATTTTTGGATTATGACACTTCTTACCTGTCCAGTGGGCTGACAATAGTGTAAGTAAGGAGGGGCTGGCCAAAGTAACACACATTATTTATGCATTCAGCTCTCAATGAAGTGGAGATGTTTACCTGTCCAAAACATCTCCCCCCACCCTAAAATTTATACAATGGGCCATCAGAGGGGGTGAGGAATCTGATAAGTGGACCTTTTACTTTTGACTTTAAAAAATGTTATACTTATGTTGGCCAAGAATGTTTGTGTCTAATCTGCTTGCAATGTTATGTGCAAAATTACTATTTTTTTTTCTTGTTTGACTCCACAGTTTCCTTCCAACTCACAGGAATGGCAGACTGTGGCCTCCCAATTCGCCCAGCAGTGGGACTTTCCCAACTGCGGTGGTGCAATAGATGGGAAACACGTCCGGATCGTCCCACCCCTCAACTCGGGGTCATACTACTATAACTACAAGGGGTACAGTAGTATTGTGTTGGCAGTGGTGTCGGCAACTTATGAGTTTTTGTATGTGGTCGTGGGGAAGAATGGCTGGAGTCATCGCCCAGACTGAATTCTACAGGCGTCTCCAGATGCTTGGGCTTGCCACCTCCAGCAGACAACGTGGCGGGCCTCCCATTTGTGGTTGTGGCAGATGAAGCATTTGTGTTGGGGGATCATCTGATGCGGCCGTTCCCTATCGGACACTCACCCTGGAGCAGAGGGTTTTTAACTACCAGCTGGCCAGAGCCAGAAGAGTGGTGGAAAATGCCTTTGGCATAATGGCCAGCCGGTTCTGGCTATTCCTAACGTCAATAAATATGGCCGAATACAAACTGAACCATATTATTTTGTGCTGCTGCATTTTGCATAATTTTATGAGAAAAAATGCAGCCAACTATCTGGCCTCAGTTGCGACTGAGGCCGGCACACCGTAAGAAATCATGACGGCTCTTGAAGCTGGCCGTCCTGGCTTGCCCCCCAAAGCGCCCCCGAAATGCAGCAAAGATGTCTTGAGTATTTCGTGGAAAGGGGGGCAATTGATATGCCAGCTAATCTTTAAAAAATCTTTAAAATAAATTTGTTGTGAAAAACTGAACTCATGTTTCATTTGATTTACTGTTTGTGTTTGTTATCTGTCTCCTAGGTTCTCCAATGGCCTTTTATTTTTGGCTATTTTCATCAATAGTGCAAACGTAACTTATTTGATACATCAGGCGACAATCTCTTCTTCAGCTAACTGTTATGTTCTGTTGTGCTATGGGTCTGCTACACACACACACACAATGCTTTTGTTGTTAATATATATATATATATATATATATATATATACACTTGTAGTGCAAACTGATTTGCCTTTAGTAAATAACCCCCATTGTCACTGTAACTACACCAGCTTACTAAAAAAACTGGTATTGAGCATTGAAAGAAGAAGCCACACATTGTTGAGTATAAAACATTTTACTCCAAGCACATTCACATGTGCGTTATAAAAGGGTTTTTAAACAAACCAACATCGTTGGTGTATAACATGTATGTTTGACAGTAGATATAGCCTTTTTTTGTGGCTAAACAGGCATGTTTAAAAACATAACGTCCACATCCCCAACTCAGGAACTTACAAAGTTCAACTTTGGTAAAGTGAAGGCCATATGAGACATTAGTATGTCAAAACTGTGTTGATTTTGCCTTCAGCAGATGGGGTGATCTCATACCTGTAAAAGCCAAATTTTGAAGATGCCCACAAACTGGGACTCAAAATGTGGTTTTCCATCATGATTCCAAGCTTAAAATGTGTATCTTTTCCCTACATCTATTTTGATAAAGCCACAAAACACACAGTGTCAACATGTGCTGTCTGCCATCATGGAATATCAATGTACGCTTTTTGTGGGTGCAACCCCTTCCTCGCAATTAAAGTAGGTGAGAGGAAGGGGTTGCACCCCCGTAACACGTCCATTGATTCCCCATGATGTGAGCTAGCACATGTTGACACACTGGGCCTTATTTCAGAAAGGACAATCCACTTTGCCCTACAAGTGCACTTACATTGCACTTGTAGGGCAAAGTGGTTTGGCTTTTTTTAAAATAAGCCACAGTGTGTCAACATGTGCTAGATCCCATCATGGGGGATCAATAGACGTGTTTTGGGGGTGCAACACCTTCCTCTCACCTACTTTAGTTGCGAGGAAGGTGTTGCACCCACAAAACGCGTACATTGATATCTCATGATGGCAGATAGCACATGTTGACACACTGCGTGCATCTTCAAAAGTTGGCTTTGCAATTACTTTAAAACTTTTAAAACACGAAAAACAATAACGCCAACATTTACATTTTTTGGTGGTTTTAGATTTTGGCTAAAACATCAATGATGTTGGTCAGTCTTTTTTGAACATCAGTGATGTTTTGCTTGACCTTCTCTAAATCTCGATTGCACACCATTATCTCACTGATGAGTACTTGTGCACTTGCACTGTTGAAATGAGTTTCTTCTTCCACAACATCCACATCATCTAAAAAAAAAAAACCCACACCATGTATTATAAATATGCATACATCTATTACCTGAAGCTGTGGTCTCAGACACTGACCTGTTATGGTCACCATTTCAACCACTTCCTGAACCTCGGAATCCACAACATCAGGTTGTGTGCTGAGTTGTTCCCCTTCTTCAGAAGGTGTGGGGTTCCTGTTGTCCTCAGATGTCCCAATTCTTTTCTCCCCTATGTGAATACAAAAAAGGTATACTTAGCAGACAGATATTTGAGGCAAGAAATAGGAATATGAAACATTGCTTGGAAGTGCCGTCAAATTGTCTGTTTTGGCAGAGTTCCAAGCTGAAGACATGATTTTTTTTCCTTTTCAAAAGCTGGAATACTTACCTGTTTTGTGCAAGTTTCACACATGGAGAGACCCCTAGTATCCACTGGAGCACCTGCGTGGGACACCATAAAAAGGTTGTTATGGTTTTCCACACTAGTGCTCCTGTGTCCAGATGTGTAAACAGCTGCTGAATGTCCTCTCCTTACACTGAATCAAGTTTGCATTTCGTTATAGTTACAAACACATCTAGACAGCAATGTAATAAACTTTGTTTAATACAAATAGGCATGAACACATGTAGTTAACCTGCATCTGCCAAAAACGTTGTATTAGTGGTTGAACGAACGATATTTACTACGAACGATTACTGTGCCCACCAACCTCAAACTTGGCATTTTAAACTGTACAACAGTAAAGAAAAGCACATGTACCAGCACAAAAGTAATAATAATAATAATAATAATAATAATAGGAACACAGGACAAATACTTACTATTTAGAAGCACTTTCCTGATCCTTCTATAATGCTCGTGCTTCCTCAATTTCAGGTCTGACCAGTGTTTCCTCAATTGCGTTTCCTTGGATCGTCGTACCCCAAAATTCCTGTGCAGACTTCTCAGAACTTTAGTCATGATCTTGGCCTTTCTCAGATTAGGGTTTGTGTAAGGTCCATACTTCCCATCATAGTCTGCCCTCTTAAAGATGTCCACCATCTCCACCATCTCTACAAAGGACATATTTGAGGCCTTATATCTCCTCCTGGATCCGGAACTGCCTTGCTCCGGGCTTTCCTCCTCATTGCTGCTCTCTGCACGCACCTGCTTTATCTCCGCCATGTGCTCTCCCACTGCCCCGAAAGAGAAGGGGCAGGGAATACACTAGAAAGAAGGACAGGGGTGGAGTTTCATGCATGTGCAGTGTATATAAAGCATAACATGCGTACTTCGTACGTAAGATCTGTGAGTGGAGGACGAAGGATCGTTAGTGCCGATCGTGCAAACGAAGGTACAATTTTAACTTGGGGCATCAGTGGTTAGTGGTTTATACTGCTTATAGATTGAGGCCTACATTGGGACAAGATTAGGAGAGTTTAGCCTCACATTAGGGTTTGTCTTGTGTTGTGTCTTGCAGATAAAATGGTGGATACATTTACTGACCCAGACATCCTGCCAAAATTCCTGGACATGTACAGGTAGCTACCATGTCTCTGGTAAGTGACATGCAGAGACTACTCCAACAAGCAAAAGAGGAAGGCAGCGCTGGAGAAACTGTTGGAATTGGTGAAGCCGGTGACTCCCACGGCAGACATCAACTATTTGAAGGCCAAAATTGGTAGCCTGAGGAGCACATATAATAGGGAGTGCAAAAAAAGGTCCAGGATTACTTGAGATCAGGAGCAGCAGCAGATGACATATATGTACACAGGCTGTGGTACTACGACAGACTGCGTTTTTTTGTCAGACCAGACACTATCTACACTTCTTTCCACACTTCCTTCCACACTTCCTTCAACATCAGCTAAGGCTTATGAAGTCCAACCTGGGCCTTCCACCCAGGAAGATGTGGAGGAGCCGAGCTTGAGCCAGGTATAGCATTGTTCAACATATTTCTTGTCAAAAATGTAATGATGCTATTATTGATCACTAATTTCTGATTTAACAAAGTGGTTTACATATCAATAGACAATAGTAGCCACAAATGTTTGGGACAATAATGGAAAATGCTGGGGTCAGAATTATAGTCTTTTCTATTTGTTAACATTCAATTTGCAACTGTCATAAGCTCAAAATTGCGTGTGAATGATGACCATACCATTTTCATACACGGGAAAGTCTCAGACAGGAGGTGGCCGTGGACAGCAGCCTGACAGAATCCCAAGTTCCTCCCCTCTGGCCTCCAACCAAAAGGACCAGGAAGGCGAGGAACCTGGAGGAGTCAGCGACTGCTTTAATTCGTCAGGCTACTGCGGTACTTACAATGACCCCTGGTGTCCATGAGTCGTTTGGCTGTGTGACAGCCAGTAAACTGGAACGCATGGAGGAGGGCCAATGTCTCATCTGTGAGGAGATCATTCTTTTGACCTTAAACAAGGGGATGAGGGGCCAACTCACAAATAAAAGCTACCTGAGTTGGATCATACTACTCCTCCACCACCTTCAGCAACATCACCAACACCACAGCCACCCAACCAACCACAGCAGCATGGAAGGAAGCGTGGAAGGAAGTGTTGAGAGTGATGGCCTGGGTTTGGTGTGGTCTGGCAAAAGACACAGGCTGTTGTAAGACCACAGCCTCAGGACATATACAGTATCTCACAAAAGTGAGTACACCCCTCACATTTGATTTTTGTAAATATTTTATTATATTTTTTCTCATGACAGCACTGAAGAAATGACACTTTGCTACAATGTAAAGTAGTGAGTATACAGCTTGTATAACAGTGTAAATTTGCTGTCCCCTCAAAATAACTCAACACACAGCCATTAATGTCTAAACCGCTGGCAACAAAAGTGAGTACACCCCGAGGTGAAAATGTCCAAATTGGGCCCAATTAGCCATTTTCCCTCCCTGGTGTCATGTGACTCGTTAGTGTTACAAGGTCTCAGGTGTGAATGGGGAGCAGGTGTGTTAAATTTGTGTTATCGCTCTCACTCTCTCATACTGGTCACTTGAAGTTCAACATGGCGCCTCATGGCAAAGAACTCTCTGAGGACCTGAAAAAAAGAATTGTTGCTCTACATAAAGATGGCCTAGGCTATGAGAAGATTGCCAAGATCCTGAAACTGAGCTGCAGTAAGGTGACCAAGATCATACAGAGGTTTAACAGGACAGGTTCCACTCAGAACAGGCCTCGTTATGGTCGACCAAAGAAGTTGGGTGTATGTGCTCAGCGTCATATCCAGAGGTTGTCTTTGGGAAATAGATGTATGAGTGCTGCCAGCATTGCTGCAGAGGTTGAAGGGGTTGGGGGTCAGCCTGTCAGTGCTCAGACCATACGCCGCAGACTGCGTCAAATTGGTCTGCATGGCTGTTGTCCCAGAAAGAAGCCTCTTCTAAAGATAATGCACAAGAAAGCCAGCAAACAGTTTGCTGTAGACAAGCAGACTAAGGACATGGATTACTGAAACCATGTTCTGTGGTCTGATGAGACCAAGATAAACTTATTTGGTTCAGATGGTGTCAAGCATGTGTGGTGGCAACCAGGTGAGGAGTACAAAGACAAGTGTGTCTTGCATACAGTCAAGCATGGTGGTGGGAGTGTCATGGTCTGGGGCTGCATGAGTGCTGCCGGCACTGGGGAGCTGGTTTCTCCGAAATAGTGGGCGTGACTTAAAGGGGCATGGCTCTAAGGGGGGGGTTATTGTCTGAGATGAACGAGGGATGGAGGGAGAGGGAGGGAGAGAGGGAGAGAGGGATGGAGGGACAGCAGGCCCAGATCCTACACAACAATATAAATATGTTTATTTCAGAAAGTTTAACAATCAGCATATAAAGATACTCCAAACGTTTGGTGTTAGCGCTTAGATCACCCCAGAACCATGGTTGTTATGGTGTCAGGATAATTGAAGCGCATTATTTCTATCATTACATTGTAATATAAAATGAAATTATTGAACTCACCATAATGCAGAATCAGTGGGAGCACTGAGTGTGTCACCTGCCACGTCGCTTGCCACCAGATGCCATCAGGTGCCCCCAGCGGAGTCCCTCCTTACATCTGGTGCCCCCAGAGGAGTCCGTCCTTACATCAGGTGCCCCCAGAGGAGTCCGTCCTTACATCAGGTGCCCCCTCAGTGGAGTCTGTCCTTACATCAGGTGCCCCCAGCGGAGTCCGTCCTTACACCAGGTGCCCCCAGCGTAGTCCGTCCTTACATCAGGTACTGCCAGCTGAGTTTGTCCTTACAATAGGTGCCCCCAGCGGAGTCCATCCTTACATCAGGTGCCCCCAGCAGAGTCCCTCTTTACATCAGGTGCCCCTAGCAGAGTCCCTCCTTACATCAGGTGCCCCCAGCAGAGTCCCTCCTTACATCAGTGTCCCCAGCAGAGTCCCTCCTTTCATAAGGTGCCCCCAGCAGCGGAGCCCTCCTCACATCTGTGTCCTCAGCAGTGGAGTCCTCCTCACATCTGTGTCCCTATCAGCGGAGTCCCTCCTTACATCAGTGTCCCCATTAGCAGAGTCCCTCCTTACATCTGTGTCCCCATCAGCGGAGTCCCTCCTTACATCTGTGTCCTCATCAGGGGAGCCCCTCCTTACATCTGTGTCCCCATCAGGGGAGCTCCTCCCTGCATCTGTATTCCCATCAGCAGAGCCCCTCCTTACATCTGTGTCCCCATCAGTGGAGCCCCTCTTTACACCTGTGTCCCCATCAGCGGAGTCCGTCCTTACATCTGTGTCCCCATCAGCAGCAGAGTCCTCCTCACATGTGTCCTCATCAGCAGAGCAGAGTCCTCCTCACATGTGTCCCCATCAGCAGAGCAGAGTCCTCCTCACATGTGTACCCATCAGCAGAGCAGAATCCTCCTCACATGTGTCCCCGGCAGCAGAGCAAAGTCCTCCTCACATGTGTCTCCGGCAGCACAGCCCTCCTTCATGCTGAGTCTGTCTCTGTCCCCTTCAGAGGCAGCTAGTTCCCAGCTTTCTCCGTGTGAGGCCCCTACCCTCTCCACTGAACACAAGGGGATTAGTCCTCACCGCGGCAGACATCTTTTTGTAGCCCGCTGGAAGTGACGCTGTTCTGACACTGAGAACAAATCACCCAGCTGTAGTGATACACTACGGGCGCTGGGCGGAAGCTGTTCGGCACGATGGACTGCGCCACAAAGCAGCTCCAAACTCAGCCAATGAAGCGCCTCCTCTGCAATCTTGTGATTGCATAGACGTGGCGCTTCCCATAGAGCACTGTGTTCGGTGTCCGAACACAGTGCACTTAAGGACTTTTTTTTTTCTTTTTTTTTTTAAAGGGCCATGTTTTAAAAAATGTCTTTGTTTGTTTTTGTTTTTGTTTTGTTTTTTGTGACTGCCTGGGGGGGCAGTGCCCGGGAACCCCCAATGGATGGGCCGCCACTGGCAAGAATACATTTTTATTGAAATAGTGCAAAATATAGCCTAATTGTAATGATGAGGAAAATGATGTTTGATTGTCATTCCAAAACATGTTTTACATGAAAGGATTTAAATAAAATACTCTCGGTAAACAATAATTAAAAAAAAGTTGTAGCTTTCGTTTCTAATGCTGCTATTAAATGGGAATATATACAAAAATTCCAGGGTTTTATACCATTCCATATTTTACCTAAAAAACTGAAATTTGCTGATTGGGAATCCTTATACAATAAGAACCTGACAGAGGTTCTTCTCCAAAAACAAAGAAAAAAAATTGTCTTAGGTTCCTGCTTAAAGTGTGAAGGGGTTTCTGGAAGCCAAAAAGGTAACTCTACATTTTAGTGGCCCCACACTGATCATTTCCTTCACCTGCTCTTCTGCTGTTCACACCACAATGACTAAATGGTTAGCACTGTCCCTGCCATAAGAGAAGAAGAAGCAGGAAGACCATTAGAGGAAAAAAATATCTTCACACAATATAGAACTTGTGAAGAATTTTCCAAAGGAAAGGAAAAATAAGTGCACTGAAGACATTACTGATTGACCTGAAAAGAATGAGAGGCAGAAGGCCCTGATAAAGGGAAATTTTGAACCCTGGTACCCAGAACTGAGCTAATACCTAAAACCAGCATATTTCAGATGAGGTCTTACTAGTACTTTGTACTGGGGCAAAATTATGTTCCTCCCTCTGGTATCTATCGTTCTTTTAATACAAGATAATAATTTTACTAAAACTTAACATTGCACGCTATTATTAAGTCTATGATCTACCAGAACTCCAAGATCCTCTTGATTATTGATTTCACCAGTTGTATTACCCATATACTGTACTGTATGAAACATGCACATCTGTAGCCCCCAAATACATAGTTTTACATTTATAAATATTAAAGCTTATTTTCCAATATAGTTAATCAAATAGCGCATTCAGGCCTGCTTGTAAATTGGAGACATCATGTAGGGACTTTATTCTACTACATAGATTGGTGTCATCTGCAAAAACAAAATGGTACTTTAAATCACAAACTCTATATCAAGTATGAATAGGTTAAAAAGTAAGGGTGCCAGACATCATGAGCAGTATCTGCACGGGATAAACCACAGCCCTTCTTTAATGTATATGCTTCCTATTGCTAGTTTTGTTGTATACTGCCCATATGTACATTGTTACATGGCGCTGTCATGCATCTTTTTCTGTTCTATATCACACTGCTGAATTCCCTGAAAACAAAATAAAGAATAAAAAACAAAGCCAAAAAAAAAACCACTGAAACTTGGTGTATACTACTAACAGCCTTAGACCATTCAGGATATGAATAATTAATAACTACTCTCTGAATGCATTTGCTATCTGTATGCAAATGTGCCAAATGCTTTTTCAAATTCCAAGCATACTTTTCCAGTAGCTATAACTTTGTCTAGGTTTTTGCTTACTCATAAAATAGGTGGAGTTTTTTGCAACCTTAGTCTTTTGTGAAACAATGCTATTGCTTCTAACATTGTTTGTTTTTTTTTTTAAGCAAAAACTAAAGCCTGGTACATACTATAGGTTTTTTTCCCAGCGAGTTGAACGATAAAAAAAAACTGTCAGCTCCGGTTGGAGCCACTGTACTCACTATGTGAAGTACAGCGATCTCCCCGCTGAGCTGTTGTGTTCTGACAGAGAGACAGCCCCCACCAGAACACTCTGATCAGAGCTCTCCACCATTGGCTGAGAGCGCTGATCGGGAGTCAGTCGGCTGCTGGTTTTCCAGCACACTCGTCCGACAGAAGCTCGCCAAACGGCGAGCTACTGTCGGACAGGCCAACATACAAACTGGCTGAATTACTGCCTTTTTTTTGAGTTGCAAATGTCTCCCAACTTTCGGCTTGTGTTTCCCTGGCTTAATCTATATGGTTCTTTATCAATCTTTCAAGAATCTTCCTGAGCAGAGAAATTAAGATTACAGGTCTATAGTTATTTGGTAAGGACTTTCACCCCTTTTTAAATACAGGCACTACATTGACCTTACGTCAATTCATGGTGCCACACTAGTCACTAAACAGTCTCTAAAAATTAGAAACAATGGTTTCAAAAATAACAGAGCTCAACACTTTAAGGACACATGGGTGTAAGCCATCTGGTCAAGGTGCTTTATTTACCTTTAGTTTGTCTAACTGTTTCTGGACCATATCAATTCCAATTCACCATTTTTCTTTTTTTACACAAGTTAAAAAAGGTATTTAATAGATATGCCTTCTCTTTCTCCCCCAGTCACCAACTCTTAGTTATCCTGTAAGAACTCCTTGCTCAGACCTGAACTTGTTCTCTTTTGCAACCTGTGTTTGTAATGTTCAAATGATGAAAGTGTTCCTTCATTTTTTAATTTTTTTAAATTCCCATTTTGTATTTTTTATGGTTTTCTAAACATTAGGCATATGCCACATAGGTTTTTCATTTAGCCTTTTAAACTTATTGACCATGGGAATATATTTTGCATTGTGTTTGCATACAGTCAATTTAAAGCATTCCTATCTCTTTTCCAGTGGCAGCTGGTGTTTTTTTTTTTGGGGGGGGCAGCAAACAACCATCCATCCCCCCCGAGCGGCACCCACTCCCCCGCTGTATGCCAGTCGGGCTGGCACTTACCCCATCGTGGCGGGTGGTAGGCAGCGTGGTGCAGCGGCTCGGCTCTGAGTCCTCTTCTACATTGTGGCTTCTAGCTCCTCCCCTCCTCCTCCTACGCATCCAATAGGATCGTCTTTCCTTTCAGCCAAACAGGTGACTGGTGTCAAAACCCGCTTCCCGATTGGCCGAGAGGAGGATCAGTGTTAAGACAGCGAATATTGATTTGTCGTTTTAACACACCTGGGTGGGCTCAGAGCGCACTCTCTGTGACCCGAGCCCACCCTATATTGAAGCCTATTAGAGCCTTTGGCTCTTTTCTGTGTTCTTTAATGTCAATATTCCTTTCCAGTCAAAGTTTTGGAGGGTGGTCATCAGCATGGGAAAATTTGTTCTCTCAAAATTAAGTGTTTTTATCTTTCCAAGATGTGCTTATTGTTTGCAACTTAAATAAATTAAATCATATTATGATCGCTGCTATTCAGTTATGCTTTTATATGAACATTTGTAATAAGCTTTGCATTGTTTGAGATTAAAGATCCAGCTGAGCGTGATTTATAGTTGGGATCTTTATAATCCAAAACACAAAATGTCTTGAAATAAGTTTATAAATGTGTGCCCGTTACGTTACACCAGTCAATTTTAAAATCTTGGTTGGTTAAAATCTCCCATTATTACCCCTGTCTCAGCACTTGTAGACATTTCTATCTATGCAAGGAGCTGAATTCCTACCTTTTTATTAATACTAGCAGGGCTGTAACAAACTCCAATAAATTTCTTTGCAGTGTGCCGACTCATATGTAACTCTATCCATAATTGTAATTTTAATTTTAAGTCACTTACCCTAATGCAAACTTTCTGTGGCTGTTTCATCCACCCCCTCCCTCATACTTAGATACATTACTCAGGTAAGTATTTATCCAATGATGTGCTCATCTGCGGGACTTTTCTCCTCTCTCCGCTCAGTCACAGGTTTGGCCGAGAACAGCAGGAGCCTTTGGCTCCTTTCACTTTCAGTCAAATCCAGTGAGGAGGGAGTGGAGGGCCGCCAAAAGTCCGCCAAAGGGTCTGTTGAAAGTCCGCCAAAAGTCCGTCGACAGTCTGTCGGACAGGCTGTCGGACTTTTGTAGCTGAAAAGTCCGACCGTGTGTACGCGGCATAATAGTCTACAGTCCTGACTTCATCAAGAACCCTGCTCTGGACTTGTAGATGCCAAGGAACAGTCCACCGCTGGAGTGACAAAACAAACTGTTAACTCTTGCCACTACTGCAAGGAATCATTTTTTTCTCTGCCCAGACTTGGACTATAAAAAATTTCAATACCATTAAACTAGAGGCAAAACAGTATAAAAATACATTAAGGATAAACCTACGGTAATTTTCAGATGTTCTACCTCATTAGGGGAAAAAATTCTCCAGCGTCATTACAGGGGTGCATGTAGGGGTGACACCCTGCTCTCTTAGTCTGTATACAGTATATCTTAAAAAAATGTTAAAATTCACAACACTTATTAGAAGACATGTCGCTTTGAAACATACCTTTTTTTTTTTTTAAATAATCTTTATTTATCAAAACAATTTTACAACTGATTATAAAACATGTACACATCCAAGACATAAATGATCCTATTTTTCTTTATCAGAACATTATTCAAATTTCTTTTAACTAATTACAAAATTAATTCAGGGATGTGAGTCCTATACTTATTTGCCTACCCCACTACCCCCCTACCCCCACCCCTCTCAATTATACACATTCACAACCATAAAAAAAAAAAAAAAAGTGGGTCCCCTCCTGTTGTGCTCCATTAGGTTTCTATATCGTCCTCAGCAACCGCGACCGGGGAACTCTTCCCATTTGGCCCATGTTCTTAATATTTGTTCTTTTAACCCCTCTTCTATCACCATTCTTTCCTCCAGGGCACGCATCTCCGCCATCTCACACTCCCACTCCACTATAGAAGGCATATTTGTGCTTTTCCATTTTCTTGCTATAATAGTTCGTGCTGCTGTCAAAAAATATTTCAATAATACCTTTTTTGTGTTTTTCACCGATCCCTGGATCATAGATGATACTGCCACTTGTATTTCTGGATATAAATCGATCCCGCTCATAGTTCTATAAATCTCAAATATTTTTTGCCAAAATGGTTGGATTTCTGAACAATAATACCAGATATGTGACATTGTACCCTGAGCTTCATGACATCTCCAACAGACATCCTCATTATCTGGATTTATTTTGTGTAGATCCACGGGACACCTGTACCATCTGGCTAAGATTTTATAGTTTCTTTCCTGATGTTTAGCAGATATTGAAAGTTTATGGGTTGCTATAATTGCCTTTTCCCATGTTTCCCTGGGGATTTCTATCCCTAACTCTACCTCCCATTTCTTTATATAAGGTACCTCCTGTCCTTTATTTTCTGAAATCAAATATTTATAAACTTTAGATAAAATGTGGGTGGGTCTATGTTTCTGCAGGAAAATTTTTTCCAAAGCTGTTAGGGGCCTTTCTATTACGGCCTCTTTTATCGGAGATGAAATATACCGTTGGAGTACACTTTTTTTTGTGTTCCACACCCAGAGCCTCCAATGGAAGGAGTCTATTCTCTTCCATCGTTTCCACTATCCTGGTATCTTCACATCTCTTCCATTTAAGAAATGTTTTAGATTCGAGTGCCAGTGGAAATTCTGGGTTGCTAAATAATGGGGTCATGGGGCCTCTAGGAGTGGATCTGATCCCCTTCTTTATCATAATGTCCCACACTTTTAGTGTTGATGCAACTAAAGAGGGCATGTCGCCATCCGGCAGTCTTTGCTCTCTCTTAATCCACGGTAGTGATTTCAGTTTTAGGGCCGTGATCTCTTCTTCTAGCTTCACCCATTGTTTAAGATCCCTGTTGTGGAACCAGTCCACTATTCTAGTTACCAGTATTGCTCTGAGGTACATTTCTATATCTGGGAGAGCAAGGCCTCCATCTCTCTTAGTTTTATTTAACACTGCTCTGTTAATTCTGGGAGTCTTACCCCCCCGATAAATTTTCCTATCACCCTACGCAGTTTTTTCAGGATATTTGTTGAGGGAAAAATGGGTATCGCTTGCAGAATATATAATATTTTAGGTAATATATCCATTTTTATTATATTTATTATGCCCATCCAGGAAAACGTTCCTTTTTGATATTGTTGTAATGTTCTCATAGTTTTTTTAGTTCGGGACATAATTATATTCCTGTAGTTTATTCAAATCGGTGGGGATAAAAGTACCCAGATATTTAATTGCATTTACTTGCCATTTGAAAGAAAAATCCTTTCTGAGAAGTTCCGCCGTGGTATTTGACAGATTAATGTTCAGCGCTTCGGATTTACTATAGTTTACCTTAAAATTACTAAGTGCCCCAAATCGTTTAAATTCTGATATCAGATTTGGTAATGATATCAGAGGATTTGTGATATATAACAATATATCGTCTGCATATACTGACATCTTGTACTCTGTACCTCCCACTTTGATTCCTTGTATATCTTTATTTTCTTGAACCGCTATTAATAAATGCTCCATCACTAATATATATAATAGTGGGGATAGCGGACAACCCTGTCGGGTTCCGTTCGTTATAGGAACTACCTCCGATATATTGCCATTCGCCCGTATCTTAGCCGTTGGACTCTGGTATAGGACCATTATCTTATCTATAAGTATAGGACCGAGCCCCCATTGTATTAAAGTCTCTTTAAGGAAGTTCCATCCCACCCTGTCGAATGCCTTCTCGGCATCGATTGCTAATAAGCAGGATGGGATGGAACTTCTCTGTGCGTATTCCACCAATGTGAGTGTTTTTAAGGTGTTATCTCTTGCCTCTCTTCCCTTTATAAAACCCACCTGATCTAGGTGTATATGTGCGGGTATTATAGGGGTGAGTCTATTGGCGATTATTTTAGAGTAAAGTCTTAGGTCGATGTTCGTTAAAGAAATAGGTCTATAATTTCCACATAAAGTGTGGTCCTTCTCAGGTTTAGGTATAAGTGAAATGTATGCCTGCATACTTTGTGGGACGAAAGGCACAGATGTGGATACTGAAATAAAGGTCCGCTTCATAATGGGGATAAGCTCTTTTTTAAATGTTTTATAAAATCTTGGGGTAAAGCCATCAGGGCCTGGGCTTTTCCCCGGTACTAATGAGTCAATTACTTTTTGTATTTCAATCTCCGAGAATTCTTGATCTAGTTGTGCTATTTCTATCGGTGCTAGTACAGGGAGTGCATTTTCTTTTACATATTGATGAATACTTTGTTGGAATCTGGATCGCTATTTGCACCATGATTGGGTATATTATATAATTTTGCATAAAAGGTCTGAAACTCCTTCAGAATCTCTTTTGGGTCATACCTCATATCCCCTGTTTCTGACTTGATCTTAACAATAGGGGAAACATTCCCACAATGACGTAAAGCCCTTGCAAGAAGTTTACCTGGCTTATTACCCTGTTGATAGTATAGGGAACGATTACTGTCCCTTATTCGTAATGTTTGCTCATTTATCAATGTTTGTAATTCTGTTTTCAGTTCTGTTAATTCTATTAATATTTCGCGTGTTGGATTCTGTTTATGTTGAGCTTCTATTTTAGGTATCTCTTTTAATAATTGAGTTATTCTATTACCCTTTACCTTTTTCAATCTGGCCCGTGTTTTATAAAAAACCCTCGAATTACACATTTTAATGCTTCCCACTGCGTCGGCAAAGATGTGGTGTCTTTTATATGGTTGTATGAAAAGTCTGTTATTACCCTCCTTATTTCTATCACACAGGTCTCATCATACAGTAGATTATCATTAAGTTTCCAATTTCCCCTGATGCTTTTACTTTTAAGTGGGTCCAGTACCAAAAATACTGGCGCATGATCTGACTATATCGAGCTACCTATCTCGGCAGATGATGTCACCGTCATCCCCAGTTGGTTTATCAAAAAATAATCTAGTCTATGATATGTCCCGTGGACTTTTGAATGGAACGTAAAATCTTTTTCCATTGGATGTAATACCCTCCAAATATCATTCAACTGGTATTTTACCATCGTTTCCAAAAAATTTTTTTTCCCTACCCATCCGTATTAATGAGGGTGCTTTGGTATCTTTCTCTTTATCCAAAACAAAATTGAAGTCTCCCCCAATTATTGTTATCCCCTCCGCCTTTTCCATAAGCTCGCTAATCATTTGTGTTCCTATTTTATGTTGATTTTGATTAGGTAAGTATATGTTAATGAAAGTGTATTTTTTACCGTATATAATAAGTTTGAGTAAGATCTGCCATCTCTATTACGCCATTCCTCCAGAACTGGGTGTGGTACTGTCTTATGTATTGCAATAGAGACACCTTTTGATTTGGAATACATAAAAGAGTCATGATACCATGTGGTGTAGAATCTATTTTGTAGATTAGGGACGTGGTCTGTGCGGAAATGCGTCTCCTGGAAAAAGATCACACCCACTTTTTGTTTATGTAGAGAATATAGAACCTGAGATCTCTTTGCCGCTGAATTAAGACCTCTAATATTATAAGAGCATATTTTCATCGTGCTTCAAAATCCGGAGGGATAAACAACAAAACAAGAAAAAAAAAAAAACACACGCCCTAGACACAAACTACCCTAAATCTAATTGACTTGTATAAGTCTGTCTTACTAGCTAAAGTAAGTTCCCTATGAGGGGGGCGCCGGACACTGACATCCAAGATCCGTCGCCCTGTCAGTGGCACACGTTACATTTAAAAAGCTAATATCTTATCTTTTTATATTTCATTCTCTCTCTCCCTTCTCTACTTCCTTTCCACTATACTTCTATTATATTACTGAGGGAGAGAAGGGGAAAGGAGCATATGAGTAGAGGGGGTATGGGAGAGGTAACTCAAAACATATACACCACCTATATTTATCTATATTCCTCCCTCCATCCCGTCCCGCTGTGTGGAAAAATTTTCCCGCCATCGCGGGAGGGGATAAAGAGATGTAGCAGATATCGCACTAAAATCCATTACCCTTTATTCTTTACATTTATCATTGTGACTTGTAGTCAAAGACCTATCCCTTCTTCACTCTTTCTCTACCAGTGTCAGATCCACATAGACTATTCCACCTATATTACATGTGAAGTTGTATCGACAAAAATATTTTTAGTGTATTACCCAAATATCTTCCATATTGTGTAATTTATTATATAGAGAGAAAAAAAAAAATTCTGTTCCATTGAGATACATACGATATTGTGCTATTCAAACATAAACTTTGGTGTCACACTCAAAACTCTAACATATTATGTTACTTATTATGTGAATTTATCAGAGAGGTAAAAAAAAAAAAAAGATGGAAAGGAAAAAAAAAAAAAAAGTCTATTCCATTGAGATACATACTATATCATGCTATTCAAACATAAACTTTGGCGTCACACTCAAAACTCTTATGCCCCGTATACACACGGTCAGATTTTCCGATGGAAAATGTCCAATTGGAGCGTGTTGTCGGAAATTCCGACCGTGTGTGGGCTCCATCGGACATTTTCCATCGGATTTTCCGACACACAAAGTTTGAGAGCAGGCTATAAAATTTTCCGACAACAAAATCCGATCGCGTCAATTCCGACCGTGTGTGGCCTGTTCCGACGCACAAAGTGCCACGCATGCTCAGAAGAAATTCCGAGACGGAACAGCTCGGTCTGGTAAACTTAGCATTCGCAATGGATACAGCACTTTCGTCACGCTGCAATGTCAAAAATAGTTTAATACAGCGCACTCTCTTCTTCTTTATAATGTGAGAAGAATGAAGTAGTTTTGCTGCTCATATTCACACAGACTTCTCACAAACTTATTTCTTTATTATTTATCGGGATTCCCTTAATATATTTTGATTTGTCACATCTGACAAAAATATTTTTGTGTTGTTTTTTTTTTTTTTTTTTTAAAGGCAGATTTTTTTTTAATTTTAGGTTTGTATTTTTTCAAAGGCTGATCTTTGTTTTATTTTATTTTTAGTTTCACTGGCTGTGGCTCTGCTGTTGGAGATGTGGCAGGGGGAGGAGTAGGACCTGGAGGAGAAGGAGGAGGAGGAGGAGGACCTGGAGGAGGAGGAGGACCATGTGTGAGGTCACAAATGTGGGTATCAGATGTTATTTGGGCCCTCAACCCCTTATTGAGAGCCTCCAAAATTAATGACTCACACATGAGTTGTTGGCCCTCCTCCATCCGCTGCATTTTACAGGCAATTATGCCAGCAAAGTCCTCCTCTACAGTGTGGGGGGCTCCCAGGGCCTCTGTAGCCTTCCAAAAGAGGCCTATAGCAGCCTCCTATAGGGTACTCCTCTTCCTGCCACTTTCTCTTTGCAGGTGTAGGGGAGGGACCTGCATATCAGCCAGCCTGCTCGGCCCAGCCACCTCCTGGCTGAGACTTCCCTGTGTATGAAAAAGGGACATGGTTTTAGTTTTTGCATCATCAATCACAATCATAAATTCGTACTCCAAACTAACATCTAGTTAACATCATTGATTGGACAACCAGAAATATTTAGAAGAATGCTATACCTGGCTCAAGCTGGGCTCCTCCACATGTTGTTGCCTGGAAGGCCCAGGTTGGGCATCAGAAGCCTCAGCTGGAGGGGAAGGAAGCGTGGAAGGAATCCTGGACTTTCTTGCGCTCCCTTACACATGTGCTCCTCAGGCCACCAATTAGGATCTTCAAATATGTGATGTCTGCCATGGGGATCACCTGCTTCACAATTTCCAACAATTGATCCAGCGCTGCCTTCCTCTTTGTTTGGTTCTTATAATGTTGGTGGGTTATCTCCCACAGACAAGGCAGCTCCCTGAACACGTCAATGAATATTGCCATGAAGTCTGTATCATTCAAGATATCCATTTTAACTGCAAGACACAACACAAGACAAACCCTAATGTCAGCCAAAACTCTCCTAATCTTGTTACAATATAGGCCTCAATCTAGAAGCAGTATAGGCCCAAGTTTGTCTCTTACCTTCGTTATTACGATCGGCGCCTCCAATGCTCCTTCCTCCGCTCACAGATCGTACGTAATACGCACGCGTGTTACGCTTTATACACACTGCGCATGCGTGTAACTCCGCCCGCCCCTGACGTTCTTTCTAGTCTATTCCCTGCCCCTTTTCGTTCTGTACAGTGGGGGAAGAGCACATGGCGGATAGACAGCAGGTGCGTGCTAATTACAGGAACGAGGAGGAGGAAAGCCCGGATCCGGACACGTCCCGATCCAGAAGGAGATTTAAGGCCTCAAATATGTCCTTTGGGGAGATGTTGGAGATGGTGGACATCCTGAAGAAGGCAGACTATGATGGGAAGTATGGACCTTACCCCAACCCCAATGTCAGAAAGGCCAAGATCATGGCGAAAGTGGTCAAAAGTCTGCACCGGAATTTCGGGGTACGACAATCGAAAGATCAGCTCAGGAAGCGGTGGTCGGACCTCAAATTACGAGAACATGAGCAGTACAGAAAGATCTGGAGAGTGCTGCAAAAAAGTAAGTAGTTGTGCTGTGTTCCTATTCTTTATGTTTATTACGTTCGTGCTGCTCCATGTGCTTTTCTTAAAAGTGTACATTTTAAAATGGCAACTTTCATGTTCATGGGCACATTATTCGTTCGTAGCAAACATTGTTCTTTCAGCCTATGAAACACCATTGTTTTGGCCATATGCATTTGGCCACATTTTTTACGCCCTACTTGTATGAAACTAATTTGCTAACTAGATTCTGTGTAAGGAGAGGACACTCAGCAGCTGTTTTCACATCTGGACGCTGAAGCACTAGTGTGGGACACAAGAACACCATTTTTATTAGGGAGCCACACAGGTGCTCCAGTGTATACTATAGGGGGGGGTCTCCATCTGTGAAGCTTGTACCAAACAGGTAAAGTATTGCAGCTTGACAAAGGACACTGAAAAAGCTACATCTTTGAACTCTGCTAAAATTGACAATTGTACCCCACTTCCAAGCAATGTTTCCTATTTCTAGTTCTGCCATCAAATATCTGTGTGCTAAGTATAGCATTTTTGTTTTACATAGGGGAGAAAAGACTCGGAGGACACCCCCAACCCAAGAAGAGCAGGAGGAAGAAGACGTGGTGGAACTAGTCACCACAACAGGTGAGTGTCTGCAACCACAGGCTCAGGTAAGAGATGGATGCCGGCATATTTTTTATACCTGTTTTTGCTTGTTTTCTCTCTTTTTAGGTGATCGTGATATTGTGGATCCAGATCCTTTCACATCAGAAAGTGCCCAGATCCTGATCGGGGAGATCATGGGGTGTAATTTAGAATTGGAAAACCTCAAGAAAAACATAAATGATGTTATTCAAAAAAATAAGAACATTATTGATGCTTTGGGGAGAGTTTAAAACCCCTCCAAATCACTTTCTTCTTTTGTGTGCTACAATGTTCTAAATGTTTTAGCGATTTTTCGAAAAGCTAAATTTGGAGGATGCACACAGTGTGTCAACATGTGCTATCTGCCATCACGGGAGTTCAATGGACGCGTTTTGGGGGTGCAACCCCTTCCTCAATAATAAAGTAGCTGGGAGGAAGGGGTTTCTCCCCCAAAACACGTCCCTTGATCCCCAGTGATGGCAGCTAGCACATGTTGACATTCGTAAATTGGTGTGCATCTTCCAAATTTGGCTTTTCCTGGGGTGACTTCACCCCATCTGAATGCAATATCAAACACAGTTCCTAAATACTCATGTCTGATATTGCCTTCAAGTTCTGCCTAATGTGAACTTTGTAAGTTCAAGATTTGTGTCTTTCTTGTTGGTTTTACACATGCCTGTTTTAGCTTAAATGGACATTTCTATTTTTGATAATGTGACCCCCAAAATTGTTATACAACAAACATGTTGGTTTGTTTTAAAAACCTTTTACAAATGCACATGTGATTGTGCAGGTATTAAAAAGATTGTTTTAATCAAGAATGTGTGGATTATTGTCTCAACGCTACAACACTTTTGTGGTGATGTAATTGGTGCTTTCGGTGACAATGGGTGTTATTTCATAAGGGCAAATACTCTTTGCACTACAAGTGCAGTTTCAGTGCAGTTTCAAGTGCACTTGTAGTGCAAAGTGTCTTTGCCTTTAGTAAATAACACCCAACAGTGCTTTGTCTAAGGTTACACAATCACGCCATTTTCAGCACTCCCCACATTTCTGTTAGGGTCAGCTAAAACAAACACAAGCAGGAAATGTCACCAAAGATTTGCTTTTTTTGTTTTTATTTCATAAAGGCTTCACAAATTGTCTGGCATATTGATGGCCCCCCTACCCGCAAAGAACTCAAGGTATCTTAACCAGACATCACGGGCACTCAGGGAGGGCAAGCCAGGACGGACACTTTCAAGCGCCGTCAGGGTTGTTTCATGTATAATTCCGGCCTCAGGCCCAACTGAGCCAGCATAGTTGCCGTAAAAAGTTATGTAGAACACAGCACGCCAGGATTATATGATTAAGTTTATACTCCGCCATATGGATTGGTGTAAGAAATAGGCTGGCCATGATTCCAAACATGTTCTCCACCACTCTTCTGGCTCTGGCCAGCCGGTAATTAAAAACCCTCTGGTCCGGGGTGAGGGTCCTCATCGGGAATGGCAGCATAAGATAGTCCCCCAGCGCAAAGGCTTCATCCGCAACGAAGACAAATGGAAGTCCTTCCATATTCTCTTCTGGAGGTGGCAAGTCCAAGCTGCCATTCTGGAGACGCCTGTAAAACTCTGTCTGGGCGATGACTCCACCATCGGACATCCAGCCATTCTTCCCCACATCCACATTAAGGATGAGCTTCGAGTTCGAGTCAAAATCATGTTCGACTCGAACATTGGCTGTTCGCAAGTTCACCGAACAGCGAACAATTTGGGGTGTTCATGGCAAATTCGAATGCCGCAGAACACCCTTTAAAAGTCTATGGAAGAAATTAAAAGTGCTAATTTTAAAGGCTTATATGCAAGTTATTGTCATAAAAAGTGTTTGGGGACCTGGGTCCTGCCACAGGGGACATGGATCAATGCAAAAAAAGTTTTAAAAACGGCCGTTTTTTCAGGAGCAGTGATTTTAATAATGCTTAAAGTCAAACAATAAAAGTGTAATATCCCTTTAAATTTCGTAGCTGGGGGGTGTCTATAGTATGCCTGTAAAGGGGCACATGTTTCCCGTGTTTAGAACAGTCTGACAGCAAAATGACATTTTGAAGGAAAAATTCCATTTAAAACTACCCGCGGCTATTGCATTGCCGACAATACACATAGAAGTTCATTGATAAAAACAGCATGGGAATTCAACACAGGGAAACCCCGAACCAAAATTTGAAAAAAAAATGACGTGGGAGTCCCCCTAAATTCCATACCAGGCCCTTCAGGTCTGGTATGGATATTAAGGGGAACCCCGGCCAAAATTTAAAAAAAAAATGACGTGGGGTTCCCCCTAAATTCCATACCAGACCCTTCAGGTCCGGTATGGATTTTAAGGTGAACCCCACGCCAAAAAAAAAACGGCGTGGGTTCCCCCCAAAAATCCATACCAGACCCTTATCTGAGCACGCAACCTGGCAGGCCGCAGGAAAAGAGGGGGGGCGAGAGTGCGGCCCCCCCCTCCTGAACCGTACCAGGCCACATGCCCTCAACATTGGGAGGGTGCTTTGGGGTAGCCCCCCAAAACACCTTGTCCCCATGTTGATGAGGACAAGGGCCTCATCCCCACAACCCTGACCGGTGGTTGTGGGGGTCTGCGGGCGGGGGGCTTATCGGAATCTGGAAGCCCCCTTTAACAAGGGAACCCCCAGATCCCGGCCCCCCCTGTGTGAAATGGTAAGGGGGTACTTACCCCTACCATTTCACTAAAAAACTGTCACAAATGTTAAAAATGACAAGAGACAGTTTTTGACAGATCCTTTATTTAAATGCTTCTTCTTTCTTCTATCTTCCTTCATCTTCTTCTGGTTCTTCTGGCTCTTCTGGTTCTTCCTCCGGCGTTCTCGTCCAGCATCTCCTCCGCGGCGTCTTCTATCTTCTTCTCCTCGGGCCGCTCCGCACCCATGGCATGGGGGGAGGCTCCCGCTCTTCTCTTCATCTTCTTCTTCATACTCTTCTCTTCTTCCTTCTTCTCTTCTTCTCTTCTTCATTTTCTTCTCCGGGCCACTCCGCATCCATGCTGGCATGGAGAGAGGCTCCCGCTGTGTGACAGCGTCTCCTCGTCTCACGGTTCTTAAATAACGGGGGGCCACCCGGTGACCCCACCCCCTCTGACGCACGGGACATGACTTGACTTCCCATG
This sequence comes from Aquarana catesbeiana, assembly GCF_042186555.1. Classification (NCBI taxonomy): domain Eukaryota; kingdom Metazoa; phylum Chordata; class Amphibia; order Anura; family Ranidae; genus Aquarana; species Aquarana catesbeiana. Next base: position 380,236,532 of record NC_133326.1, on the reverse strand, counting down.
TGGCATTCCCCGTGACGTCACAGGGAAGTCCCGTCAAGTCACCATGCGTCAGAGGGGGGCCCCGCCCCCCGTTATTTAAGAACCGTCAGACGAGGAGACTCTGTCACACAGCGGGAGCCTCCCTCCATGCCAGCATGGGTGCGGAGCGGCCCGGAGAAGAAAATGAAGAAGAGAAGAAGGAAGAAGAGAAGAGGATAAAGAAGAAGATGAAGAGAAGAGCGGGAGCCTCCCCCCATGCCATGGGTGCGGAGCGGCCCGAGGAGAAAAAGATAGAAGACGCCGTGGAGGAGATGCTGGACGAGAACGCCGGAGGAAGAACCAGAAGAGCCAGAAGAACCAGAAGAAGTAGAAGATGAAGGAAGATAGAAGAAAGAAGAAGCATTTAAATAAAGGAATTGTCAAAAACTGTCTCTTGTCATTTTTAACATTTTTGACAGTTTTTTAGTGAAATGGTAGGGGTAAGTACCCCTTTACCATTTCACACAGGGGGGGGCCGGGATCTGGGGGTTCCCTTGTTAAAGGGGGCTTCCAGATTCTCGATAAGCCCCCCGCCCGCAGACCCCCACAACCACCGGCCAGGGTTGTGGGGATGAGGCCCTTGTCCTCATCAACATGGGGACAAGGTGTTTTGGGGGGCTACCCCAAAGCACCCTCCCAATGTTGAGGGCATGTGGCCTGGTACGGTTCGGGGGGGGGGGCGCACTCTCGTCCCCCACTCTTTTCCTGCGGCCTGCCAGGTTGCGTGCTCGGATAAGGGTCTGGTATGGATTTTTGGGGGGACCCCACGCCGTTTTTTTTTTTTTTTTTGCGCGGGGTTCCCCTTAAAATCCATACCAGACCTGAAGGGTTTGGTATGGAATTTAGGGGGAACGCCACGTCTTTTTTTTTTTAAATTTTGGCCAGGGTTCCCCTTAATATCCATACCAGACCTGAAGGGCCTGGTATGGAATTTAGGGGGACTCCCACGTCATTTTTTTTTTTAAATTTTGGTTCAGGGTTTCCCTTTGTTGAATTCCCATGCCGTTTTTATTAATGAACTTCTATGTGTATTGTCGGCAATGCAATTATCCGCAGGTAGTTTTAAATGGAATTTTTCCTTCGAAATGTCATTTTGCTGTCAGACTGTTCTAAACACGGGAAACATGCGCCCCTTTACAGGCATACTATAGACACCCCCCAGCTACGAAATTTAAAGGGATATTACACTTTTATTGTTTGACTTTAAGCATTATTAAAATCACTGCTCCTGAAAAAACGGCCGTTTTTAAAACTTTTTTTTGCATTGACCCATGTCCCCTGGGGCAGGACCCGGGTCTCCAAACACTTTTTATGACAATAACTTGCATATAAGCCTTTAAAATTAGCACTTTTGATTATTCATGTTCGTGTCCCATAGACTTTAACGGTGTTCGCGCGTTCGAGCGAACTTTTTTCCTGTTTGCATGCTCTGGTGCGAACCGAACAGGGGGGTGTTCGGCTCATCCCTAATCCACATACAAGAAGTCGTAATTAGCCGACACCACCGCCAACATCACAATACTATTGAACCCCTTGTAATTATAATAGTACGACCCCGAGTTGGGTGGTGGGACGATGTGAACGTGTTTCCCATCAATTGCACCTTGCAGTTAGGAAAGTCCCACCGCTGGGCAAAGTGGGAGGCCACAGTCTGCCATTCCTGTAGCGGGAAGGAAACTGTTGAGGAAAACCAAAAAAAATTAGTATTTTTGCAGATAAACATGGAAAGCAGATTAGACACAAACATTCTTGGCCAACATCCAGATAAAACATTTATTAGGGGGAATTTTACAACACCAAAGTATAAGGTACACCTATAATATTCCCCCTCCCCCCTCTCATGGCCCATTTCTAACATTATAGGGGGGGGATCTTGAACAGGTAACCCTATTCACTTCATTGAGAGATGAATGCCTAAATAATGGGTATTACTTTGAACAGCCCCTCCTTAGTTACACTATTGGCAGCCCACTGGACAGGTAAGAAGTGTCCTAATACAAAGAAATAAATACACACTGTACACATTTGAGCACATTTTGACATTCTGCTATTACCTATCAAGATAATAATAGGATACAAAAACTTTAAACAGTACCATTTGCAAGTATACAGGCAGGCCCTACTACATGCTTTGGGGAATTCATCCATAAATCTCACCACTAAAGAGATGGGTATAGTGTGTATGGGTTTGGCCAAGTCAGCAGATAGATGATTGAGGATAAATAGATAATTGGTATCAGCTAACTTAGCAGTTGGGGGGAGGAAGGGTTAATAAAAATGATTTGGGGACACTACAAAAAAATGCCTCTGGCACTTTGCCTAAATTCAAAGCACAAATCACATGTAAAAACATTTTAGGGGGTGTTTGGGGTAAAGCACTACTATGGAGCTGATAAAATACAGTGTTAAGTGACTACATGAAGTGAATATAGGGGCAGGAGAGCATGCTGGGGAGGTAAGTGAAGGCAAATATGTATGAAGGAGAAAAAAATTTATTACATAAAAATCCAGCATGCATGAGAACAAAGGGGACATTCACAGCATATTACAATCATGGTAATTAGGGAATGAGGAAAGAAATACAATATATTAGCAAACATTAAATACAATAAAATGTGATATTAAAGGATAAAAATCTTACCTTCATATACTCTTTCTGCAGGACCTGGATGATGGCAGAACAGGTCTCTGGGATAATGATCCCCAGAGCCTGGGGGGAGATGCCTGTCAAGAACTTCAAGTCCTGCAGGCTTCTACCTGTCGCCAAGTACCGCAGGGTAGCGACGAGCCTCTGCTCCAGAGTGATGGCTTGCCTCATGCAGGTATCCTGCCTGCTGATATAGGGGGTCAGCGAAGCCAACAAACGGTGAAATACGGGGTCCGTCATCCTGAGAAAGTTCCTGAAATCATCAGGATTATTCTCACGGATCTCACGGAGCAAAGGCATATGAGAGAACTGGTCCCACTGAAGCAACCAATTCTTGGTCCATGAATTCCTCCCCACCCTGTTCATGGACTGGACTTGTGTCAAGGTCAGGACCCCAACACCAAGCCCCCCGCACAGCACGAACTCTACGAGGAGTACGTATACGCAACATGGCTAGAAAATGGTCGGCTGCTCAGAACGAAGTAACAGAACGCACTGAAGAACAGCAAGGCCTGTGAAGAGCGACCTGAAAAACAGTAACGAACGAACAAGAACACAATGACTAAGTCACGCGGAACTTGCTTGCACGCACTGAAGAGCAGATACAAACCCACAAGCACAAACTGAAGAGCAGAAAACGATCTGAAAGCCACGAGTCTGAAAAAGCGCGAATCGTCTCTCACCAAACTTTTACTAACACGAGATTAGCAAAAGGAGCCCAAGGGGTGCCGCGCTTGGTTCTGAACCGGCCTTTTCTAGTCTCGTCGTACATGGTTGACGTCACCGCGTTCTTAGCAATCGGAAATTCCGACAACTTTGTGCGACCGTGTGTACGCAAAACAAGTTTGAGCCAACATCCGTCGGAAAAAATCCTAGGATTTTGTTGTCGGAATGTCCGATCACTGTCCGACCGTGTGTACGGGGCATTACATTTTATGTTACTTATCATGTGAATTTATCAGAGAAGTGAAAAAAAAAAAAAGGAGAACCCCCCCCCTACCCACCATCTACTTATTATTTATGTATCTAACCTATATCCATTAACTTTCTGCTTATCACGCTCACCATTGTGCAGTTTGATGAAAAAAAAAAAAAAAAAAAACCCAACCCCATTAATTCCCCCTTTCCCTATCGGTGTCCAATCTTTACACACTATACTGCTTATGTTGCATTTTATAGCATATTACCAAAAATTATGGTAGTGTCCCACCTGAGTATCTTCCATATTTGTGTTATATCATATTAATCCTTGTGAAGAAAAAAAAAAATGTGTTCCCTTCCTCCCCCCATCCTCCCCCACCTAGTCTATATAGTCTTATTACACCAGCTTTTAATTTGATCCGTAAATACTTATTTACTTACATCACATCTCCCTCCCCCCGCCCTCCCCCCACATACAACTCTTCAGGACTTTCTGAACCTTTTCATATATGAAATGGGCCAGTCTGGTAGTTCTGTTTCTGATCATTTAAGAGTTGCCAAAAACTGCGGTAAATCTTCCAAATCGCTGAATGTTGCCATTAGTCCCTCTCTTTGGGCTTGTAGTTGAAATGGAAATTTTCATCTGTACTGAAGATTGTTCCTTCTGAGTTGTTCCACCAGGGGTATTAATGCTCTCCTCCGATCCAATGTGAATTTCGATAAATCTTGGAAGAACAATAATGAATCTCCCTCGTGTTGGATATTTTTATTTTGACGTACTGCAAACATAATTCTATCTTTTATATGGGCATAGTGCATCTTGCAGATGACATCCCTCGGTTTACTAGGATCCAATCTCTTTATTCCCGCTACCCTGTGCGCACGGTCGTCAAGTTCTTTACATCCGAATCCTGGATTATTTCCTGAAAAATTTTCTGTAACGTTGTTATGAGTTCTTTTGCACTCACATCTTCCTTTAAACCTCTAATTCTTATATTGGATCTTTGATTTCTATTTTCTTGTTCATCCAGGCCATTTATTAGTTGATTTATTTGGTTCCCTTGCTTTTGTATTTTTTCTTTTATCTTCATTAGTTCTTGTTCTGATTTTGAGACTCTGGTATCTAATATAGCCATTTTTTCTTGTGCAACTTTTGTGGATATCTTGAGCTCTTGAATCTCGATTTTATATGTTTTTTCCAATCTGTGCACATATTGATCCATATCTGCTCTAGTTGGGAGAGATTGGATGTAGGTTCTCATATCCCAGTTTTCTTTGTCCTCTTCCTTCTGTTCACTTAAAGAGCCTGTTGTATCTATTGGTGAGCTATTTCTGGGGTGGACTGTTTGCTCTTCTCCTGATGATCTGGATGTAACCGATACTTCCGCGATGTTTGAAATTTCCTGTGATGTATATAAGGCTTGAATTGTTCAGGGAGATTGCAATTGTAATTGTTGAAAGATCTCCTTTATATCCGCCGTTTGTGTAGATTGAGCCCCTGTAGGGTTTTTACTTTTACTTTCCATTTTATCTTTCTTGCTCTTTTGAGATTGTGGTGTTTTGTTTCCCTTCTTGGGTGCCATATTATTGTTAGAGCTTCTCTACTTTCCCTTCCCAAGGGTAAATACTTTATGCGTTTTTGTGAATGCTTGTCAGGCTTAGCTCTTGCTTGGTGTTCTTATTAAATGAATATAGAATATATCAGAGTGTTAAAAAAAAAAAAAAAACAGTTTATATCCTATATTAAAACCCTTGATTAATGCTAGGGAGGCAATGAATTCTGTTGGTGTAATGTCTCTTTCTAATATATCGAGTCAGAAGATTCTATTAAACTATATATGTCCCAGAAGTGCTAATGCTTACACAGAGCCCTTTGATTTTCCTGGCGTCAATCCTTCAAAATAGTCTTTAGAGACTCAAGTAAAATTAGTATAACACAGCGCCCGAATGACTGACGTTCAGTCTGTTTAGTCTATAGGCCGGGAGATCTCCTTCCTGATCTCTGCTGCTTGTGTCCCGAGAACCTCCACCGGAGTGCGCGTCCCCCCAACGAGCCGCCCCTGCCGCCTGTGCATGCAGACACGCAGAGACTCCCGCTCGGCCTCGCACTGTCTCCTGGTTCCGTCCTCGGTCCCGCTCCCAGCACTCCACAGGTACAGATCCTTCCCGGGTCTCCCGGAACTACCTCAGCCACCTCTCACTACCGCCTCTGTTGTGACGGCTTCAGTCGGATGGCTCCATCTGGTGTCGGGAAGAGCCTTCAGCAATCAGCCCGACAGTTAGGCATGTGTATCCGCTGCCCGAACCCTCCTTATCTGTAGCGTCTAAAACATCTGCAACGTGTCTGCCCCTCGATCTCCCTAAGCGGCCATCTTGGGCGTCAGCTCCTCCCCCTTGAAACATACCTTTAACACCTCTTGCATCATATATATGGTAGTTGACCACATTCATGAGGACATATGTGGGGTGGATTATGCTAGATTTATCCTTAAAAATGAAAGTAGGTAGATTTATCCATTTAGGGTCACACAAATGCCTGGCTTTAAAAATATCCTGATTTATAAGCTTTTTCTAGGAGATGTATGACTAATATTCGTTAATACATCGTTTGTCGATCTATATGTAACAATATAGCTGGTTTCGATATCTGTATACGCTCTTTTATTCCTTTCCTTTATATTTTTCACTTTCTTTTGACCTACATTGTTTTTACTCTCTTCTCTCCTCTATATTATACAGGGTGTCCCAAAAGTCTCCATGCATAGGAAAATTTAACAAACTCGTGTTATATTTTATATTATATTTTTAATATTGTTAATATTTTTTTATATATATATATTTAAACATGCTACAGGATAACTGTCTCTCAAAACCTCACAATGGAGAGTTTTCACCTTACTTTCAACACCACGGGGCACATTATGGTATGAACATGTACCACTGATTAGATCAACAGTTTCCACGTTTGTGCATCGGTCGCCGTGGCCCTGTGAAATGGCCTGCGAAATCCCCTCATCTTTCCCCACTGGACTTTTACTTGTGGGGCCACTGAAAAGGTGTACAAGGAAAAGATTAGGAACACATTTAAAATGCAATTACTTGCATAACAACAGATGTCTTGGAACAGGTTAGCTGGGGGAGAAGATTTTGTGTGTGTGTGTGTGTGTGTATAGAAAAAGGTGGCCAATATTTTGTAATGAATATTTTGGAACTAAAAGTACATTTAGCTATGATTTCCCATTTTCCCTATGTATGTGTGTGTGGTGAAGGGGGAAGGGAGAAGGCGGTATGCAGTAATGGTAACCATATTGGCCATGGATATCATTTCGTTTCATGGCACTTTGGTAGTTATTTTCAAAACTCAAATGCCTCTTTTTATATTTATCACCAGATATAAAATTGTATTGGTTATACTTATGTTTGAAAACAATATATACAGATTTCTAGGAATCAGTCCTCCCTTTAGCCTTAAAACAGTAATATCCTGCTCTTTGTGCCTTATCCAGTTCTACTTAGACAGATCAGGGGTAGCTGGGAGAGTTATGCCGCGTACACACGGTCGGACTTTTCATCTACAAAAGTCCAACGGACGCCGACGGACTAAAGCTGGCTGGTAATCCGATCGTGTGTGGGCTTCTCCGGACTTTCAGCAGACTTTTTCAGCCTCAAATCCGACGGACTTTAGATTTGAAACATGCTTCAAATCTTTATGTCGTAACTACGACGGACCCCGAAATCCGCTCGTCTGTGTGCTAGTCCGACGGACAAAAACCCATGCTAGGGCAGCTATTGGCTACTGGCTATGAACTTCCTTATTTTAGTCCGGTGTACGTCATCACGTACGAATCCGTCGGACTTTTGTGTGGTCGTGTGTAGGCAAGTCCGTTCATTAGAAAGTCTGCTGCAAGTCCGCCGAAAGTCCGCCGGAAGTCCGCCGGAAGTCTGTCGGACAGGCTGTCGGACTTTTGTAGACGAAAAGTCCGACCGTGTGTACGCGGCATTAGAGCGCCTCTCTTCCTTCTAACCTCCTCTTCATAGTACCTATATTAGAATAATCTTCTTCCCTTTCTAACACCCCTCCCCCCCTTAAACTTTGCACACTGATCCACCCCTCCCCTTCTTCGTTTTTTTTTTGTTTTGTTTTTTGTTTTTTTCTTCCCTCTCTTATTTCTTTCCCTTCTATCCCGCTTTTGATGTAAATATATGTTTTAGTTTTTCTCCGGAAAATACATAAAAATAAGGGAGACACCAATTGATTGCTTTGAAAAAACTAGAAGCGCTGCTTCATAGTGTTTTTGAACTTTTCTGTATTTGCTACTTTTGCTCAATTATGTTGTACTGGTTGTAATGTCATGTACCTTTAGTTTTTTTAGTTATGTATCCTACAGTGACACCTGAAACTGATATACTTTCCTTGTCTGAATTGCAATGCAGATTCTTGTAATTAAAGAATCTATTAATTTAAAAAAAAATGTATATATATATATATATAAAAAAATGGGACCTGTGCTTCAATGCAATTCTTCTTTACTTCAATTTCATTTAAAAGCATATACAAAAAGTGCAAGCCATTGCATTGTACGGTTGCGAGCATCACTGCTCTTCATCAGGCTTATCTGGCTATGTGTGATATACTAATACAAAAATCGTACATTTATCCCAACCCATGGTGTGCCTCCCAGGTGTATGACCCAATTATCTAATCAGTTACGTCATGAAACTGAATTAACCCCATCCTACTACATCTATAGCAAAGAGTTCAATAAACCAATGTGAATACAATTACAACTAATAAATATATACAGAGGAACGGGACAGTAGGAAACTCTATATGTGTATGAACCATAGCATATGGCACGGATAGACCAAGACACTTTGCTACAATGTAAAGTAGTGAGTGTACAGCTTGTATAAGGCTCGGTTGTGATGCGGGAACTCTGTGAATCCACTGCGGGTTCCCGCATTGCACCAGACTTGCACGGCAGTTCACACTGCCATATGCAAACTGCTGGGTGTGTCAATGCAATGTTAATCACACCCCCATTTCAGCTTGCATATCGCACTGCGAACTGACAGTTCAGACATGAATTGGATCACATGGGTGTGAACACCTGTGTGAGTTTGGTCCGAATGCAGTGCGATATCAGCCATACCATCTGTATGGCTGAAATCGCATCACACAAACATCACATGCAATCTCACAGAGTGCTCTGGTTTGAACCAGCACTAACAGTGTAAATTTGCTGTCCCCTTAAAATAACTCTATTAGTGTCTAAACTGCAGATAACAAAAGTGAGTACACATCTAAGTGAAAATGTCCAAATTGGGCCCAATTAGCCATTTTCCCTCCCAGTGTCATGTGACTCATTAGTGTTACAAGATCTCAGCTGTGAATGGGGAGCAGGTGTGTAAATTTGGTGTTATCGCTCTCACTCTCTCATACTGGTCACTGGAAGTGCAACATGGCACCTCATGGCAAAGAACTCTGAGAAAACGAAAAAAAAAGAATTGCTGCGCTACATAAAGATGGCCTTGGATTTAAAAAGATTGCCAAGACCCTGAAACTGAGCTGCAGCACAGAGGCCAAGACCATACAGCAGTTTAACAGGACAGGTTCCACTCAGAACAGACCACGCCATGGTCGACCAAAGAAGTTGAGCGCACATGCTCAGCGTCATAGCCAGAGGTTGTCTTTGGGAAATAGATGTATAAGTGCTGCCAGCATTGCTGTAGAGTAGGGATGAGCTGAACACCCCCCCCCCCCCGGTTCGGTTCGCAGCAGAACATGCGAACAGGCAAAAAATTTGTTCGAACACCTTTAAAGTCTGGGGACACGAACATGAAAAATCAAAAGTGCTAATTATAAAGGCTTATATGCAAGTTATTGTCATAAAAAGTGTTTGGGGACCTGGGTCCTGCCCCAGAGGACATGTATCAATGCAAAAAAAAGTTTTAAAAAGGGCTGTTTTTTCAGGAGAAGTGATTTCAATAATGCTTAAAGTGAAACAATAATAGTGAAATATTCCTTTAAGTTTCGTACCTGAGGGTTATGTATAGTATGTATACAAAATAATTCTGCGCTGCACAAAAAAGAGAGGAGAGCAGCTAACACAACCAACAAGATGTTAAATGAAAGGATAATACAATAAGTGTAGCGCTATAAAATTAGAGAACGTCTGATATAAAGGCCGTTAGGCCAACAGTTCCAAAAATGTATAATAAAGAAGGATCATTCGTATATGTAACAATAGGTGGTCTTCAGGAAAACACTTCAAAACGGGGACATATGACATCCAAAATGAAGACAGACACACTCCCACCGAGAGATGAGAAGGCTTACCAGATAGGATGGACCAAAAGGGGCATATGCCGAGTTGGGTCGGATAAGGCTTGGGTGGTGAGTGGCTGTAAGTGGCCCGGAGAGACGATGTTTGTGAATGGTCCCACAAATTGCTGTATCCCTCAAAGCGGTACCCGAATCTGGAGGGCTGTGGATGGTCCCACAGATGTGGATGGTCCCACGAGTCCCGGAGGGGTGGAGTATATGGAACGACCCACACATTATTGTGTCCCTCGAGGCGATGTTTTAAGAGCCAAAAGATGATGGTAACAAGTAGAGAAAAAGAAGGAATGGCCACATAGTGTGAATCCGTATAAAAAAGAAATTTTATTTAAAATAAAGATATACACTCACATGTAGATCCGTGTAAAAACAGCGCTGTAAAAGAGTGGCGACAGTGGGGTCCTACCCGACGCGTTTCGTCTTCATAGACGTCGTCTGGGGGGTCATTGGTTGTGTATAGTATGCCTGTAAAGTGGCGCATGTTTCCTGTGTTTAGAACAGTCTGAAAGCAAAATGACATTTCTAACGGAAAAAAGTCATTTAAAAGTACTCGCGGCTATAATGAATTGTTGGTCCCGGCAATACACATAAAAGTCATTGAAAAAAAACGGCATGGGATTCCCCCACAGTCCATTACCAGACCCTTAGGGTCTGGTATGAATATTAAGGGGAACCCTGAACCAAAATGTAAAAAAAAAAATGTGTGGGGGTCCCCCCAAACTCCATACCAGGCCCTTCAGGTCTGGTATGGATATTACTGGGAACCCCCCACGCCATTTTTTTTTTTAATTTTGGCGCGGGGTTCCCCTTAATATCCATACCAGACCTGAAGGGCCTGGCATGGAATTTGGGGGGAGCCCCACACATTTTTTTTCCTTTAGAAATGTCATTTTGCTCTCGGACTGTTCTAAACACGTAAGTTTGAGTCAAACTTACGTTTGACTCAAACATCGGCTCATCCCTACTGTAGTAGTGGAAGGGGTGGGAGGTCAGCCTGTTCGTTCTTAGACCATACGCCGCACATTGCATTAAATTGGTCTGCATTGCTGTCGTCCCAGAAGAAAGCCTTTTCTAAAGATGATCCACAAGAAAGCCTGCAAACAGTTTGCTGAAGACAAGCAGACTAAGGACATGGATTACTGGAACTATGTCCTGTTATCTGATGAGACCAAGATAAACTTAGTTGGTTCAGATGGTGTCAAGCATGTGTGGCGGCAGCAGGATGGGGAGTACAAAGACCAGTGTGTCTTGCCTACAGTTAAGCATGGTGGTGGAAGTCATGGTGTGGGGCTGCATGAGTGCTGCTGGCACTGGGGAGCTACAGTTCATTGGGGGAACCATGAATGCCAACATGTACTGTGACATACTGAAGCAGAGCATGATCCCCTCCCATCAGAGACTGGGTCGCAGGGCAGTATTCCAACATGATAACGACCTCAAACACACCTCCAATACGACCACTGCCTTGCTAAAGAAGCTGAAATTAAAGGTGATGGACTGGCCAAGCATGTCTCCAGACCTAAACCCTATTGAGCATCTGTGGGGCATCCTCAAATGGAAGGTGGAGGAGCGCAAGGTCTCTAACATCCACCAGCTCTATAATGTCACCATGGAGGAGTGGAAGAGGACTCCAGTGGCAACTTGTGAAGCTCTCGTGAACGCCATGCCCAAGAGAGTTAGGGCAGTGCTGGAAAATAATGGTGGCCACACAAAATATTGACACTTTTGAACATTTTCAGTTAGGAGTGTACTCATTTTTGTTGCCAGCGGTTTAGACATTAATAACTGTGTGTTGAGTTATTTTGAGGGGACAGCACATTTACACTGTTATACAAGCTGTACACTCACTACTTTACATTGTAGCAAAGTGTCATTTCTTCAGTGTTGTCACATGAAAAGATATAATAAAATATTTACAAAAATGTGAGTGGTGTACTAACTTTTGTGAGATACTGATAAATATATATATATATATATATATATATATATATATATATATATATATATATATTATATATATATATATTTATCCTCTGCGTGTGTTGTGGCCTTTTCCTCAAACTGCTGCCTAATATGAGCATTTCAGCTGCACCTAGTTATTAACCATTTGGAGAATACCATCTTGCCTCTCACAGACTTAGGGAAGACAAGGCAAGTCTGTCATTCTCAACCTGCATTTAGGATGAAAGCTTAAAGCGGAGTTCCACCCAAAAGTGGAACTTCCGCTCATCGGATTCCTCCCCCCCTCCGGTGTCACAATTGGCACCTTTCAGGGGGGTGCAGATACCTGTCTAAGACAGGTATCTGCACCCACTTTCGGGAATGACTCCCGCGGGAGTCAGCCCCCTCCCGCACTCCCCCGCTGTCTCCTGGGAAAGACACAGGTCCCAGGAGATAGCAGGGACCATTGAGAACGCGCAGCGTGACTCGTGCATGCGCAGTAGGGAATCGGGAAGTGAAGCCGCAGCGCTTCACTTCCTGATTCCCTCACTGAGAATGGCGGCGGCAGCACCCGAGGATCGAGGGACGGTTCGGTCTCGGGTGCCGACATCGCTGGACCCCGGGACAGGTGAGTGACCTTATTTTAAAAGTCAGCAGCTGCAGTATTTTCTCTCTGTAGATTACTTTGGTTGCATGTTTTGGGGAAAGTAGGGGTACTTTTAAAATAGACGATGAACTGTATTATGAAGAAGATACTATTCTATTACTTGCTTGTAGACTAAAAAGGTTCACTTAAGTTTCAAAAGCACGGATTGCTAATACAGTACAACACCCTGTTACTGTAATAATGTCTTGAACGTTTAATTTTTTCCTCTGATGTCTCATAGGAAGGGGAACTATGACACTCTCTATGACAAGGAACTATGATGAGAAATTAAGATTGCTGGGCTATATTTAAATGTTAAAATGAGCTTCCCATCTATCTTTTAAATCTATAACCACAGAATGGCCCATGAAAGAACTACCGTATTTATCGGTGTATAACACGCACCCCAATTTTACGTTTAAGGAAAAAAACGTACATTTTAGATAAAGAACTTTGAAGCAAAATTAGGGTCACAGCTCATCAATGCACCCTGCTCAGTGCCTATCTGCAGCCTCTAAATTGCCCATCAATGCAGCCTGTTCAGTGCCCATCTGCAGCCTATAAATTGACCAACAATGCAGCCTTTTCAGTGCCCATCTGCAGCTCCACCTTTCCATTGCAGCTTCGCCAGTTTTGGATTATCCCTGCTGTTTCCAAGGGAAGAGGGGGAGCGAGCACTGCTGAATTACACAGAGCCATGATCTCCTGTGAACCCAGCGCTTCGTCACTCACAGCCATGCCTCCCGGCCCTGCTCATATGATAGACAGAACAGTGGCCCAATGCGGGGCCAAGAGGCGTGGCTGTGAGTGACGGAGCACCGAGTACACAGGAGATCGCGGCTCTATGTAATTCAGCGGCGCTCGCTTCTCTTCCCTCAGAGAGGGCAGGGATCGGTGTTTAACACGCACCCACGATTTTCCCCTGATTTTAAGAGGGAAAAAGTGCATTTTATACGCCGATAAAAACGGTATATATATATATATTAGCCATCAACAGGAAGGTAACTGTGGCATAGGTGCCCTAATGACATCTTGATATTTTTATAATGTAGTTTTGGGTAATACAACTACATTTTCCAAGAAAACCTGAAAAAACTTGGTGCTTCATGGTACATATGACCAGTTCTAATGTGTGCTTTTATGATACACACATTAGAATAAGTATTTCCTGCTGGGTACCTTTCATTGATTGAACTAGCTTGTATATCAGATGGTACTACATAAAAATCTATAGATTTTGTTCAACAATTTAAATGGAATTAACCTGAACCTTGCACATTCTAAACAAAGTAACATGTTAACTGCATAGAAAGTACTTCTAGCAGTCTGGATGTACCTTCCCTTTCTGTAACCTTAAACTCGCAGAAGGCCAGGGGTGTTGCTAGGTCTACAAAAGATCTGGGGCTAGAGCCCATAGCAGCGTAGTAAAGAAAGTCATACGCTTGGGCGGGCATACACATATATAATATGTGTGTGTGTGTCCACTTACATCAGGGTTCCCAGAGAGCCCCCCTTACAATAGGGTCCTCAGAGAGCCTTCCCCTTAAATCAGGGCCCCAGAGAGCCTCCCCTTAAATCAGGGACCCCAGAGAGCCCCCCACTTACATCAGGGTCCCCAGAGAGCCCCCCACTTACATCAGGGTCCCCAGAGAGCCTCCCCTTCCCTTGGGGACCCCTGCAGAGACTATGGGTCCCAGATTCAGGGCTATAGCCCCAAAAGCCACCCCCTAGCGACGCCACTGCACAAGGCCTATTGCCAAACACCCTGCCTGGTTAGTGATGCAACACTGTCAACACACCAAATGCTGCACAGTGGGAGAATGGTCGGAATACCACGTGTTTACTCATAACTGGAAGTACTGGCTGCTTCTAATGCCTTGTACACATGGTCGGACTTTTCAGCAAAAAAAGTCCGACAGCCTGTCCAACAGACTTCCGACGGACTTTCTAATGAACGGACTTGCCTACAAATGATCACACAAAAGTCCTACGGATTCGTACGTGATGACGTACACCGGACTAAAATAAGGAAGTTCATAGCCAGTAGCCAATAGCTGCCCTAGCGTCGGTTATTGTCCGTCGGACTAGCATACAGACGAGCGGATTTGCGACTGGAAAAGTCCGCTGAAGGTCCGGTGAAGCCCACACATGATCGGATTGTCCGCCATATTTGGTCCATCGGCGTCCGTCGGACCAGTCCGGTCTAAAAGTCCGACCGTGTGTACGCTGCATAAAGGACTCTGCCAATAGATCAGAGTGGTAGAGTGAATGTGGAGAAGGTAAGTACAGATAGTATATGGTATACAATTTAAAGGCTGCGCTGCTAGTGCAAATACATGATCATATTAACTGAAAATACCATAATTATGAATGAACACAAGTGAATTGTTTCATAACAAAAAAAAAAAAAAAAAAATGCACATAAATCGCATGCAAAAAAAAAAAAGAATCGCATGCAAAAAAAATGAGTGGGACATTCAGTAAACAAAAACGATTAAGTAGAGTCCATTTAGTCATAGATTGAAATGAACTGTAGGTCTTGTGGGTGTAGAAAATGGTTGGATAGAGGGAGAAAGACACCCTTCCTTCAAGTGATATAAAGATTATCTCCGTAGGGAGCGTGATGTTAAAATAGAGAGAAGATCCTCCACCTCAAGTAAGGTAAGCCCCTTACCAGATCCAAAGATCTCTTGTCACAGAGATCATGCACACATGTGGCTGTGTCCCCCAGCCACTGGGTCTCTGTCAGTGCGCAGATCGGAAGCCACCTCTCCAGGAAATCAATCCAAACGTGATTTATCCGCTCACAGACCATGGATAAATAGGAAAGAAATGCTCCATAGCGTAATACAGTTAAAATCCACTTTAATTTATAAAAGAAAAGCACTTACAATTTGTGCAGTAAAGATCGCTTATAAAAACATGTAGCGCCGGCCGGCTTCAGCTGCTGCCCGTTTCTTCCGGGTTCAGCGTGGTATGGTGGTGACGTCAGCACGCCGCTCCTCCCTACGCCGTTTCGACAAATCTGTCGTCTTCCTGGGGTCCATTTTTTTTTTTTGTTATGAAACAATTCACTTGTGTTCATTCATAATTATGGTATTTTCAGTTAATATGATCATGTATTTGCACTAGCAGCGCAGCCTTTAAATTGTATAGCTAGTAAGGTGGAGGTTGTTTCACATCTAAGGTTGCAGCAGCATTTTACATTTCAATTTTCGGTTTGAGATATTTGTCTTTTCATCACACACATGTGGGGATCATTTCCACTTATGGGATAGCGCAGTATTTTTTACGATATTACAGATAGTATATGGTGTCTTCTATACTGTAAACCTATTATTTTTCTAAGTATGGATACAATACAAATTTCATTTAAACCCACCTTCTAGTCATTCCCAAAAGTACACTATCTATATTGGAAACACGGCAAGCCAAGACCATTAACCTATTTGTTCCAGTTATGCAGTATATTCTATCTAGCTAAAAGGTACTAAACAGAGAGTCTATGTTATTGAAAAAAAAGAAACATAAAAAAGAATGTTTAGGCTAGGAAAATAACATGAAAGGTACATTAAAGCCCAATTGAAGTTTCAGTTTACATCATTTAAATAGATTTTAGGTGCATCAAATTAAAAGCCGTTTGAAGTCTTAGAAATCATTTTTAATAGAAAGCAGCAAACTCCTAAGTAGAAAAGTATGTTCCCTGCCAGCATGCTGTCGAGGAGGACTCTTGTACATTGTGTGGAACCACTGCTCTCTCTGCAGAGGGCTGACATACCCCCTGCTGATGTCAGACCTGTTTCAAAAGAAAACTAACTGTAAGACAGTATTTAAATGACTTTAAATGAGGGGCGTGACCTGACAGCGCATGGAGTAGGACACTTTCCCGAGGAGCTCCGTCCATTACTCCTTTTCCACATTAATCCTTCTCCTACAGAAGACTTTCCACACATCTGCCGACTGGTAGATATATCCACACTGACACCCGGCTTACGATGTCCCCGTCAAAGGCACAAAAGTCCGCGGCAGCGGCAAAACTAACCCAATAACGCCGTCAGGAGGGAGAGGAGGCTGAAGAAGATGGCGCCGCTGAACAGCCTGAGGGAGAGAGAGCGGCGGGGGATACGGAGTGGCTTCTGGAAGCAATCACCCTCTGCCGGACCTCACTCATGGCGCAAATAGAGGATGTCAAAGTGGACATATCCCTAATTAGACAAGACCTACACAAACTCCGTGATCGAGTTAGAACAGCGGAGACCAGGCTCAGCATTGTGGAGGATGCCATCCCCCCCTGCAGGAGAACACAGATCGTATACAGCGCCAAATCCAACAACTGTTCTCCAAGCAGGACAACATGGAGAACAGGCTGAGGAGATGCAACCTACGCTTCATAGGCCTTCCCGAGTGGGCAGAGGGTAAAGATCCCACCATGTTCCTGGAGCAGTTGCTTATCTCCACATATGGCAAAGAGTCCTTCTCCCCCATGCTGACCGTGGAAAGGGCCCACCGCATACCTACTAGTTTACCTCCACCGGGAGCACCCCCACGTACCTTTATTGCAAAATTGCTCAATTACAAGGACAGGGATGCGGCCTTGAGAATGGCCAGAGAAAAAGGCAATATTCAACTCGGCAACAACAAAGTCGCAATATTCCCAGATTTCTCAGCGGAGATTCAACGCCGCAGACAAGGGTTCATGGAGGCTAAACGCAGGCTGCGAATACATAACATCAAATATGCCATGTTGTTCCCAGCCCGCCTCAGAGTGGAACAAGATGGCCGAGTCTTCTTCTTTGAGGACCCGGAGGAAGCGATTACTTGGTTGGAACGCAGAGCAGCCCCTGAGAGAGTTGATTGAAGCAACTGTAAGTACACTTCTTACATCACTTCTCCATGAATAACAGCGCACAACTTATATTGATTACTACCTGACTTTTCGGGGTCTACACATTACACATTGAATGCTAAATCAGAAACGTTCAGACGCAGTTCTTCTAACCGAACTACTAGTTATAATGACTCAATTTACTGCACAGCATGCCGGATGAAGGAGTGGATAGGAAGCTAAGCCGAAAATAACCCGCTACGTGAGGCAAGTTGAAAACTTTAACGTTTATTCGTTGAACAGATTTGTATATGTCGCATTTAGAATGTACATGAAACAACAATATCTACTACTGGTACAGGCTTTAATCACCGCTTCTTATTTAACATTGAAAATTCTGATGTTAATGTTTTATGAGCTCTTACACAACTTGCTTAGGAAAACCGACAGGTTTAAAGTACCCGGAACATATAATCATTTGTTGGAGAACCCATGGTGTCACTAAAACTCCTTACATGGAATGTGTGGGGCTTGCGTGAGAGGATAAAGCGCCCGGCTGCCCTCACATTTCTTTAAAAACAACATGCTGACATTATAGTACTTGTTGAAACACACATTGAGGGGAGACTACAGATGGCTCTTCGTCGCCCGTGGGTGGGATGGGCATTCCATTCAACCTACACGTCGCACGTACGTGGAGTATCTGTACTAGTGACCAAATCTGTTCAATTTTAACTTAGTGAGATCTCTACTGACCCCCAGGGACAATACATCTTCATATTCGCTAAACTGTACGGAGAACCTTTTCTTATACTAGCCTTTTATATTTCCCCACCATTTTCAATACATGTAATCCTACAGGGACTTGCGTACATGGCAAAATATCCCACAGTTCAGGCAATATGGTTGGGAGATTTTAATACCGTATTGAATCCCTCATTGGATAGGCTCCAACCCTTAAACTCCACTTCAGGAATAGATAGAGACACTAAATTCTCAAAATTAATTTCTTCCTTTCACTTGGTGGACTCCTGGAGACACAACTTTCCCCATAAGAGAGCATACTCATGCTTCTCATCTGCTCACAATTCCATGTCTAGAATCGATTTTATATTAATATCGCACAGCCTTACACCACGTTTGCTCGAGACAGTATTCTCCCCACGTTTACTATCTGACCATAGTCCATATTGGATTACAATTAGCATACCCACGGACAAACCAATACGGAACTGGAGATTAAATCCATTCTGGCTCTCGTTGTTCCCTGAGGACGACGACCTCGCTAATGAATGGAAGACATATTTCAGTACTAATGACAAATCTGCCCCTGTGGAGTCAATTTGGGAATCCTTCAAATTGCATGCTCGCATGCAACTCACATCCCGTATCAATAGAATAAAATCAGACTCCACGGGGGCACTTGACAAAGCGGTGACGGAGCTGTCTCTCACGGAACAGACCTATGTGAATGACCCATCCCCCATAAACGCGAGTACACTTAAACTTCAAACCAGAGTAGTGACTCAACTTCAATATGAGAAAGCCAGGCAAAAATTGTTCTTTGCTAAGCAGAAACAGGTTTGAGCATGGGGAGAAGGCTGGCAAACTCCTTGCATATCTGGTTCATTTTGAAGATAGACCACCGGTGGTAATCTCGCTACGTGGCCCAGACGGACAATATGTCACTGAACCTCGCACAGTGACATCCATGTTTAGAGATTTCTTTACTGACCTCTATACATCTAAAAGTCCGACGGATACGGGCCCAATGAATTCCTTCCTTGAGGAGTTGGCGCTTCCTCAATTAACTGAGGACCAGGTCGAACTTCTCGAGGCACCTCTTACCAAGGAAGAAGTAGCAGAGGCCATTGCCGGCTTTACCAGGTCCAAATCCCCAGGCACGGACGGCCTACCTATAGAATTCTACTCCCAATATAGCGAACTTTTAGTTCCCAAACTGTTAGCCCTATATAATCACCTATTCGAGACATTTACACTCCCTACATCTATGAGAGAGGTGACCATAGTCCTCATACCCAAACCAGGGAAAGACCCTGGGCGCCCCGAGTCGTACCACCCCATCTCTTTACTACAAGTGGATGTTAAAATATTAGCCAAAGTCCTTTCTCTCCGACTCAACCAAGTAATACTCTCACTGATTCACACAGACCAAGCAGGGTTTATGCCAGGCCGCAACACATCTTTCAATTTACAGAAATTGTTCATTAACTTGCAAGCCACACATGAAAATGTAGGTTCCCGGGTGATAGTGATGCTAGACACGGCAAAAGCATTTGATTCAGTTGAATGGCGGTACCTGTGGAGATGGCTGGAGAGATATGGCTTCGGCCCCAGATTTCTCAGGTGGGTCCAGTTACTTTACCAGGCCCCTACGGCTAAGGTGGTGGCGAATGGATGGCCTTCCCATGTGTTTGACCTCAGCCGAGGCACGAGGCAAGGCTGTCCTCTCTCCCCAATACTTTATGCTCTAGCCGCAGAACCTTTAGCGGTGTCTGTCCGAACATGCCCTGAGATTGTAGGCCTGCAGATGGGCCCCCTAATAGAAAAAATCAGCTTATATGCTGATGACACATTATTATATCTTGCTGACTCGGGCCCTTCTCTCCAGAATGCACTTCAGCTTATTGAACGTTTCAGAACGTTCTCTGGATTGAAAATCAATTGGGAAAAGTCTCAAATCCTCCCCATAGACAGTTTTCCGCCACCAAAATCCCAGATAGAAATTCCACTCCAAAGAGTAAACACCATAAAATATCTAGGAATTTATATATCTAGGAACCCAGCCGACTATATCTCCCTTAATATTGAACCCCTTTTTACACTAGTTAGAGTTAAAATACGTATATGGGCTTGCCTGCCTTTGGGGATATGGGGCCGCATAAACTTGATTAAAATGGTCCTTCTTCCCAAAATACTTTACGTATTATGGCATACCCCAATCTACCTCAAATTAAAATACTTTAAATCAGTTGAAGCCCTTCTTAAACCCTTTGTCTGGGGAACTAATAGACACAAACTAATAGACACAAACTCGCATGGCAAGCGCTCAAAAACCCAACAGATATGAGAGGCATGGCCCTACCAGATTTTAATCTCTATTATATCGCATCCCAATTATCTCAGTTATTTCACATAGATAAGACAGACAATACACGCTTCCGGATCCTACTCTGCATGAGAGGAACACAGCTCACTGGAGACTCGCTATATGCAATCTCGGCGGGCCACAAGGGAACTGAACCAAGAGGAGACATTGAATCCCTGGTTTATCACTACAGACGCATCTGGGACCTTGCTTCCATCAAACTAGGGTTACCTCAATACAACGACTACACATCTATATGGCATAACAGAGACATGATAGAATTCTTACATATGCCTGAACCCGAGGCATGGGAAACAAAGGGTGTATATTATTTACACCATTTGTTCTCGAACGGAATTCTTAAAACTTATAACACACTTAAAGAGGAATTTTCGCTCCCAAATTATATGTTTTTTAGGTTCTTACAAATAAGACACGCAGCCCAAATACAATTCTCCCGTGTCTCCCCCCTGTCTGATCTGCATCCTATTATGGCCATAGTCAAGGGCACTGATTCTCGTGGATTGATATCTGCATTCTATAACATGCTCTTGGCTCCTATCTCCTCTAAGATAGCGTTTGATCTGAAACCTCGCTGGGAGAGAGAGGTAGGCCCCATGGAGAATGAGGAGTGGGAGGAGGCCCTGGAGACCTGCAAAATGGTATCCCCAAGACTCTCAGATAGATTATCGCAGATCTACATAACACATAGGTCATATCTCACCCCTATCCGGGTAGCTAGATATAAACGTAACCAGCCCACTTTGTGTACAAGAATCAGGTACGTTCTATCATTTAATATGGACATGTACTAAAATTCAGCAACTATGGCAATAGGTCTTAACCTTTCTACACGACACCATGGGTTCTCCCATAACACTAGAACCAAAACAATGTCTTTTAGGGATATTCCCAGATACAGTAGATAAATTTACTAAAGTATTTCTGCATGAAGTTTTATTCTCAGTTAGGAAAATAATTGCATGAAAATGGATGAGGCCCGTTTCTCCCAGCTTCGCAGAGTGGAAGGCAGAAGGTAATGCCACTTTACCCTATAAAAAGTACATATACATTAATAGAGGATGTGCATCCAAATACAATAAAATTTGGGATCGTTAGTTACAAGAATCAGAAACGTGCAATTAAATATGACCCTGGTCAACACTATGAACACTCATCTGTATGCTTGTCTGTTCTCAATACGGTTATGTCCAACAAAACTTGTATAACAATGTAACTCTGTTCATACTATACCCTGTCACTAAGTATACCTGTATCAGATGTGCTACTGCTCTTATAGATCTTGAATTACACTTTAAACATGCAAATGTTCTCTCGATTAAATGTACAATGTCTGTATTCAAATAAAAACTTTGCTCAACGAAAAAAAAAAATGACTTTAAATGAACATACAGAAAGGTACATATTTACATCAAGATGAATAAAAAAAAAACTAATATTCCCTCAGACAGTCATACTATTTAGGCTTGATTCCCAGCTATGCAGGTACAACAGTGCATGAGTTTTTTTGTGTGATTTCACACATCGCATTTAGGGTACCAAGTGTTTGGTACACTTGAAAATGCATGTGTTAGTAAGATGTGTTGGGGGTGCCATTAAGAATAAATGGCACTGCTGCACACCTGCAAAAAGGGCTACGTGTTTTTGTGCATTGCAGGACAGCCCATCAAGTTTCGGCTGAAAAAAAGAAATGTATATATACTATTATACAGCTATAGGCATAATAGTCCAGGCTGCTATTGGGTCAGTGGTTGAAGGGTGGCAGTAGGGAAACCTCTGAGTCAAAGTAAACATTGACAATCTATGCACAAGTGAATGTAATACAGATCGAGCACTGTGTCACTAATAGTTGCACAGATTGCTATTGATGATGGCCCTGACCCCCTGTGAAGACTCTAGTCAAGAGGAACTGATGAAGTTTTCAGTCCTCCTCCCCATCTAGAAGTGGATTTACTGCCTTAAGAGCTTTTGGTGCAGTCTAGTCACTATTCTAAAATCAAAACTGAACTCTAATCAATGCAGCTCTGTAATTAATATTATATCATTATAATAAGTCTGTGCAGTGCTGTACTCTGGTAATGTCTATCCACAGTACTGGTCTCTAGTAGTGCACTGCCTATGCTTGCAGCCCTCCTATTACTTGTCCTTGATTTAGGCATACTCTATGTTAAAAGAAAAATAAAGCCAAAACCGTTTTTATATTTTTTTGGATAGAGTAAAGGAGGATTTATTGTGCCATATGAGATTTCACATTACTTCCTGCCTCAAACCAAAACAGAATTTCTCCTCAATGTTTGTTCTGGTGACAACCCAAAATTTGGGATTTTCTTTCACTTTCAAGCATAACATTAAACAGGTCAAATCAAGAGGGTGAATGTCCTTAACTGCAGCAATAAAAACTTGACAGATGATCTAATCCCTCTCCCCCTATCCTCAACTGAAATAAAAAATCGTTGTCTTTGGTTAAACTTTAAAATCAATGACAGTATTATCATAGTAGACACTTCCAGGGGCCAAAGAGAGTGGTTCCTGGGGGTCTGCATCAAAATGATTGGAACCTAGGGGACAGGTAGGCGGTACAAAGCTCCATGGGATAAACAGTCTTTCAGGCACAGATACCAAATGCAGTGAGGTAGTGACTAACAGTGTGGTGTTTATTGGTCATATATACAAGTCTATATACAGGTGCTATAGAGTGTTTAAGAAAACAAACAGAACAAAAAAAGTCAAACAAAAACCTAGCCGTGTCTCGGCACTAACTACACAATATATACAGGCCCCAACTGCCAGGCTGAGCAAGCCTACAGCTTGTCAACTTCCACAGATACAGCTTAACAGCTTTTTACCAACCTTTTGCTCTCACAGACCAGTGTTGTCTGTGTTTCCCAGGCAGAGAGTGAAGTCTGTCTTTCACAGGTGAGTTAGCCTGGGGGAAGAGGACCAAGATCCAAACTGGATCGTGGATCAGAGATCCCTGAACGTGTATGAGAGGAGCCTAGGAGATGTATAAACCCTGAACAGGACCTTTCCCTGGCTCTCTCTGGTACACTCTGCTACATATCCCCCCTTGTTTCAACCCCAGGGTTGGAACACCTGCGGCCCAACAGGAGTGAACGCGGGACAGGGCATCTACATTCCCCATCTCAATGCCTGGCCTTTGTTTTACAGTGAAGGAGTAATCCTGCAGAGCCAAACACCACCGGTCCACCCGTCTATTAGTCTCCTTCTTTCGGGCAATCCATTTCAGGGGAGCATGGTCAGTTATTAACTTAAACTGGCGCGCTAACAAATAGAACCTTAGTGCATCAACAGTCCACTTTATGGCCAAACATTTCTTTTCAATGACTTCATACTTTTCTCATGGTCATTGAGCTTTTTGCTTAGGTACATCACATGGTGTTCTTCCCCATTGTGTACCTGTGACAATACTGCCCCGATACCTACATCAGACGCGTCCGTCTGAACCAAAAAAATCTTTGGAGAAATTGGGGGAGTACAGCACTGGATGTGCACAAAGAGCCTTCAAGACCTGAAATGATTCCTCTGCTAATGGGGACCATTTCACCATTACGGAGTCTTTCCCTTTCTTAAGGTCCATCAGTGGGGCAGCTATAGTTGCAAAATTCTGGCTAAACCTTCTATAATACCCCGCGATCCCAAGAAAGGCCCTGACCTGATTTTTGTTTGCAGGACGTGGCCACTCCTGGATGGCTTCTATTTTATTCACTCAAGGTTTTATGACACCACAGCCAATAGTGTAGCCCAAATACCTGGCTAAACCAATGGCACATTTTTTTTTAATTTGCCGTAAAACCTTCTTTGAAGAGGGAATCAAGGACAGCCGAGACATGGGGCAAGTGAGACTCCCAGTCAGTGCTATGTACCACTATGTCTTCTAGATAGGCTGCTGCATACCATCGGTGGGGTCTTAGGGTCCTGTCCATTGCCCTCTGAAATGTCGCAAGGGCATTTTTCAACCCAAAAGGCATTTTTTTATATTGAAAGAAACCCTCCAGGATCACAAATGCATTTTTCTCTTTCGTGCTACCAGTCAGCTGTATTTTCCAATAACCTTTTGTCAAGTCCAAAGTGGTCAGATAGCGGGCCTTGCCAAGTCAGTCTATAAGTTCGTTTACCCTGGGCATTGGTACATGTCAAACTTTGTCACTGCATTAAGCTTTCTGAAGTCCTTACAGAACCTCCACATGCCTTCTGGTATTGGGACTAACACGATGGGGCTAGACCAGTCACTATTAGACTCCTCAATGACATCTAGCTCCAACATCCTTTTAACTTCATCAATGATGTCCTTTCTTCTAGCTTCAGGAATTTGGTAGGGTTTAAGCTTGACACGGACCCCAGGTTCAGTAACTATATCAGGCTGAACTGCTGAAGTCGTGCCAGGTAACTGAAAATTTCTCTCTATTCCTTATCAGGAACTCTTTAGCTTCCTGTTTTTGGGAATACGACAGAGTGTCTGGAATCGTGACCTCATGGATCAGAGGGGAGTACCCTTAGGCGTTACCGGGAGGGACCTCGCAGTTAATGCCAGTCTATCTTTCTAGGGCTTTAATACGTTTATGTGGTAAATCTGTGCGGGCTTCCTTTTACCTGGTTGATATACTTTGTAATTGACCTCCCCAACTCTTTCAATTACTTCGAAGGGATCCTGCCACTTAGCCAGGAAGTTGCTTTCAACAGTGGGAACCAACACAAGGACCCTGTCACCAGGGGAGAAAACAGAGTTGGGCCCCCCTGGTGTATATTCTCTGTTGGGCTGCTTGGGCCTGCAGTAAGTGTTCTTTTACCATAGTTATGATTGCTGCAATCCTGTCCTGCATTTGAGCGATATGCTCAATGACACTTTTGTGGGGTGTCTGCTCCCCCTCCCAGGTTTCCTTGGCTATGTCTAAAGCCTCATACACACGATCAGACTTTCCAACAACAAAACCGTGGAATTTTGTTCGAAGGGTGTTGGCTCCAACTTGTCTTGCATACACACAGTCACACAAATGTTGGCTAACAATTATGAACGTAGTGACGTACAAGACGTATGTGATGTTTCCATTCCGAACACTAGTTTTACAAGACCAAGCGCTTCTGGCTCGTCCTTGATTCCGAACATGCGTGTTTGTACTTTGGACTTTTGTCCGATGGACTTGTGTACAAATGATCGGAAAGTCGGACAACATCATTTGCTGGTGGAAAATTTGAGAACATGCTAGCCAACATTTGTTTACGGAAAGTCCAACAACAAATGTCTGATGGAGCATACACACGGTCAGGCTTACCGCCAACAAGCTCACATCCAACATTTCCCGTCAGAAAATCCGATCGTGTGTACATGGCATTAGAGTCCCCAAGGGTGTCTCCCAAAAAGCAACTCAAATGGGGAGCACCCCGTAGAGGACTGGGGAACCTCCCTGATGGGAAACATCAAGTATGGAATCAGGAATTCCCAGTTTTTCCCATCCTTGTCAACAACCTTTTTTTAACATGCTCTTTAATGTTTTAGTGAAGCGTTCCATCAAGCCATCAGTTTAAGGGTGGTACACAGAGGTTTGCAACTGCGTCACCTTAAATAACTTGCACAGCTCCCTAGTTATTTGTGACATAAATGGGGTGCCCTGATCCGTAAGGACCTCCTTAGAGATGCCAACATGACTGAACACCATGAACAGCTCTTTGGCAATGTTCTTAGCAGATGTGGTGCGTAAGAGAACCGCCTCATTGTAATGGGTAGCATAATCCATGATTACAAGGATATGCTGGTGACCCCGGGCAGACTTGGGGAGTAGACCCACAAGGTCCATGGCAATCCTCTCAAAGGGCACTTCAATAATGGGCAAGGGCTAATTCGGAAGTGGGGTAGTGGGGCTGACATCTGACACACAGGACAGGATTAGAAATAATTCTCAATATCTTTCTGTATCCCGGGCCAGTGAAACCTGTGTAACACCCTTTCAGTGGTTTTCTCAACCCCTAAATGACATCCTAGCAAGTGCCCATGGGCAAGTTCCAACACCACCCGTCTGTATGGCTTAGGGACCACCAACTGTTCAACAATTTCATCATTCTCACAGCAACTCTTTTAGCATGAAAATTCACAGTTTCAACCATCTCAGCTTTAACCAAAGTCACTAGACTTCCAGAGCCCAGCAAGGCCATAATAGGCTTATTATTAACAGTCATTTGGTACATGTGTTTTCCTACATTTGGGGCTGCAGTGCACGAAACAGCAGCAAACATAGACTGCCTTATAATAGATGTCACACTGCATGGGTTCATCTGTCAATGGACAGTTTGCTGCAACATGTCCCAGTTCTTGGCAACGGAAACACCTGATGTTGCCCCAGTTTGGTTTGCTTACAGGCAATGGCTTCCCTTGTTTGGAAGGCCAAACTTCAGTCCTGGCACCAAAAATCCTCCCCCTATCTCCTTGCCATGCTTACAACCCACTTCCCCTGAAACAGTCTTACCGGTTGCCTGGGGAGACCGTGGCTTTGGGTGGAAAGTCCGTGCAGCTGTAGGGGTGGTGACCAGGCTCTCTGCAGCAAAGTATCTCTCAATGAGCTCCACCAGGTTGTCTGCCGACTTGGGGTCTCCTTGACTCACCCACTTCTGCAGGGGAATTGGCAGTGACCTCAGGAATCGGTCCATGACCACACGCTCCACTATTTGTGGTGCAGACAGGAACTCCGGCTGTAGCCATTTCTGCATCAGGTGGATTGGATCAAACTTCTGCGATCTTGGGGGCCTCTCATCTTGGAAGAACCAGCTGTGGATCCGCTGTGCTCAAACGACCAAGGTGACACAGAGTCACGCCAGGACTTCCCGCTTGACCTTCTCATAGTCTCCTGCTTCTGTCGACTCCAGATCATAATATGGATTCTCCAGAAAGTAAGGGGGCGACCAGTCCTGCCCACAGGGATTCAGGCCAATCTTCCCGCTCAGCGGTCCATTCAAATGTTAGCAGACAGGCCTCTGGAGCATCATCTGCAGTAATCTTAGAAATAAATGGATGTCTGAGGGCTTGTCTCCAACATCATCAATTTTAGCAGGTGACCACTGTGCTAGCGTCTCCACAACCTCAGTCAGGGTTTTCCTATCTGCTTTTGCAGCAGTGGCTAGCTGTTCAAACAGCCTCTGCGATTGCTCCTGTACAGCACCAATCTGTTGACACAGCGCCTTGGTTTGCTCCTGTGCGATAGCGTTGGCTTGCTGTTGTGCAGAGTTGGATAACACCAATTGTTTGAGGATTTCCTCCATGTTTAGTCACAGTAGGTACTGGCCTTTTAAGTAGTAACTTACTACAGCTGGTTGCAGCCCCCACCATATGTAACCTGGGGGACAGGTAGGCGGTACAAAGCTCCCTGGGATAAGCAGTCTTTCAGGCACAGATTCCAAATCCAGTGAGGTAGTGACAAACAGTGCGCTGTTTATTGGTGTGATATATACAAGTCTATATACAGGTGCTGTACAGTGTTTCAGAAAACAAACAGAACAAAAATAGTCAAACAAAAACCTAGCCGTGTTTCGGCACTAACTACACAGTATATACAAGCGCTAACTACCAGGCTAAGCAAGCCTACAGCTTGTCAGCTTCCACAGATACAGCTTAACAGCTTTTTAACAACATTTTGCTCTCACAGACCAGTATTATCTGTGTTTCCCAGGCAGAGAGCAAAGGCTGTCTGTCACAGCTGAATTTAAATTGGCCTGGGGAGAGGACCAAGATCTGAACTGGATTGTGGATCAGAGATCCGTGAACGTGTATGAGAGGAGCCAGGGAGATGTATAAACCCCCAAACATGACTTTTCCTGGCTCTCTCTGAGACGCTATGCTACACTATGTTATGGAGCCCTATGATCGTGTCTACCCTGATCACAGCTGGCTGTACACATTAGTTGTGGTGCATTCATAAATTAGACCAGACTGCAGCTCCCTGCCCCAGTACGCCCTGGGGGCTCTGGTTCACAGGTTTGTGTTGAGCACAGATGGGCACCCGAGCTATCGGTTACCTCCTGGCTCACCTCAGTTGCCACGCATTCTTTTGAGTTTTCTAAATTTACACTCAACAGCGTTCGTACGCAAACCGGCTTCTTCACTACGCCTGTCGTTCCTTTTTCTGTCCTTCTCCTTCTCTTTTTTTTTTTCCATCTTTACCTACCCAACACATCTGTCCCCTCCGCCTTTTTAACTTATCTTAACATATGCACTTCGCCTCTCCTTGTTTTTTAGCTGAGGCCATGTTGCAGGCCGACAGCAAAGACTTCGCCTCTGCCCCTCCATCACCCTCTGCCGTTCAGAAAGCGGCGGCACTCAACCTCCAGAGCTTGGACCATCCCCAAGCTCACAGCAGAGCTGCGGCGCAGGGGTATTTACTACCCTGCCACAGGCAGGAAAGCTGAGCTTTTCGGCTTCTATCCCCATCGCCAGCAGTAGCTGGTGGCCTGAAATTATGGAAGGAGCCAGGGGGGTATTTAAGCAGAACACCCACACTGGTCTTTGTCGGTTCCAGTGTGCGGTACCCACCCACCCATTCCCCTTCTTAGGACACTTCTCTTAAAACACTTTTTCTACAAAACCATCCACTCACTTATCTTGGGTATGCCTCCTTCTCTTGCCATACCGTCCCGCAGACCAGGGCACACTTCAGGTCTACTTTATGTTGTTAGTCTTGTGATGTGTTTATGTGGTTCACATCTCTCCCGGACATAGGGCCCTGACTAATATATATATATACCATATTTATCGGCGTATAACACGCACTTTTTTCCCCTTCAAATCAGGGGAAAATCGTGGGTGCGTGTTATACGCCGATCCCCGCTAATTGTGAGCTATCGGCGGCAATCGCCGCCGACATTCACATAGCGAGTAGTTTTAAATATGGCGCCGCGGAGTTCGGAGGGACTCGGCGGAGCTGAACGAGCGCCGCCGAAATCACAGAACCGAGATACACATAGTCGAGTGTATTCGGCTCTTTCCGGCGCCGCTCACAGTCACGCCCAGTCCTGCCATTGGACCTGTGTTATGTCCATCATAGGGCGGGACTGGGCAGGACTGTGAGCGGCAACGAGAAGAGCCGAATACACTCGACTATGTGTATCTCGGCGGCGTTCGTTCAGTTCCGCCGGCGCCGAGTCCCTCCGAACTCCGCGGCGCCATATTTAAAACATGCAGCTATGTGTATATCGGCGGCGATCAAGCATGGACACTGGGGGCAAGGCTGCACTGACCACTGGGGCAAAGCTGCACTGACAAGACTGCACTGGGGCAAAGCTGCACTGACAAGACTGCACTGGGGCAAAGCTGCACTGACAAGGCTGCACTGGGGCAAAGCTGCACTGGGGCAAGGCTGCACTGACAAGGCTGCACTGACACTGAAAAGGCTGCAATGACACTAACAAGGCTGCAGATGAACACTGATGAGGCTGCATTGATAGGCATTTAAATGTAAGTTTTTTTTCCTTAAACTTCCCTCCTAAAAGTTTTTTTCCTTAAAATTCTCTCCTAAACTTGGGGTGCGTGTTATACGCCGGCGCGTGTTATACGCCGATAAATATATATATTAAATTGGTAGAATGTGTATACAATATCAGAGGTAGAAAAGACTACTATTCTCCATTCATTTTCAATTGAAATTATTTATGCTCATGTCTTCTGAGTCCATGTTATCTGCTGCTAATAAATGCCAAACTTTTTTATTATTATTATTATTATTATACAGGATTTATATAGTGCCAACAGTTTGCGCAGTGTTTTACAACATGGGGGCAGACAGTACAGTTACAATAACATTCAATACAGGAGAGATCAGAGGGCCCTGCTCGTTACAGCTTACAATCTAGAAGGGAGGGTGAAGTGGAATAAAAGGTTCTGGCTGTGGGGGATGATCAGATGGAGAAAATGAAAATACAGTTGTTAGGTGTGGGTAGGATAGGCTTCTCTGAAGAGGAGGGATTTCAGGGATAGTCTAAAAGCTAATAGAGTAGGAGATAATCAGACAGATTGGGGTAAGGAGTTCCACAGGATTGGAGAGGCTCTGGAAAAGTCCTGGAGGCGAGCATGGAAGGAGGTGATGAGGGAGCTAGAGGGCAGGAGGTCTTGAGAAGAATGAAGAACAACTCTGCTTTAAAAAAAAATGCTAGATCCAGTAATCCTTTTCAATTTGTCAAAGAAATTTTTAATCTATTCCTCCTACGCTCTATTTACTTGTAACACTGGGTTCCTCTCCCATTCTGTTGTGTTTGCTTGAACACCTGAGATTTGTTTCTCACCCAAAAAATTATTAAAGGATAAGTTCACCTTTTGAACATATTACATGTTCCATCTGTTTTTAGGGCGGGACATGTAACATTTTCCAGCATCTGCACCCCACACGCCTGGTCTCCCCCTCCCTGTGACAACAGGTGGGGGATCTTCTCCCTGCACCCGCTGTCACAATTTAAAGAGAGAGCCCCGTACACCTGTGTCATTCATTCACAGTTTCCTGTGAATGGATAGACTATGAGCACCATTAGCCAGTGCCAGCTTGTAGTTCTTAATAAACTACGGGGGTGCTGGTGATCACTCTGGTAGTTCATTTATTCTTCCTGCTCCCAGGAAACTGCCTGCTCGAACGTTGGGAGATTGCACGCACGATCTGATGATCATGGGTGAAATGCTCTGCAGGCTCCTTAGAAGAAAAAATTAATAAATGTACTTTCTTACCTGCAAAAAAATGTGTATTTATTTTATTTTTTTTTTCATCTTAGCCTTTAAGATTAGAATGAATAAAAAGATGATTCTAGGAACAATTTTGACCAATAAGAATTTAACTTCCAAGTGGGGAAGTATTGCTATCATTAGCTTTAAAATGTATTATCAATGGAGTATAATCAAAAAGTTTCCTAGCTGGCTGTATTTGTCTTTGTTTTTTTTTTTTTTACACTTTCTTCTCTTTATTTTTACCTGGTGATATGGCTAGTAAAACAACTTCCTATCCTAGGTCTGAACTCCCCTGGATGAGCAATGGGGACACCTTTGGACAGCAGCATTGTCAATCTGTTGAGAGGGTGGTGTTAGATGTGTAGCGCTAACCCCGCATAAACTGTGAGAACAACCTCAGCCCCACTGACACACCAGGTTAAGCAAATGGATACTGCACTGCTACTGGGAGCACAAATATAGATACCCTACACACAACTCAAAAGGTTCAGTATCAAAAAGCAGACATCAGACTGGTTAGTGGTAAATTAATTCAATATATTTTCACAGGTTGCAGTAAATAGCAGTATGCACATAAATGAGTAAGTAAAGGTTTAGGTCAATCACAGTTCACTAGACAATAAGTTCATTAGTCTATAGCAGCATTGAATGGAGTTCTATGCAGCTAAATTGGAGTAAACCTGGTAATCCACAAAATCAGCAATTAGTATTGGCATTAGAAAACAGTAACGCAATGATAATCAATACTGCAATATCTCTTTTGTAAAGAGTAGGCTGTAACCACTTTAGAGTGCACTTTAAGGGAATGGCAGCAATGAAATTAAGAGTTCCTTAAAGAGGCACCTCTTACTATGGACAATAAGTTCTAGTTCTTCAGCCAGCCAGCATTCTGGCCCACTCTTTATGGTGGTGCGCATGAGTACAGTCCCAGTAAAGTCAGCAAGCAGTAAATTTAGTTGCTAGTTACATAAACAACCCATATGTGCTCTCTCTCTTCCAGCAGCAAAGGGTCATGGCAGCAGTACAGCAACAGTGGTCCCACTATTCAGACGTCTTCACACTTCAGGATCTGCCTAAAGCGACTTTGGTCCTCAGCACATGGCTGCAGCCTAGTAGCATGTGCACACAGGAGCAACAATGTGCACACCTTGGTCTCCTCTCAGCAAAAAAAAAAAAAAAACATCCTTCGGTATTCAGCCTGTGAAACACTTTTCAAAGTGGACTCCTTTTCTCATTGCGTCTTCTAAAAGATACATGAAAGATCTTGTGCACTCACTGCTTCTTGAGAAGAGAAACAATTGCTCCCTCAGAAGTCAGTTTACATGCCCCAGATTTAACCCACTCTGTATGCTTCATGGGGAAAGTCTTATATAGTTACAGCCATTCCTGCATTTTGTGCCACCTCCACTCCTTTGTCTCTTACCACTTTCCAATTCATTGGCACATCTGCCAAGAGATGTTACTAGCATGCACACATTTCCTTTTACCTTCTTTGACATCTCTGCCAGCTTCAGAGGATATACCTGTCTATACAAATAAAAAACTAAGAGTGGATAACTAAATAAAGGGAAGCCTGGTCCAGGAGAGGAACATAGAGCTTTTAATCCACCACTGGTGCAGTTTTCCAGAAATCCAACCAGCATTACAGCTGACCTATAGCCAGATACTTGGATGTGCTGTGGGAGCCAAAACGTCACTTCTGTCTATGTTTATCGAAACATTTTTAATATTTACTTCAATTATCCAATCATATGAAATGAAAATTTCTGTTCACTTCAATTATCCAATGTTGTGCAGATGAAAAAAGTAAACAGAAATGTGCTTTTCATTTGAGTGAAGTAAATATTTGCACAATTTATTGTATGAAGATTCGCAACTCTTTAGTAAATCTTGTGGACAGGGTTGCCAACTCCTCACACTTTTTTGTATTGACAATAGATGGAACATTTACTGACAGAGCACATTATTAACCGATAACCAGAAAAGACAAAAAAACTCCCATTAGAATTAATGCAATCACATTTTAAACAGTATAAACAATATGTAAATGTTACTTCCCATTTAAAAGGTCAAACAATGAGTATGACAAAAAGTGAGCAAGATTAAATGGCTAATTGGGTGTTTTACCCATGATGTTGAGATGCCTAGTTTACTATCTTTATCTTCTCATTCACACACTGGGTATTTGCAGTAATGTTTATGAAACATGAGTAATTTCATGAGAGACCAAAGTGCATTTGTCATTGCGCTATCGTGAAAGGTCTGAAGCTCCACCTTGTAACTGTTATTGTGTGGTTAGAAGTGAAAGGCAGTGTACATTCAGAAATTAGGGAAACATAATATCACAATTATTTGTTATCATAATTCATGTCTTTGAGTTATAAAAATGGGCAACAGATAAGTGCAGGTGGGGGGAGGGGGAGTGAAAGTGTGATCATAATTAATTGATTACTTTGTAATGCTAAGATGTATTTGCTCCCACTAAAAAAAAATAGTTGAAATTGTATTTGAGTGAGGGTGGCAGGGAGATAGTGAAGGAGAAAGGGATTGGGAGAGAGAATGAGAACGAGAGAGAACGAGAGCGAGAGTGAGAAAGCAGGAGGGAAAGAAAGGAAATAGAGGGAGAGAGAGGGCAAGTCAAAAAAAAAAAAAAAAAGAGAAAGGGCGATGGTGAGTTGGAAAGAGAGAAATAGTGTCACAGTCAGGGGTTAAGCTCAGAGGCCAGTAGCTATAGCAGTAGAGAGGCTCCCACTGACCAGCTGGATATGTGCAACAGCACCCTGACACAGGCTCATCAGAGGTGCAGAGTCTAAGCACTAACGTATTCCCCAGAGCTCCTGATGGTGGAGATGGGTTTTACTGTGTGTTAATACCAGTTCACAGACCTCAGGAGGTGAGCAACAGTAGCTGATATAGCAGGTAGGGGTCAAGCAGAAGCGTAGTCAGTAAATAAGCCAAAGGTCAGTAGCAAGTGGTAGCACATTGGGATTAAGCAGAAGAGTAGTCAAGGAACAAACCAAAAGTCGGCAACGAGTGGTAGCGGAGATGCGGATGGCAGCAGGTGTGACACGAACAAGATATTGGCTGTGGAGAGCACAATAAACTGGCAAACAGGAAGTGCAAAGGTATGGCTTATATAGGAAGTTCATGGGAAGAGCAAGGAGTTCAAGGTTCAGCAGAAACAATGCACAAGGCATGATTGTCTAATGGATTAGAGAGGGTGCTGTCCAGCATTTCGAGTGGCTTAACAAGAAGAGACATTGCTAGACACAGCAGAGGTTGCAGGTTCAGACCTGGGTACTGACATTCCTAGACATCCAGGTTAGTCAGGGAACCTCTGGTGGAATACAGGGGCAAGAATGTTCTCAAGTTCCCAAGAATTTTCATCTGGCCTATATTCTTCCCATTGAACCAGATACTGTAATTTGTGTCCAAAGATCCGGGAATCAAGAATATTGCTATTACAAATTCTTCTTCCCCTTGCGGGGGAAGGGGGTGGGAGAATTCTCCCAGAGAGGGGGTTTTCATGAAATGACTTGAGCAAGAGTACATGAAACACTTGATGAATTTCATACTGTCAGGAAGTTTTAAGCGAAAAGTAACTGGGTAAATTTGAGCTGAAATTTGATCCCGCAAACTATTGACCCAGCTTAGCAGATGGAATGCGTACCTTCAAATGTTTGGTTGATAATCAAACTTTGTCACCCACATGAAAGGTAGGAAGTGAACTGCAATGGCTTTCGGCAGCCTTTTTGTAACATTCCTGAGGCTCCCTCAAAGTCTCTATCAGTTTCTTCAGATTCTCCTGCAATGTAGTTAATCCATTGGTAACAGTGATAATTGAAGTTGAGATAGGGAGATCAGGAATAACAACTCAATGAAACCCAGTTTGTAGGAAAAAAGGGCTTTGGGAGGTAAACCTATGTTTAGAATTGTTATAAGCAAACATTAGATTTTGAATGAAAAGCAAAACACAGATTCACTGTTATGCCCCGTACACACGGTCGGACTTTGTTCGGACATTCCGACAACAAAATCCTAGGATTTTTTCCGACGGATGTTGGCTCAAACTTGTCTTGCATACACACGGTCACACAAAGTTGTCGGAAAATCCGATCGTTCTAAACGCGGTGATGTAAAACACGTACATCGGGACTATAAACGGGGCAGTGGCCAATAGCTTTCATCTCTTTATTTATTCTGAGCATGCGTGGCACTTTGTGTGTCGGATTTGTGTACACGCGATCGGAATTTCCGACAACGGATTTTGTTGTCGGAAAATTTTATATCCTGCTCTCAAACTTTGTGTGTCGGAAAATCCGATGGAAAATGTGTGATGGAGCCTACACACAGTCGGAATTTCCGACAACAAGGTCCTATCACACATTTTCCGTCGGAAAATCCGACCGTGTGTACGGGGCATTGTACTCAAAGCTGTGCAAAAGCTTTTCCAAAATTTCAAAGTAAACTACACTATATTGTCAAAAGTATTGTCAAAAGTATCAGCTTTTACACGCACATAAACTTTAATGGCATCCCTGTCTTATTCTGTAGGGTTCAATATTGAGTTGCCACCCTTTGCAGCTAAAACAGCTTCAACTGTTCCAGAAGTGCATTTGTGAGGTCAGGCACTGATGTTGGACAAGAAGACCTGGCTAGCAGTCTCCGCTCTAATTCATCCCAAAGGTTTTCTAACGGGTTAAGGTCAGGACTCTGTGCAGGCCAGTCAAGTTCCTCCACCCCAAACTCGCTTATCCATGTCTTTATGAACCTTATAAAAAACAAAGAAATACTGCGCTACCTATAAAAACTAACCCCCCAAGAAGCAGCAGTTAAACAGTGAGATGTACACCAAAATAACTATTAAAAAAGAAATAACCGCGCTAAATACAAAATGAAACACCTGAAACAATCACAAAAGCTTCCGTTAGGAAGTACATGTAAAAATGCAAAAACGTTGAGGAATATGAAAATTGTGAAAAATACATAGGTCTACGCATGTGCGCATGAATCAAACATAAATATCAATATATAATATCTGCGAATCAAAATAAGTGTCCATATATAGTAACAGAAAATAAAATGTGAGGTATTGATCTGAAATCAGTCCAAAAGAGACCCCTTGGGTGAATCCAACCAGAGTCAATGGTGTAAAAATGTGAGTAACACCCCATACAGTATCCGCAAATACCCAATAATTGCGCTTACCGCAAGGCAAGCAAACACCAGCCTGTATCACGTCTTGGTATAGAGAATCCAAATGGTGCTCTTAAACTGTGTTCATCATGGCTGAAGGAATGTAATGAGGACACCAGACTTCCATCTCATAGACATGTAAATAAAAAGAAACTGGCCATATTGTAATACTGCCAAACTAATTGAAGTTAAGGAAGGTAGAAAACTTACACTAGTGCATAAAGGTACAGCAGGAAAAGAAAACCCGGAGTAAACACTAACAAGCTCTGTAGTGAAGATGAACCCCACACTCCGTGCAAATAATGCGCTTACCCCAAGGCAAGCCAACAACAGCTTGTGTTCAGTATCAGTCCACCACACCACACTATGTGATCCACCACCAGGCAAATAATGCGCTTACCGCAAGGCAAGCCAACAACAGCTTGTATTCAATAGCAGTATGGGAGATCCACTGGCGTTCTAGACTGCTTGCGGCAGGAACCGGAGGATACAGCAGGGACTCCAAAATGACATCTCACAAGCATGTGAATAAAAAGGAACTGGCCATAGTGTAATACTGATAAAAACGATTTAATAAGTAAAAGTAGAAACTCACATGAGTATATAAAAGTACAGCAAACAGCCGGCCGGCATAGTGAGCACCCGTCCACACTGAAAATGGCGATGACGTCAGAGCGTCAACCTCCCGACGTACGTTTCACCACAAATTTGGGCACTTGTGCGCAGTCATGTTGGAACAGGATGGGACCATCCCCAAACTGCTGGGAGCATGAAATTATCCAGAATGTCTTTGGAATGCTGACGCCTTAAGAGTTCCCTTCACTGGAACTAAGGGGCCAAGCTTAACCCCTAAAAAGGCACCAGGTATAGAGTGCACCATCTTAGTGAGACAGTCAACACCTACCAAGATAGTGTTTGTTTCTTTTGAGGGAGGTAAATCGACCACAAGGTCCATAGAAATTCACCCCACAGCCTTGATAGAACTGGTGGCTGGAGCAACCCTAAAGGAGAAGCTTGGGGTGTCTTATTGCAGGCACAGATCAGGAACGAGGCTACGTAGCTTTTAACATCTTTTTTGTAATCAGGCCAAAAAAAGGAGCATGATAAAAGTTCTTCTGTTAGAAACCCCAAAATGCCCAGCAAGCCTGGAGTCATAAACCAACCTGAGGGCCTCATCCAGAGCAGATTCAGGTACATAGAGATGATGTATCTGAGTCCAAAAGCCATTCTAAAATTGTATCTGGAAAAGAAGAGAGATCTCTTGGCAGAACAAATGAATTCCAAATTTTTATGACCAGTGAGAACAGTTACAGGTTGATTATCCCCCTTCCAGCAGATGCCTCCATTTGGAAATGGCTTCCATATTTGCCAGCAAATCCTTATTCCCAATGTCTTAAAGGAATTGTAAAGTCTCAAGTTTTTTCACCTTAATGCATTCTATGCATTAAGGTGAAAAACCTTCTGTACTGCAGCTGCCCCCCAGAGCCCACCTTTTTCTTACCTGAACCCAATCATTCCAGTGATGAGCATGAACCCAGCATGTCCAACCGCTGTCTCGGATCCTCATTGGATAGATTGATACCAGCAGGAGCCATTGGCTACCGCTGCTGTCAATCGAATCCAGTGACACGGGAGCCAGGGCAGGGCCAAGTCTTGCTGTCTGTGTTAATGGACACAGCAGCGGGACTCGGGAGCGCACCTGCACCCACACGGGTGCCCCCATGGAAATCAGCTCTCCATGGCAGCAACCGATGAAGAGGAGGGGCAGAAGCGCCGCCGGGGGACCCCAGAAAATAGAGGATTGGGTCTGCTCTGTGCAAAACCCTTGCACAGAGCAGGTAAGTATAGACATGTTTGTTATTTAAAAAAAAAATAACCTTTACAATCACTTTAATTCCTTTCAGCTGAAGACATTAACCACTTAAGGACCAAGCCTATTTCTGACACTTGTTGCTTACAAGTTAAAATTAGTATTTTTTGTGGTCTTTCAAACCCAATTTTTTGGGAAAAAATAAATTTCACTGAATTAAAAAAAAAAAAATTAAACAGTAAAATTAGCCCAATTTTATTGTATATTGTGAAAGATGATGTTACGCTGAGTAAATAGATACCCAACATGTTACAGTTTAAAATTGTGTAGACTCGTGGAATGGCGACAAACTACGGTACTTATAAATCTCCATAGGCGACGCTTTAAAAATTGTAATCGTTACCTGTTTAGAGTTACAAAGGTCTTTTGCTAGAATTATTGCTCTCGCTCTGATGATCGTGGCAATACCTCACGTGTGTGATTTGAACTCAGTTTACATTTGCGGGTGCGACCTACGTATGCGTTTTCTTATGTGAGCGAGCATGCGGGGACAGGGGCACTTTAAAAAAAAATGTTTTTTGTTTTCTTATTTATTTTATATTTGTTTATTTTTTACACTGTCCCTTTAATAAAAATCTGATCACTTTTATTGCTATCACAAGGAATGTAAACTTCCCTTGTGAAAGTAATAGGCAGTGACAGGTAATCTTTATGGAAGCTTTAGGGGTCTAGACTGCAAAACTAGGGCCATTGGTAGCTGAGTAAACCGAAAGTGGCGCTGTGATGTCGCTTTCGGGTTTTTACATCGGAGACCCGATCAAAGCTGATTCCAGTTTTGTTCGGGTTTCCGATGTAAAAACCCGAAAGCGACATCACAGCGCCAAAGAGGAGAGAGAAGGTGGGACACACAGAGCAGTGGCTTGGCTCGGGTACCTCCAAAGCAAGCTGCTTGCTTTGTGGGCACTCAGCAGGAGGGAGAGGCCAGGAGCGCCGGTGAAGAACCCGAGAAGAGGAGGATCTGAGCTACTCTGTGCAAAACCACTGCACAGAGCAGGTAAGCATAACATGTTTGTTATTTTTAAACAAAAAAAACAAAAAAAAACCAAGTCCTTAGTATTACTTTAACTACTTCAGTCCCGGAAGGATTTACCCCCTTAATGACCAGGCCATTTTTTGCAATATGGCACTGCTTTAACTGCATCGCTTTAACTGACAGTTGCGCAGCCGTGCGACGTTGTACCCAAACAAAATTGATGTCCTTTTTTCACACAAATAGAGCTTTCTTTTGGTGGTATTTGATCACCTCTGCGGTTTCAATTTTTCAATTTTTTTCAATTCAATAAACAAAAAAAGTCAGACAATTTTGAAAAAAAAATATATTTTTTCTTTTTGCTATAATAAATATCCAACAAAAATAAAAGTGAAAAAACAACATTTCTTAATCAGTTTAAGCCAATATGTAGTCTGCTACATATTTTTGGTAAAAAAAAATTGCAATAAGCGTATATTGGTTTACGCAAGTTATAGCGTCTACAAAATAGGGGCTAGATTTATGGCATTTTTATTATTATTATTTTTTTTTACTAGTAATGGCGGAGATCAGCGTTTTTTAGAGGGACTGCGACATTGCGGTGGATAGATCGGATATTTGACACTTTTTTGGAGCCAGTGACATACATAGTTTACACTGGCAGATCCCTGTTCTGGCTCTCTGTGGAGCAATCGTGGGTGGCCGGCAGACATCGCGGCCGCGTGCATCGGCTCCTGCATGGTGCTGTGGGCCCCCGCCTCCAGCGCCGTACACGCGCCCACTGTATCTATTACACAAAGCGCCGTACCGGTACATCAATTTGCGCAATAGAGCCACCCTGCCGCAGTATAACTGCGGCGGCTGGTCGGCAAGTGGTTAAAGCTGAAGTATGATTCTTATTGCATAGTTACATTGGTCTAGTTTGGACCAATGTAAGTATGCATATTCCATACCTGTGGGATCAATGTGGAAATGGAGAATCACTTTAGTAGTTGACGCTACTATAGTGATCACTGCAAACTTTGAGGTCCTGTGCCAAGTGGATGCAATTCTACATAGTAAACACAGGGTTTAGCTCGCTTGTTACAGCCACCATTCACAGAGTGCATTGCATTTTTTTCAATGAATACAAGGCATTCTCTAATAAAAAGAGGTGGGGGTGGGGAAGTGACATCACAATTTCCAGCTCATCCAGTCAGAGAAACAAGACATTCTGTGAATCACCAACACGCCAATGGAGTGACCTCCTGTGTTCACAATGGAGAAGATTAGCCGCTCAATACAGGATCCAGAAGACCGCAGTAATGTAACTATGCATTAAAAATCATAGTGGAGTTCAGTTTTAAAGAGACCCTATTGCTAGATTAAAAAGTTGAACGTAAATGCTGCCTGTATAGAAAATAATAGTCACCTGTACTATGTCTGCACCAATATCAGATAATGCTTTTTTTTTTTAGGTACTTATTTAGTGTTGTCAATGTATGCAGTGCATATACTGTATATTATACATTCACATCAGT
Organism: Aquarana catesbeiana; assembly: GCF_042186555.1. Lineage (NCBI taxonomy): Eukaryota > Metazoa > Chordata > Amphibia > Anura > Ranidae > Aquarana > Aquarana catesbeiana. Next base: position 380,195,794 of record NC_133326.1, on the reverse strand, counting down.
CCCTGCCCTCAAGGAGCTTACAATCTACGATCCCTATTTACATTCATACATACAAATTCTAGGGTCAATTAACCTACCAGCATGTCTTGGGAGTGTGGGAGGAAACCGGAGTACCCGGAGAAAACCCACACAGACACGGGGAATATGCAAACTCTGTGCAGGTACCAAGATAGCAAGGATAACTTGCCACTAATTTGTGTCGGTGTTGAATTGTAAGTCGTGTTAACTTGCTGCATATTTTCACTGGTAAGTTGTACACTTGCAGAGCACTTGAAGCACAAATTTTAGTTGACACTTTTCCAGTTTTTAGCAAATTTGCTTGGCAAGTCTTTAGCAAGAGCAAAGTTGCAGTGGTGAGTCTACAGCAAGAGCTCTACAAGTCTACAGCATGAAAATTCAGCCACAGTGACCCCTGTGTGGGATGACTATTGCACAACAACTGAACCAGAACTTGCAGCAGACTTGCAGAATGTTTGCAAAAAAACTTGATCTGAAGTCATGCAATGTGAACTTGCTGCAATTTTGCAACAAACTTGTGAAGCCTAGCAAAAGCTTAGCAAGTCATTTTAAAACTTGCAGCACAATTGCTTGCTATCTAGTAGTGCCATGGGATTCAAACAAAGAGCCCTAGTGATGCTAAGCAAATGTGCTAACCACTTAGCCATTGTGCTGCCCCAATAGATAATGGTATATTCTATGTTCCTTTTGTCTTCCAAAAAAAAATTTCAGTGCTGTATAAGGTCTCTGCGGGGAAAAAATACCCAATTAAAATATTAAATAATATTTTATTTTATTTTTCTCTCAGGAGCCTGCAGACACTGCCTACAGCTTTCTGTCCATACCCCTGTCCCAGCTTTCTGTTTGAAAGCTGTAGCAAAAAGGCAGTGAACCACGAGAGCACTCCACAGAGCCCTCAATTGAGAATTGATTTTATTAAATCACAGATTCATGTGAATGAATGTTGCGGCCGTGTGGGCAGAGTCCTGCAACGCCACACTGTTTTCTTTGCAAAGTAACATGTTACATGTTACACTCTAAATATGGGTGTAATATGTTGCTAAAGGTCAACTTAGCCTTTAAAATGCTGCACATACAGAAAAATACCCGTCTGCCAGATATCCAGCAGGCTGCTAATGTCCCGCTTAAATCAGTATTTGTTGCGCTATAAAGTGCAAGGTGCTCAATGAAAGATATGGTTGAGAAAATTGAGTACTGTCCGTGATACTTTTTTTATTTGCACTAACATACAATTTTTCAGGACAAGCTTTCGGGGTATGTCCCCTTCTTCAAGGTCCAAGCAGTACTGATTCACAAATTTTTAAGCAGAATGTTAAAGAAAAAAAAACACATTTCTGAGGGAAAGGAGAGAGAAGAAGAAAAAAAAGAGAAAAACAAACACATACAAATAAATGGTTTGTGTTTGTTTTTCTCTTTTTTTTTCTTCTCTCTCCTTTCCCTCAGAGATGTGTTTTTTTTTGTTTTTTTTTTACTTTAACATTCTGCTTAAAAATTTGTGAATCAGTACTGCTTGGACTTTGAAGAAGGGGACATACCCCAAGAGCTTGTCCTGAAAAATTGTATGTTAGTGCAAATAAAAAAAGTATCACGGACAGTACTCAATTTTCTCTGTCACAATTGCTAATACAATCAAATAAAGATATGGTTGAAAGAGGCAATGTTCAAAGGTCAATATATATCCAATCCTAGGCAGTATAAAAACGTGTTGCATGCCCTGCGATTTCTTCGGATAAAGCAATAAAAGTGTATCAATAAGACAATAAAAGTATATCAAACACTCAAATGATTCTTCATAGAACAGTGATAGGAAATATATCCATATGGTGTGCAAATGCAGTGAAAAAAAACAGTGCTCAAAAGAAGGTGCACTACAATTGTAATAAATCCTGAAGGAATAGGTAAAATCCTAAACGACATATAAAAGCATACAAAAAAGTTTGGTGGGGAAGAGGCCTTTGTCCCCATCAACATGGGGACAAGGTGTTTTGGGGGGGCCCAAAACACCCTCCCCATGTTGAGGACATGTGGCCTGGTACAGTTCAGGAGGGGGTTCTCTCGCCCCCCCCCCCTTTCCTGCGGCCTGCCAGGTTGCGTGCTCGGATAAGGGTCTGGTATGGATTTGGAACCCCACGCCAAGGTGTTTTGGGGGGGGCCCAAAACACCCTCCCCATGTTGAGGACATGTGGCCTGGTACAGTTCAGGAGGGGGTTCTCTCGCCCCCCCCCCCTTTCCTGTGGCCTGCCAGGTTGCGTGCTCGGATAAGGGTCTGGTATGGATTTGGAACCCCACGCCGTTTTATTTTTTTTACATTTTAGCGCAGGGTTCCCCTTAATATCAATACCAGACCTGAAGGGCCTGGTATGGATTTTGGGGGGATCCCCACGCATTTTTTTTTTAAATTTTGGTGCGGGTTCCCCTTAATATTCATACCAGACCCAAAGGGCCTGGTAATGGACTGGGGGAAACCCATTTTTTTCAATGATTTTTTATGTATGTTGCTGGGACCCGACAATACATTACAGCCGTGAGCAGTTTTACATGAAATGTTTTCCTTTACAAATGTCATTTTTCTGCGGTACTGCTCTAAACAAGGAAAGATGCATTACTTTACAGTCAGACTAAGGACACCCCCTAGGCACAATATTTAAAGGAATATTTCATTTTTATTGTTTCACTTTAAGCAGTATTAAAATCACTGCACCTGAAAAAACGTCCGTTTTTAAAACTTTTTTTTGCATTGATACATGTCCCCTGGGGCAGGACGCGGGTCCCCAGACACTTTTTTATGGAAATAACATGCATATAAGCCTTTAAAATTAGCACTTCTTATTTTTCATGTTCATGTCCCATAGGCTTGTCAGCGAAATTTGGTTGTACGCAAAGCACACAGCCAAATCTCCTGTTTCTAATCATAATAACAATTTCGTCTAATGATATAAATGCATCTCACCTTTTGATCGTATCCATCCTCTGGTGTGTGCCCCATCCAGCCAACTAGACAAATAATAACATCCTTATTCTTCCAGTTCCAAAAACACACTGCAGCCAGCCTCCCTGAGCTGTCTGAGTGAGCCACTTTATTAGCATATCAATAGCAAGTCCCAAAGCTTGAGGGTTGGGCTTCCAACAGCCAAACACCTCTTACAAAGCTTGTGACCTCACAAGAAATGGGCACAAGATATGACCTCACAGGATGTAAGTGACCATATAAGGATTTAACAACAGAACACAAATCAACCAATTACTACAGGACATGATACAATATACTAAATGGCGATGACTAGAGTTCCTCGTGCAAGGGGGATTATCTGCAGGTGTACGTCATGGCACCCCAAACATGTTGATCAGGCATATATCGGGGTGACAAGAGGAAACAACCGATAATGTCTTTGCAGAACGAGCACACCCCCACCAGACGATCGTTCTGTGCATTGCACAGGGCCCTTTGCTGGCGGACATGTCCTCTCTCCGCAAACACCTCTCTCCAAACACAAGGAAGTTTTCCACTACCTAACAGGTCTCAGCCAGCGTCAGTCTGCCCCAGTCCGCTCTTTAGAGCGGGCTGCAAGAGATCAGACCCTGGGAGACTTATGACAATACATTAATATAAAATTTTCCACAACAGACTTTAACGGTCTTCGCACAAATTTTTTGCCTGTTCCCAAGTTCTGATGTGAACCGAACGTGGGGGTGTTCAGCTCATCCCTACTGACAACCAATGTAATGGGGGATTTTACATCAACAGCCAATAAAGGGGAATTTCTACACTGGCCACCAATGTAAGAGGGATTTACACTCACCACGAATTTAAAGGGGGCTTCTACATGGACCACCAATGTAAGGGAGGATTCTAAACTGACCGCAAATGCAAGTTTGGATTTTTTTAACGATTACCAATATAAAGAGGAGTTTCTTTATAGTACATCACAGGACACAGAGTGAGGCTATTATTCCTTATTTACTGGGTTATACTTCATCTCCAAGTGAATGGATGCTGGTAGACCAAAGGTCTTTAGACAGGAAGTGATCTCCTATATAACCCCTCCCATACAGGAAATACTTCAGTGTTTTTACCAGTGTCTGCAAGGTGGATGGGCACGTTTGTTTGAGCTCTTTCGAACTCCAGGTCTTGAAGTCCCAGCATGGTTCTAAAATGAATCAAGGGATTGACCAATTGAATCTATTTGAAACAAGCTTATATGCTAAGGCTATGGTACCCAAGCCTCTCAAAGAAGACGCAAGGATCCTGTAAGGTTTTGCCAGTAATGCGACCTCCGGACTCTGGACCCTGCGTAGTGACACCACAGAGCTAAGACATTCCTGCAGGGTGCTGTACAGGTCCAAGGGAGTGGGCCCTTAAACATGAAAAGGGTACTCAGTCCTTGAAGTGACAGGAACCCACCGTGATGGGTGAAGATTGGGCTCTTAGTTTCTAAGGTTGCCCTGTGCCTGGAAGGGTAAGTGAAATCCCCCATTATTTACTTATTGTGGGGTGCCCCATGAGTATAACAATCTGTCAATCTAGCTAAGGCTGCACACCTGTGTAGCGGTGACTGCAGGGGTGAGTTTTTGGGCTGACTGTTGGAAAGAGTAAGATTTCTTGTGTCTTTTGCTGTCTTGTTGTCTTTTGTGGATGGTCCCAGCACAAAAATTTGTAGCGCACGAAAATTTGTTGCATTCACACACACAGGACTGTGACCGCGCATGTGCACGCATTTAGGTGCACCCGGCACCAAGCCCTCCTTTTGAGGGGACGCACACACTCTATCGGGTGAGGGAAAGGCTGCTCCAATTTGCGAACATTTGGGGAACAGTGGTGCAGGACGAGTGGGTCACCTCAACAGTGTACCGTGGTTACAAGCTGGAATTATGGAGGTTTCCTCCTCAGAGGTTTTTAAGATCCAATGTTCCTGCGGATCCTCCAAAAAGAAACGTATTGTTTCAAGCACTAGAGCAGTTAGTGCATCAGAGTGATTATACAGGTTCCAGTGCCCGAAAGAGGCACATGGTTTTATTCGAACCTGTTCACGGCCATTTTTGGACCTCAGATCTCTGAACCAATATCTGTTAATTCAATCCTTCAGGTTGGAACCAGTTCGCTCGGTAATAGCCTCACTCCAGATGGGAGACTTCTTAGCCTGCATCGATATCAAGGATGTGTATTTACATTTACATATCTTTCAGCCTCATCAGAGGTTCCTGCGATTTGCAGTAGAGGAATGTCAATTCCAGTTTGGCACTGCCCTTTGGGCTTGCCACAGCACCTCGGTGTTGCAAAGATTCTAGCAGCTGTACTGGGTCTTTTAAGGGCCCAGGGGATCTTGGTGCTCAGATACTTGGAAGACCTCCTGCTCAGAGATCACTCACTACAGGCCCTGGAACACAGTGTAGCCTGCACAGTGCGGTATTTAGAAGACCTGGGCTGGGTCATAAATACCAAAAAGTCAGCCTTGAGACCAGCTCAGAGTCTCAAGTATCTAGGTCTGATCCTGGATACAGTCCAGGAAAAGGTATTTCTGCCTTCAAAGCAGTTCCCTATGCTCAATTCCATTCCAGGCCTATACAACAAGACATCTTGTCGGCTTGGAACAGAAGAGCACAAGCCCTGGATTACCCCACGTCCTTATCTCCCCAGGCACACTTAAGCCTAAGCTGGTGGTTGCAGGATCGAAACCTGCAAAAGAGAAGATCCTTCCTCCCAGTGTCTTGGAGAGTACTGACCACAGACGCCAGTCTCTCGGACTGGGGAGCCAACCTAGAGGGACTCACAGCTCAAGGGAGATGGTTAAGGGCAGAGCAGAGCCTGCCCATCAACATCCTGGAGTTATGGGCAGTACGTCTGGCCCTACGGTCCTGGACAGTGGAGCTTCAGGACTGCCCCATCAGGGTTCAGTCTGACAATGCCACTGCAGTGGCCAATATCAACCACCAGGGTGGTACCAGGAGCTTTTCAACTCAGGATGAGGTGAACCATATATTAACTTGGGCATAGGAACATGTGATGGTTCTATCGACGGTCCATATCCCGGAAGTAAAGAACTGGAAGGCAGATTATCTCAGCCGCAAGCAGGTCCGGGTGAATGGTCCCTACGCCTGAACGTGTTTCGGGAAATTTGCCGGCCAGAGGTCGATCTACTGACATCTAGGTTCAACAACAAGATACAGCAGTTTGTGTCCCGAACAAAGGATCCCCTGACAATCGGAGCAGATGCTCTAGTACAGGGATATGCAATTAGTGGACCTCCAGCTGTTGCAGAAATATAAGTCCCAGGAGGCATAGCAAGACTCTGACAGCCACAAGCACGACTCCAATGGGCAGAGGCATGATGGGACTTGTAGTTTTGCAACAGCTTCCCAATAAATGGCTGTGCAGCAGGGGAGTGTCAGGACAAGTCTGACCATTGGAGGAGAACATACTGAGTTCCCAGCATAGCTAGAGAACTGACCACAGTGTGCTCTCCTGCTTAGTGTGGTTAGTTTTTAATAGGAAAGCAAAGGAACTAGCAGGATCACCAGGGATTTCACACAAAGGAACAGGATACTTTCTCATACAAATACATGGTACAGCAGGCACATACCAGGAACATGAAATGTTGGGGTAACAAACGCTTTAAGCTGTAGACAGTGGTCATCAGGGATCTCTATACCATAGAGTCACACTTGTTTTTGTTTGTTATTAGTAAGGTATAATTTTTATTTCGTATTTTCACATGTGCATATGTGTGTTTTTATTTAGATTGAAGGTGTTGGGCAGTATTATAGCACATTCTCCTGGACTGACGGATTGGGAACAATATTTTTAGCTTTACCTCTGTTCTTCCCCCTTTTTTCTCTATTTTATGTTATAGTGAGCTAGGATTGATGATTTGATAAGTCGTTAAGTCACTTACGGTCTTTAAAATGCAAGATGAGGATCACTTCTGGGTTTTGGAATGTATCATATGTGTCATATGTACAGGAATTAATTACACATTACAACTTCCAGTTTGTTTTTCTTCCCCATTGATTCACTGGCTCACATAACAAGACATGGTAGAATGATTACTTCCGCTAGTGGACTTTCTGTTCCTGTTTCCGGCCATTTGCTGCTGCAGATAATGGTATACTGCATACAGTGTTTTGACTTTTTATTTGTTCACCATTAATTTTTAGTATAGACATTTGGTTATACAGGTTCTGCCCTGTCGTACCTTGGGCAGTGTGTAGGCAAGTTGCCTACTGTGTGTATTTAGTTAGCAACGGGCTGCCCAGGTTGGGAGATAAGGAGTTAATGCTTGTGCCACCTTTTCTTGTGTATTTGTGGGTTTTCCTCTCCAGACCAGCCTCCCTCCTGTGTAAAATAAAGAGAAGAGGCCCGGATCCTGGAGGGGACCTAGACCAGGGATGCATGCACAGGAACTGATAACTATGCCTTAAGAAGCTTGTTGTCAGCTTGAAATGCCGAACCATCAGAAGGCTCCGGAGGACATGGACTCCTTTGCTCAAGTTATCTCCAGTTTGTATTATTCTTTAAGAGATTTCTCCCTTACAGGTGACCTGGGGCAGCCACAGTTAGGTTTAGTTAGAGAAAGAATATTATTGCATATTATACATTTTCTGCCAAAAGTTCAGTAAAGTTGTTACAACTGCTTAAAGCCTGGTCTGAAGTTACTCAAGGGGGTGCATGTGGGGACCAGGGTCTGAAATAGTACATCAGGATCTGTGGAACATCACTGCAATGCAAAGTTGGTCTGTGAGTCTGAGAAGAGAAGAATTTGCTGTGGGTAACCACAGAAATAAACTGCAACCAGCCATTTGCGTGGTACCTGGTTAAGGTGGCAGGTTCTCCGGTAGCGAGCGGGTTCGGTGTTCAACTCCCTCCCTAGCTGTCCATCTTTGTCAGTCTCCAGGAGTGGACTAGCGTTACTGAGGTTTATGCCTGGTCGCTTGGTACGGAAAGAAAAGGGCTAAGTAGAGCATACATAAGATCTGCACTATGTGCTCGGTGGGACCTCATTCTGTTACTGGTAGGGATGGACCAAACACCCCCTGTTCGGTTCGCACTAGAACATGCGAACAGGCAAAAAATTTGTTTGCACACGCGAACACTGTTAAAGTCTATGGGACACGAACATGAAAAATCAAAAGTGCTCATTTTAAAGGCTTATATGCATGGTATTGTCTTAAAAAGTGTTTGGGGACCCGGGCCCTGCCCCAGGGGACATGTATCAATGCAAAAAAAAGTTTTAAAAACGTCAGTTTTTTCGAGAGCAGTGATTTTAATAATGCTTAAAGTGAAACAATAAAAGTGTAGTATTCCTTTAAATTTCGTACCTGGGGGGGTGTGTCTATAGTATGCCTGTAAAGTGGCGCATGTTTCCTGTGTTTACAACAGTCCGAGAGCAAAATTACATTTCTAAAGGAAAAAAGACATTTAAAAGTACTCGCGGCTATAATGAAGACCCTTATCCGAGCACGCAACCTGGCAGGCCGCAGGAAAAGAGGGAGGACGAGAGAGCGCCCCCCCCTCCTGAACCGTACCAGGCCACATGCCCTCAACATTGGGAGGGTGCTTTGGGGTAGCCCCCCAAAGCACCTTGTCCCCATGTTGATGGGGAGAAGGGCCTCATCCCCACAACCCTTGCCCGGTGGTTGCGGGGGTCTGTGGGCGGGGGGCTTATCGGAATCTGGAAGCCCCCTTTAACAAGGGGACCCCCAGATCCCTAGATACTGTGTGAAATGGTAACGGGGTACAAATGTACCCCTGCCATTTCACAAACAATGTGTGAAAACAGTAAAAAAAACACAATACACGCCTTGGGACAAGTCCTTTATTAAAAAAATTAAAAATAAAACTGTCCCACGGAGTCTTCTTCTTCTCGCGCTCCGACGAACCGAAAAAGAAAAAAAAAAAAAGGCACACGTCACCTACGATCTGCGTCCATGGGAGGCACCCACCATAATGACTGGCCGCTCTCAGGTGACAGCTCTTTTATAACTGAGGGCGGGGCCACACGATGACATCCCTGGATGACCCCGCCCCCCTCTGACGCATGGGGACATCCCTATGGCTTTCCTGTAGGGTCAGAGGAGGGCAGGGCCACCCGGTCCGCCCCCTTCTGATGCATGGGGACATCCCTATGGCTTTCCCGTAGCATCAGGGGGGCGGGGCCACCCAGTTACATAACCGAGTGACCCCGCCCCCTCTGATGCTACGGGAAGCCATAGGGATGTCCCCGTGCATCAGAGGGGGCAGGGTCACCCGGCGACATCATTGTGTGGCCCCGCCCTCAGTTATAAAAGTGCTGTCACCTGAGAGCGGCTGGTCATTACGGTGGGTGGCTCCCATGGAGGCAGATCGTAGGTGACGTGCGGCTTTTTTTTTGGTCTGTCGGAGCACGAGAAGAAGAAGAAGAAGACTCCATGGGACAGTTTTATTTTTAATTTTTTTAAATAAAGGACTTGTCCCAAGGCGTGTATTGTGTTTTTTTTTACCATTTTCACACATTTTTTGTGAAATGGTAGGGGTACAATTGTACCCCGTTACCATTTCACACAGGGGGGGCGGGATCTGGGGGTCCCCTTGTTAAAGGGGGCTTCCAGACTCCAATAAGCCCCCCGTCCGCAGACCCCCACAACCACTGGGCAAGATTTGTGGGGATGAGGCCCTTCTCCCCATCAACATGGGGACAAGGTGCTTTGGGGCTACCCCAAAGCACCCTCCCAATGTTGAGGGCATGTGGCCTGGTACAGTTCAGGAGGGGGAGTGCTCTCTCGCCCCCCCTCTTTTCCTGCGGCCTGCCAGGTTGCGTGCTCGGATAAGGGTCTGGTATGGATTTTTGGGGGGACCCCACCCCATTTTTTAAAAAATTTGGGCGCAGGGTTCCCCTTAAAATCCATACCAGACCTGAAGGGTCTGGTATGGAATTTGAGGGGACCCCCACGCATTTTTTCTTTTTTTTTAATTTTGGTTCGGGGTTCCCCTGTGGGGGAATCCCATGCCGTTTTTATCAATGAACTTTTATGTGTATTGCCGGGACCGACAATTCATTATAGCCGCGAGTACTTTTAAATGACTTTTTTAACTTTAGAAATGTCATTTTCCTCTCGGACTGTTGTAAACACGGGAAACATGCGCCACTTCAAAGGCATACTATAGAAACCCCCAGGTACGAAACTTAAAATAATATTACACTTTTATTGTTTCACTTTAAGCATTATTAAAATCACTGCTCTCGAAAAAACGTCCGTTTTTAAAACTTTTTTTTGCATTGATACATGTCCCCGGGGCAGGACCCAGGTCCCCAAATACTTTTTATGACAATACCATGCATATATGCCTTTAAAATTAGCATTTTTGATTTCTCCCATAGACTTTTAAAGGGTGTTCCTGCGGCTTTCTAATTTGCTGCGAACACCCCAAATTGTTCGCTATTCGGCAAACAGGTGAACACGTTCGACTCGAACATCGGGACCATCCTTAGTTACTGGGAGTGAGGTAACAGAGGTAAGCTGACTGGTGAAGTGGGCATAGGCTCTGCATGACCCTCCTAATGCAACACATATGAGTGTGTACAACAATGGACAACATTTCTGGAGGAACTCTCTATACAACACCACACACAAGTGGCTCATCTCTGAGTTGGGGGACTGCCTTAATATTTGATTCTTCACATGACCGTGGTCTCCGACTGGTCAAGGGGCTTTGGTGAGCACGACTTTAGGCAAGGTGTTACCCCTGTGCTAGGATGAGTGACCCTGTTCATCGCCTGGCATAGCCCAAAGAACCCACCCCGGGGTAGGCCTCCTGCGTGACTCACACAGTTGAAATTTTTCCGTAATCATTGGTGTACAGTATATAAGTTTGTGTTTTGTATGTGCCTCTTGCTGTCTGTTTATGCTCCTTGAAAAAGGGGTCCCTTGTAGCCCCAAAATATCGGTGCATTTGTTATTGACTTTTTGTGTATGGCTCCTGCAATTTGACCCATGAGGTACATGAATCTGTTGGCGCTGGGCACTGAGGTTAGAATTTCCTTACTGGTCCTTCGATTCTCACTGCGATCTATTAGATTGTAAACTCTTTTGAGCAGGGCCCTCTTAATCCTCCTGTATCTTATTGTATTATAACTGTATTGTCTCCCTTTTATATTGTAAAGCGCTGTGTAAAATGTTGGCGCTATATAAATTCTGTATAATAATAATAATCTGTCCCTCCCTAGCACAGTGTCCATCACACTGACAGGCTATGGCTAAGGTTTTTTTTGTAGGGGTGAGTGAGGAATGTGAGGAATGTGAGTGAGTTCCCTGATGGGGAACTGAAAGACTAGTTCTCCATCATGTCTGTCTGGCTATTGATTGACAGCACTTGGCAATGGGCAGATCTATAACCGCTGTTCCAGGTGTAAGCTGCAGGGCCACAGCAAATACAGCATAGGTCTGAGTTGGAGGGACACAGAAACGTTGGTGGTGATAGTTTACATTGAAAAGACAAAATATCTTGCAATATTCAAATACCTATTTCATAAACTAGATCTGGGTGAACCTTTTCCATCTGGGGTATTAGACATTTTGCAAATAGAATGTGTTCAACTTGCTCTTCTCATGAGCTATCATAAGCTTCAGAACATCAAAAATTTCACACAATTCCTAAAAAGAGCTTTTTTACTCTGTAGTTTTGTATTTTCTTCTTTTTGGTGCTTTTTTGAGGTGATACAATTACAAAGCTTGTTCCTCTAGGTTTTGAGGCCATAACAGACACAGTGCTAGCATCTGTTCACACACACACATTCTGCTCCTGCAGCAGTTTGTCTCCAGGGAAAGAAGTCTGCCTGGCTTTTGTTGGTCCACATGCACCTGACTCCCATGAGCCTTGCAACTGAACAGTCACTCACTGCCAAAATCTGTCACAAACTGCCTCTTAATACAGCAACAGACCAGCTGTTAAAACCCACTTCACCCCTCCCCTCCCCTTTTTTGAATCATAATTGTAACGACACCCCGAGTATGAAAGGGGTTAAAGCCGTTTAAGATATTCCATTCCTGAACACAAAGGCAGCTACCGAACACTTCCATCAGCCAAACAAGGAACCCATACAAATAATTCTCCTCCAAGTACGAGACAAGGCTCTGTCTTGAGGTTCAAGCAGGAATGAATCTTTATTCAAACACATGTTATACAGATCCCACTTCCAAACACTTCCCCCCACCCTTGGAAAACAGGGCGGGTTAAACTGTCCAATGACAATGGACACACAGGTCAGGTGTGTTTAACTTCTCATCAGTAAACAGTCTTAACAGGAGGGTTGCTGGAGGAATCCCCCCTCCCTCTTTCCTCACAGCAAGACACTTAGACATCCCATAATAGTTGAAGCAGACAGCCACAAAAGACAATAGAATACAGTCACACCCCAACCATCACAGAAAATAGTACACAACATAATGAGACAGCACACATTATATATACATATATACAGCATTGAGTCTGACTAGCACAGATCATAGTGGGGTTCTCATTCACCTTGTGCCCCTATTAGTGACTCCCATCACAATGGCATATCCAGGGTCCTCAGAGTCTGTGTGTCTTGGGGGACATGGACCTGAATCTAAAGTAACATCACCTCCAGGGTCCCCAGGCATACAGCTCACAAAGAGCACCGTTCCCCCAAATGCCAGGGCCCATAATTGGTAGGCAAGAGGCTGGCATTCAGTCCCCTCCAAAAGCCTCTGTCACATTTCTCCCCTTTCCGCAGGAGACTAACACAGGAGGAGACCCCAGACGGGTTGACTCCGAAGTTAGTCAGTAGTTCCAGTCCTCTAATGCTGGTATCCACACAGTACCCCAAACAAATTGTTCCAAACAGAGTATTACTCACCCAGCCAACCTCTACCTCTCTGAGAGAACATATCCGCTGCTGTGGAGAGGCCTGGACTGGCCCTTCTCCCTGGACTTCTTTCAGCCGCTGGAGAGAAGACAGGGTGACTGAGCTCACTCCATCATGCTGTTGTGGATCTGGGCCGACTGCCCAGCATCCCTGGGGTATACAGGTGTCGACTGAAGCCCAATCCACCCTTACACTCTGCCCTGTTGCCAGCCCTTCTGCTGGAAACCCCACAGCATCTGCTCCTGCTAACTGTTGGGGAGGGAGGCCGACTGCCCCGACTCCCTGGAATTCTGTAGTTGTTGCCGGTGCTGGGCAGAGGTTGGTAGCACTCTGCCCGGTTGCCAGCGTTCAGCTGGGTTGGTGTCATCATTCTGGGGCACCATCTGCTGTTGGAACTCCCTTTTACTGGTATTGTCTCCCAGGTGCACAAACTCTTGCTGGGGAGGGAAAATGGCTGCTTCTCCTCCCTGCATCTCTGAAATCCACTGGGAAGTGATTGCCATCTTCTCACCATGAGCCTCTGGAACTGCCACAGGTGTGGGGCAGAGGTCTTGGACCCTCTGTCCGGTGACCAGAGCCTCAGCTGGGGAAGTTCCTTGCAACTCCACAGATACTGCTGTTGGTGCTGGGCAGAGCACACTGAAGTTTGGCCTTATACCAGCTCTTCTGCAGGAGGCTCATTGTCAGGTCACCTGGGACCAGGTGACAGATGCACTCTGTAGGAATCAGAAGTACGCCGCTAAGGTAGTGGACCCTAGGACTGACTGCTGTGGATTGAACCCTGGAAGGTTCAGGAAGCAGGCCTACTAACATGGATCCCAGTGGGAGCCAGAGCATAGATTCCCCAGGGCGCGGAGTCTAGGAGCCAGCGGGTGTTCACCAGAGCCTCTAATGGTGAGGATGGACTGCGCTGCAGTCTGGCTCCAGGTCGCGGCCCCCAGGGTCTCACAGCTCACGCTCACCATAGACTACAGGAGAAGAGGAAGGAGGCAGCAGGCTGGAACGACAGGGAAGTAAGGGGATAAGCCAAAGGTCAGGGCGACTAGCAGACAAGGATAAACATAACACGCCAAAGGTCAGGGTAACAAGCAGACAGGGAGAGTCGAGAACAGGCCAAAGTTGGTAACAGGAATCAGACGTAGGAAACACAGCAAGTACACACAGAGGCTAACACACAATGGTTGATCAGCACTGCTGGCTTGCAGTGCACAGGTTAATATAGGGTTCCCTGATAGGGCCTGGGGTGGGGCCATGCTTAGAGGAGAGGTTATAAAACCAGTCAGGTGAGAGGCAGCTGGTCTTTAGAGATGAACACATGGAGACAGGTAAGCTGACAGAGAAAACTCTATTGCATAACCATGACAGTACCCCCCCCTCTTATGAGGCCTCCCCCTACTCTGCCTGGGCCCTGGCTTAAAGGGAAACTCCAGATGAAACCTCCTCAACAGACAAGGCGCAAAGATCTCAGATGCAGTGATCCAAGACCTTTCCTCAGGACCAAACCTTTCCCAATGTACAAGGTACTGAAGAATGCCTCTACGGCGCCGGGAATCAAGAACTTGACTAACCTCGTACTTAAGATTATCCTCAGAGACCGAAACTGAGGTAGGGAGAGGACGAGGGGACTAATTGAGGGCTAAAGGCTTCTTAGGAATGGGTAAAGGCATAAGAAGACCATCAGCAGTCTGAGCAGGGTCCCCTAGACCCTTAAAGATGAGCTGGACATCCAACACAGGATCATCAGACTGGGCAGAAGTCAGTGGATCCCTGAGACCAGGTTGGTTAGAAAGTCATGTGTCACAGAAGTCAAGCTGGATAGCTTCACTGGGCATAGGCTGAACTGGTGCAGAGGCTGACTGAACAGCATTGCCAGGTGCAGAGACCACCAGAATCGCATCACAGGGCGTAGCGACTGTGGAACTGGTAGACAAGTCAGCCTGGGTGTGCATCTAAGGGGGTCCAGGAACAGGCAAAGGTGAATGACCATGCAAATTGGAGTGAATGATCGGCTCAAGTTCACAGGTGGGCTCCTCATCCAGAGTGCCACATGACCCAGAGAGTGCCTCAGCCTGACTATTGCAGGAGACATTCCAGAAATCGCTATATGCAGCGGGAAGAGCAGAGGATACTGGGATGGTGGCAACAGGAAGTTTCTCTTTTGGGGTAACCTTGAGTAGGCAGGAAGAGGAACAGGAGGAACCCCAAGCCAGGATCCATCCAGCAGTCCAGTCAATGTGTGGAGAATGGAACCGTAACCAAGGAAGACCTAATATGATAGGAGATGAAGCTTTAGGTAAGACAAGGAAGGATATCCACTCCTGGTGGAGTGTCCCTACCGATATCTTAACAGGGACGGTCTGGAAGCGGATAGGACCCCCTGGGAGAACAGTGCCATCAATCGCCAAGACCACCAATGGCATTGAAAGGGGCAAAAGGGTAAGTCTCATGGAAGATGCAGTTTCCCAATCCATGAAATTGCCAGCGGCTCCGGAATCCAGATGTGCCGAGACCGAACGAGAGGAAGCGCCGACATGAAGGAACACAGAAAAAAGAAGACGAGAAGGTGAAGGTGATACTTCAGGGTCTAATAATCCACCTTCCAGATGTATTAGCCCCGATCGTTTTTCTGGACGAAGAGAACAAGTGTCACGAAAATTACCTTTGGCCCCACAATAGAGGCACAGGCCCAGAGTCCTGCACCTAGCGTGTTCTTCAGGAGACAACTTGGTCCAGCCCAGCTGCATAGGTTCCTCAGCGGGCAGGGGGTGCTCCTCGGATTGAAGAGAAGGGACTGGGAGCTCAAGCTGCCTAAGGAACGGGGAGTGCTGGCGTCTTTTTTCCAGGGCCCTCTCCTGAAAGCGAATATCGATCTGGTTACACAAGGTGATGACACCGTCCAGATCAGCAGGAAGGGATCTTCCTGCTAATTCATCCTTCACTCTATCAGAGAGGCCATGTAAAAAGGTTACAACTATGGCCTCATTATTGCAGCTAAATTCAGCTGTGAAGATACAGAACTGAAGAGCATACTGTCCCATAGAAGCGGACTCGTGACGGAGACATAAAAAAGCGCTAGCCGCTGAGGAGACGACTCGGTTCCTCGAAGATATTCAGAAAAGGTTTCAAGAAATCAGGCTAGAAACCACTGGATCATTCAGTTCCCACAGAGGGGCAGCCCAAGCTAGCGCCTCGCTGGACAGGAGGGATATAATATAAGCTACTTTCGCCTGATCGGACAGGAAGTTTTGGGGCTGAAGTTCAAAATGAATCGTGCACTGGCTAAGGAACCCCCTGCAAGCCTTGGAGTCCCCAGAGAAATGGGCCAAAGCTGGCAGTTGTAATGAATGTGTGACTGCGACTGGTGCAATAGGTGCAGCAGCAGATAGCAGTTGAGGTTGTTGAACCGGGGGTCCTAATGAGGCCTGAACCTGTTCAAAACGGGATGCCAAATCCTGAAGGAATCGCATCACTTGGGTCTGATGCGATTCCTGGGTCTCAAGTCTGCGAACTAAGCCCTGCAACAGATCATCTGCGAGTAGCGGCACCTCAGCTGGGTCCATGGCTGATCAAACTGTCAGGTCTATATAAAACAAGTTAGCGCTAACTTGTTTTATATATATATGGTTTATTAGCAAAATTTCTATTTGCGTTGTTAGCTGCTTGCAATTGTGAGTAAGCGCATGGTTTTTTGTTTTTTAGTACACAAACTGTCAGGTCACCTGGGACCAGGTGACAGATGCACTCTGTAGGAGTCGGAAGTGCACCGCTAAGGTAGTGGACTCTAGGACTGACTGCTGCGGATTGAACCCTGGAAGGTTCAGGAAGCAGGTCTACAGGATAACTAACATGGATCCCAGTGGGAGCTAGAGCATAGATTCCCCAGGGCGCGGAGTCTAAAAGCCAGCGGGTGTTCACCAGAGCCTCTAGTGGTGAGGATGGACTGCGCTGCAGTCTGGCTCTAGGTCGCGGCCCCCAGGGTCTCACAGCTCACGCTCATCGTAGACTACAGGAGAAGAGGAAGGAGGCAGCAGGCTGGAACGACAGGGAAGTAAGGGGTAAGCCAAAGGTCAGGGCGACTAGCAGACAAGGATAAACATAACACGCCAAAGGTCAGGGTAACAAGCAGACAGGGAGAGTCGAGAACAGGGCAAAGTCGGTAACAGGAATCAGACGTAGGACACGTAACACAGCAAGTACACACGAAGGCTAACACACAATGGTTGATCAGCACTGCTGGCTTGCAGTGCACAGGTTAATATAGGGTTCCCTGATAGGGCCTGGGGTGGGGCCATGCTTAGAGGAGAGGTTATAAAACCAGTCAGGTGAGAGGCAGCTGGTCTATAGAGATGAACACATGGAGACAGGTAAGCTGACAGAGAAAACTCTATTGCATAACCATGACACTCATCAGGTTGTTCTTCTTCAGCAGAAAAGTCTATCAAATCCCCTGTCTCTGCAACTGGTGTCTGGGGATACAAGTTCACAATCTCATGTCCGTGGAAACCAGAAGATGCTATCAGTGCTGGGAAGAGGGATGGCAATCTCCAGATTTTCCACTGCCAAATCTTCAGCCAGGATTTCGCAGTTGTCAACTGGTATTTCCTGATAGTCCCAGGCAAAGGTACCCCCACCCTGCTGCTGAGCAGAGTCTAGCAGCTGTCTGTAGGCGATCTCCAACTCCCATTCCTGAACGGCCAGAAACTCCAAATCTTCCTGTGCCCAGTGCCCTTCCAAGACATTCAGTCTTGGCTCTCTGTGCTCCATTATTTCCTCCAAACGCCACTCCCGATCACTCCCAAAGTCAGGGTCCCTGGACAGCCTCCAATACAACAATCCCAGGCCATCATAGTCAAAGCCTTCCGTGGGGCTGTCATCCGCTGACCACGGGCACTCTTGGGCTACATACCACCGGAGGGCTCTGTAGCTCTCGACCAACCGCATCTCTGCCCGGATCAGCCTGCTTAACTCAGCTGTCCACACCTGCTTCGGTTGTTCCTTCAATAACAGCATTCGTACTTCATACTGCGAGCAGTACCTTACATGGATGGAGGGGAGAACTTTTCCCTGATGTCGCTGCTCACGGGCTAGCGCTTCCTTCCAGTTCGCATCGGATAGAATCAGACCATCCCAGCAGGACCTACTCTGATACTGGTCCTATATGCTGTATCTGCATCTCTCGCAACCTCCTTCTGAATTCCCCTTCCATGGCGGCTGGTATCTGTACCTCTCCTCTCCTTTCAGTTGGTGCTGCTGTGACTTCTGCTGCTGCAGCACCTCTTTGCTGTAGCCAAGTTTCATCCACAGCCGCTATAACTAGGTCTATGATCTGTAGGGTTAGGACCATAATGTGCCAGCCTTATGTTAACAGCCGATCAAAACTTGCCTCTTCGGGTGTCCTGTCTGTTACGCTGGGCCTTTCGGTTATGTTGGGTCTTTTGGCTCTATCCATTTCGACTAGTTCTGCGATAATGTCCCTCTTCTTACGGTTGTTACCCGGTCAGCCCCCGTTCTCCAGTAAGTCCTTGAGGGAAGAGCGCTTTAGCCATTCATACTGTGCTTCCATTGTCCTGTGTTCTCTTGTAGCTGTCCTTTTGGGCTGTGGGAATGATCCCGCTGCTTGCCACCAATTGTAACGACACCCCGAATATAAAAGGGACTAAAGCCGTTTAAGACATTCCATTCCCGAACACAAAGGCAGCAACTGAACATTTCCAACAGCCGAACAAGGAACCCATACAAATAATTCTCCCCCAAGTATGAGACAAGGCTCTGTCTTGAGGTTCAAGCAGGAATTAATCTTTATTCAAACACATGTTATACAGATCCCACTTCAAAACACTTCCCCCCACCCTTGGAAAACAGGATGGGTTAAACTGTCCAATGACAATAGATACACAGGTCAGGTGTGTTTAACTTCTCATCAGTAAACAGTCTTAACAGGGGGGCTGCTGGAGGAATCCCCCTCCCTCTTTCCTCACAGCAAGACACTTAGACATCCCATAATAGTTGAAGCAGACAGCCACAAAAGACAATAGAATACAGTCACACCCCAACCATCACAGCAACAACATAATGAGACAGCACACATTATATATACATATATACAGCATTGAGTCTGACTAGCACAGATCATAGTGGGGTTCTCATTCACCTTGTGCCCCTATTAGTGACTCCCATCACAATGGCATATCCAGGGTCCCCAGAGTCTGTGTGTCTTGGGGGACATGGACCTGAATCTAAAGTAACACCACCTCCAGGGTCCCCAGGCATACAGCTCACAAAGAGCACCATTCCCCCAAATGCCAGGGCCCATAATCGGTAGGCAAGAGGCTGGTATTCAGTCACCTCCAAAAGCCTCTGTCCCGGCTAGGTCTGTCACAATAATGAACCTCTTAGCCCAACTGTATATACACAAGGATTATAACTCTGGCTGGCTCGTGCCTGCAGGGGTTATAGTATTTTCATGGTGACATGTCTTCCCTTTTGTGTGTCACTTCCTTTTTATGGAGGTTACGTATACAGGGGAGGGCAGGATCATGGTGCAGTCCAGTATGGGAGTGGTACAGTGAGGACCGCATTATGTGATCTGGTTTTGGCAGCAGCACAACCCTTTAATGGGACCTGTTTGCGGGCAACCACATAGATAAGTAATAATGCTGGAGATAGACTTTCCTAAATATAAGGTATGGGAAGCACTACAACAAGGGGAGATAGCACAGCAATCACAGCAGAGCCAAATGTGATGTAGCGGACAGTTCTGCACTCACCAATGTTATGTTAAAGCTCAACTTGTAACTACCATTTATTTACAAAAATCAAGTTATTGTAAAAGAAGAAGTTGTCTGATTTCACTTACTAGAAAGGGGAAACCAAGTGTGTCAAGAACAAGTGTATCTGAAGTGCTAAGTAGTAATGAGTAATGGCTATGATTAAGTTAACCCTCAAGGTTGTGGAGGAGAGTAATATATAAGGAGAAGCAGCCAGCTGGGAGAGGAAACGGTGGGTCACAGAGGTTCTGGCAGTGGAGAGTAGCTTAGTATTTTATGCACCTCACTAAGTGGCAGGGTCTCTATCTTGGAGCCAGCTGAAGAGCAGAATCCTCTCAGGGACCATGACCGTAAGCCACAATGTTTAAAGCCTTGTGATATGAAGTATTGTAGGGACAAGTCAAATACTTTTTATGTTTATGTTGCCACAAGCAATGTCTGACTGTTTTGATCAGGGGCATACAAGCCATTAGGGATGAGCCGAACACCCCCCGGTTCGGTTCGCACCAGAACATCCGAACATGCAAAAAAGTTTGTTTGAACACGCGAACACCGTTAAAGTCTATGGGACACGAACATTAAAAATCAAAAGTGCTAATTTTAAAGGCTTATATGCAAGTTTTTGCCCTAAAAAGTGTCGGGGACCCGGGTCCTGCCCCAGGGGACACGTGTCAATGCAAAAAAAAGTTTTAAAAACGTCCGTTTTGTCGGAAGCAGTGATTTTAAGAGTGCTTAAAGTTAAACAATAAAAATTAAATATTCCTTTAAATATAATGCCAGGGGGTGTCTATAGTATGCCTGTAAAGTGGCGCAGTTTTCCCGTGTTTAGAAAAGTACCACAGCAAAATGACATTTCTAAAGGAAAAAAAATTAATTTAGAACTGCTTGTGGCTGTAATGTATTGTCGGGTCCCGGCAGTATAGATGAAAATCATTGAAAAAAACGGCATGGGTTCCCCACCCCCCAGCCCATTACCAGGCGCTTTGGGTCTGGTATGGATATTAAGGGGAACCCCGCACCCAATTTTTACAAAAAAATGGCTTTGGGGGGACCCTAGGCACTATATACTCTGAAGAGAAGTATATATACTATACGGCCTGCCCTATATACTCTGCAGAAAATTGGGCCTTAGGTGTTGGTGGTGCCAGAACACTGTAACCCCTCACAGTTATTATTGTTGTGCGCAGGAACAGGCCCTGCTGTTAAATATTATTTCAAAAATTGTAATTACATGCCCCTGTTAAACAGGGGCAGAAAAATTGGGCCTTAGGCAGTGGTGGTGGTGGTGCCACAAGACTGTAACCCCTCACAGATACCCTTGTTGGGCGCAGTAACGGGCCCTGCTGTTAAATATTATATCAAAAATTGTAATTAAATGCCCCTGTTAAACAAAGGCAGAAAAATTGGGCCTTTGGTGGTGGTGGTGCCACAACACTGTAAGCCCTCACAGTTACTCTTGGTGGGCGCAGGAAAGGGCCCTGCTGTGAAATATTAGATCGAGAATATTAATTACATGCCCCTGTTAAACAGAGGCAGAAAAATTGGGCCTTTGGTGGTGGTGCCACAACATTGTAAGCCCTCACAGTTACTCTTGGTGGGTGCAGGAATGGGCCCTGCTGTGAAATATTAGATCAAAAATTGTAATTACATGCCCCTGTTAAACAGGGACAGAAAAATTGGGCCTTTGGTGGTGGTGCCACAACACTGTAAGCCCTCACAGTTACACTTGTTGGGCGCAGGAACTGGCCCTGTTATGAAATATTATATCAAGAATTGTAATTACATGACCCTGTTGTAAAAAATCGGGCCTTTGGTGGTGGTGGTGGTGGTGGTGGTGCCACAACACTGTAACCCCTCACAGAAACTCTTGCTGGGCCCAGGAACGGGCCCTGCTGTGAAATATTTGATCAAAAATTGTAATTACATGCCCCTGTTAAACAGGGGCAGAAAAATTGGGCCTTAGGCAGTGGTGGTGGTGCCCTCAACCAAAAATATTGTTGGAAGCCAGCATCATCAAGATTGAGGAGGAATAGGATAGTCACTCAGCATAGGCAGTCTTCAAGGGATCCCACATCCATAGAAAAATCAATCAGTTACATCAGCATCAGGTGCTTGATAGCGGCTGCTGATCCAAGATTGATTCATTTTTATGAATGTGAGCCTATCAACTGAGTCTGTGGACAGGCGCACTCTATGATCCATTACAAATCCTCCAACAGCACTGAATGTGCATTCAGAAAGAACGCTGGATGCAGGACAGACCAGTAGCTCAATTGCATATTGAGCAAGTTCTGGCCAGTGGTCCATCCTCAAGACCCAGTAACCCAGTGGATGGTCTGTTGGAAAGGTCTCCAAGTCTGCTCTTGCCCCAACATATTCATGCACCATGTAATGCAGACGCTAGCAATGGTTGCTTGAACCGATCAGACCTTGGTGCTGAGGACTGAAAAATTGTCTAAAGGCATCGGTCAGCTGGCCACCTTCTCCACCGTTCTTCCTCTGACTGAACGAAGCCTCAGCAACACGTTGTCCAGCACCAGGAAGCTGCAACCTCCCAGGGTCTGGAAACGCATTGCACAAACCTTTCTTCGTGGCCTCCTGAAGATGTTTCATCCTCTGCTCCCTCTGCGAAGGCAGGATGAATTCTGCAACCTTACCCTTGTAACGTGGATCAAGAAGGGTTGCCAGCCAGTAATGATCCCTCTCCTTGATACCACGAATCCTAGGATCCTTTCTCAGGCTTTGCAGAATCAGGGAGGCCATGCAGCCTAAGTTTGCGGATGCATTCAATTGTGAGTCCTCTGGGTCACTAAGGATGACATTGTCAGGAACTACCTCCTCCCAACCATGTACAACTCCTTGGGTTTCTGTGGGCTGAAAATCATCCCTTGAAGACTGCTGCTGAGGGTTATCCTCTACATCCATGCTGACACAATCCTCCTATTCCTCCTCTTTTTCCTCTGTTTGGTGGGCCCACAGAAATGCTATCTGGATAAAGGGGGCCTTGAGAGGTAAGTAAGTCCTCTCTTCCTCCCGCTGCTCTGCCTCAAGTGCCCTGTCCATTATTCCACAAAGCGTGTGCTCCAACAGGAAGACAAGAGGGACAGTATCACTGATGCATGCATTGTCACTGCTCACCATCCTCGTGGCCTCCTCAAATGGTGACAGGACAGTGCATGCATCCTTGATTAGTAGCCACTGGCGTGGCGAAAAAAAGCCAAGCTCCCCTGACCCTGTCCTGGTGCCATACTTACACAGGTACTTATTGATGGCCCTCTGCTGTGAGTGCAGCCGCTGTAGCATTGCCAACGTTGAGTTCCACCTGGTGGGTATGTCACAAATGAGGCGGTTGGTGGGCAGGTTGCATTCCCTTTGAATGTCAGCCAGACGAGCACTGGCATTGTATGACCAGCGAAAATGACCACAGACTTTTCTGGCCTGCCTCAAGAGTTCCTGTAAGCCTGGGTATCTGCTCAGGAACCGCTGCACCACCAAATTCAGGACGTGTGCCAAACATGGGAAATGGGTCAAGTTTCCCTGTTGGAGGGCGGAGAGAAGGTTGGTGCCATTGTCGCATACAACCGTTCCTGGCTGAAGCTGGAGTGCGTCAACCACCTCTAAACCTGCCCCTGCAGAGCTGACAGAATCTCTGCCCCAGTGTGGCTCCTGTCCCCTAAGCAGACCAACTCAAGCACCGCATGGCATCTTTTTTGCCTGAGTGCTTGCGTAGGCCCTTGAACGCTTACGGAGCACCGCTGGTTCAGAGGAGAAATCTGCAGAAGAGGCCATAGAAGAAGAAGAAGAGGAGAGGGTGGAGGAGAGAGCTGTGGCAGAATCACCACTAGCAGTTTGGAGGCGTGGTGGCGGAACAAGCTCCAATAATACTGAACCCTGTCCCGCATCCTTCCCAGCTGCCAGCAGAGTTACCCAGTGTCCTGTGAAGGAAAGGCAACATCCCTGCCCATGCCTGCTAGACCATGAGTCAGCAGTAATATGCACCTTACTGCTGACCGCCCTGTCCAACGAGGACAAAACATCCTCTCTTCCACAAGAAAAGCCTGGAGCAAGAACGAAGGGGTAAGGGAGGGCTGGCATGACAAGGGAAACAGTGGGGTATTAAAATGAGAGAGATTAAGGGATTGGGGGTGGCTAAAAGGGGGAGGGGTTTCAGGGGGTATAAGAACCTGGCCCCTCCCCAGTGTCACCAACGGCGCAGGAGGAAAAGATTCCCACCCTCCCTCCCTAATTGGGTAATTTTAGAGTAGTATGTTTAATTACTCTTTTTTACAGGATGGTGTTGTTGCAGGATGTCATGGCAGTAGCGGGTGTTGGCCTTTGCGGGAGAAGGAAGCCACCTCGGAAGGATGGGTTCAGGACCCATCAGTGGTATGAGTCCTGATGGTGGTATTCCAGTTAACAGAGGTTTACCTGGAAGTGATTAATGAGTGCACTGCAGTCAGTGGGTTGTCTCAGAGCCAGCATGTCGGCGAGAGGTCTATTAACATATTTAAAGGGACCGCAATGCCAGTGGAATCTGATAGTAGATGGAGGTGTTCAGCAAAGACCAACGCTAGGTAAGAGATATGCTTTATGACTGATGTTTTTTCCGGTTATGTTAAAAGTTAAAATATTTTGATTAATAAAGGAGGCTGCTATAGCCATGTTTTACTCCAAAGATTGGTGTGGTCTCATGTTAATGGGGTAATTAAGGATACTGTTTGGTGGAGTAATAATGGGGTCGGGTAGTCTGGTATACTACATCTGTTATACAACATCATGCCGGTAGATAGCCGGAATAGCCTTCCGTGAAAAGAAATGGAACCTGCCACTGAGGTACAGCACATTCCACAAATTCACGAAAGGGGCAGAGTCTACCAGCTGAAAAGGCAGCAGTTGCAGTGCTAGCAATTTGGCCAAGCTAGCATTCAGACGCTGAGCATATGGATGACTAGGACCGAATTTCTTTTTCCAGTTTAGAAACTGGGGTAGGGAAATTAGCCTGCTAAAATCAGATGGAGGTGTACTGATAGCAGATTGGCTGCAAGTACTTGGGACCCCTATTGCTATACCTTCATTCGTCTCAGTGCAGGTTTTTGAGAGGACTGGAGGTATAGTGGGCTTGGAGATCACAGATGAGGAGCAAGGAGAAGTCCGCCTTTTTCTTTGATGTGGGTCTTTCAAGTGCTGTTGCCAACAGACTGCATGGGAGGTCGTCATATGTCTGGTCAAGCATGTGGTGCCCAAGCGGTTGCTGTTCTGGCCATGCTTGATCCGCTTCAGACATAGGTTGCAAAGAGCAACGGTGCGATATGCTGCACATGTGTCAAAAAAGACCCAAGCTAAGGAACTTTTCAAAATCAGCGGGGAGTCAGCAGCACCCTGCACCTGCGGAGCTCTGCGGTGTGATGCAGTAGGGTGGCTGCCCTTAAGCTGCCCCCTAGAGGACACCCTGCCTCGTGGAGTTGTGCCTCCTCCTCCTCTCTTCTATCAGGCACCCAAGTAGAGTCAGTGATCTCATCATCCCCTCCCTCCTCCTCACTGGAGCAAACTTGGCAGTATGCTGCGGCTGGGGGAACATGACTGTCAGTTTCTTGTCCTTCTTGGGCACCCCCTCTCTCTAGGCTCACGTTACTCCCTTCCTCAACCTGGGAACCAACATCGGAGCCTTCTAATCACTGCACATCCTCCAACAGCATGTACCCCACACTGTGGTCAAATAGTTCGGGGGACTCCTCCGTGCATGATGGTGGGGCTACGGAAGGAGTGACTGTGGACAAGGAGCCGGTGTAGTAGGAGGCTTTGGCAGCTGCATTGGAATGCAAACTACTCTGAGCCTGGGTGACAGAGGATGAGGACGGCTTTGTTATCCACTCCACCAACTCTTCTGCATGTTCTGGCTCAATAACACGGCCAGCAAAAAGGACAAGCGTGCCCCACGGCCACCTGCAGAGGATGCACCATGTCCACGACCAGCACTGTTTATTGTAGACACAGAGCCTGCTTGCCCTCTTTTAGTGGCCTGTGAGCGTCTGCCTCTCCTTGGTTGCCTTCCGGACATGTATATTTTGTTTTGCAACACCACACTGCACTGCATTGTGTACTGTGTACGCCACCAGAAAAGTAGTAGCAACTGCACTATGGCTGCACTGTATTGTGTACTGTGTACACTACCAGAAGTGTAGTAGCAACTGCACTACGGCTGCACTGTATTGTGTAATGTGTACACCACCAGAAACGTAGTAGATACTGCACTACAGTTGCACTGTATTGTGTAAAGTGTACACCACCAGAAAAGTAGCAGCAACTGCACTATGGCTGCACTGTATTGTGTAATGTGTACACCACCTGAAAAAGTAGTAGCAACTGCATTACGGTTGTACTGTATTGTGTACTGTGTACACCACCAGAAAAGTAATAGCAACTGCACTACGGTTGCACTGTATTGTGCAATGTCTACACCACCAGAAAAGTAATAGCAACTGCACTACGGTTGCACTGTATTGTGTAATGTGTACACCACCAGAAAAGTAGTAGCAACTGCAATAAGGCTGCACTGTATTGTGTAATGTGTACACCACCAGAAAAGTAGTATCAACTGCACTACAGCTGCACTGTATTGTGTAATGTGTACACCACCAGAAAAGTAGTAGCAACTGCACTGTATTGTGTAATGTGTACACCACCAGAAAAGTAACAACTACAGCTGCACTGTATTGTGTAATGTGTACACCACCAGAAAAGTAATAACTACGGCTGCACTGTATTGTGTAATGTGTACACCACCAGAAAAGTAGTAGAAACAGCACACCACGGAATGCACTGTAGATATAGGCTACACTGGAAGCTGCAGAATATATATATATATATACTAGAATGTAGCGGGCACCTACTTTTATGTAGGTGACCTTTTCTTGATAGCTTTCTGATACAGGTAAATTTAGACAGGCTGATGCTATTTGCTGCAGGCCTGTGTTGTGTGATTTCTTTATTTGAGTGACAGGTGTTTATGTGTTGGTCTCGGCCAATCATTAATTTGCTTGGTAAACCCGGGATTCTCATATAAAAAGGGGGGTCACATGGTGTCCGGGAGTTCGAGTCCAGTCCTGCTCTGAGGAGCGAGAGAGCCAGCCTGGTTCCCAGAGGGGAAGTTGGAGGTTTTCCCCTCCGGGGAGCCAACGGAGCTTCACCCTAGCGAGAAGGGTGGAGATCCAGTCCTCATGGAGGAACAGACGACATCTTGCCGTGTGTAGTCGGGGATGTCGTAGGCCGCCCCTGCGGGGAGGGGAACGGGCCGCAAAGAGATAAAGGAAACTGAGGAACATTGCGGATGAAGTAGCAACAAAGTGGAAGGAAACTGGGCGATTGATCGTTTATGAGTGGCACATGGACTATCGATCACGTGAGTGAAAGCCCAAGGGAAAGGTACTACCAGAGACTGAGGGTTGTTGATGCACAAGTCAGTGAGATGGGCAGTGATGGCCTATGACTTTGAGTTCAGCATTGCCCCGGGATCCCAATCAATCAAGCGGGAGGAGTTATTTAGATTTGCTCTCCTTTAGCCTAATTTGGAAGTACCATGTCGGTGGGAAGTAGTGGTAAAAAGGTAGCGGTGAAGCTGCAAGCACACATGTAGAGATATGGATCGTTCTTTTAAAGTTATCCAGATGAAGAAGTCATTCAGAGTGACTCTTTATCAACTCATTCTCTATCAAATCTACTTCCATCGTCCCTGATTGAAGAGATCATTGAGAAATGATGTCTTGACTATCTGCAATTGTACTCAGATTTTCTCGTATGATTCATGAAAGATCACAATGTAAAAGAAGAGCATCTCAAAGGAAGTCCTTCTCCCATCCCAGTTTATGTTGTTGAATAAAGCATTAAGAAAAAGCATTAAGGACTGTGACTTTTAAATCTATGGGCTGCGAGGGTTGAGTAGTATTACGTGAATTACGGATATAGCAAATATTCAGCTGTTCCTTCGGGGGTCAGCGCTTTATATATATATATATATATATATATATATATATATATATATATATATATATATATGTAGCACTGACCCCCGAAGGAGCTGCTGGTATTTGATTTAGGCTTACGGCTCTTCTACTGTCTCACCATCTCCATCTTAGGGGTCCCATTGATGACTTTTGCCTTAGTAACTTTAGCTCCGACACACAGTCTCTTTCTTCAGTGTTTTATTCAAGAAAACAAACTATTTGCAACAGAGGGGTGGAAGGTTTAGGGGAATTTAGGTACCTTGAATTTGCAGATCAGAAAAACTTTCTTTTATCCAGAGGACAACAGCTCCATAATTGGATTTAGTAACCACCGGATAGGCCTGTCTCACTGACCTAGCAGCCGATGTCATAGTCTCTACCACAGACTTTAAGATTCCGTATAAATGTTACACAATCCTCTGCCACAGGATTGGGCAATTAATGATTTGTTGCAATATCAAGGTTTAAACACACAGTACCAGTTCTCTTGTATCGAACTTATGGCACTGCATGGTAGGTGATCTGGGATGCATCCTCCAATTGAGTCTCCAGGCTCTTCTAAAGGCACCGGCCTTATTGCGCAGTCCTCTCCTGAAAAGTCCTCCCCTGGATCCTCCAGTCGTTTGGCTTCTCCCCGCAGGCAGGCACAGGACCACCCATGGATCGGTAGGCCTCCCAAGACTTTTGGGGCCTACCTTCAGTAACAACGCCTCGGGCCAGCCGGCTCCGAGACACTTTGACTGTAGCGATACACCTTAGGCCAGGAGGACCATCAGGCGGGCAGTTTCTTTGGCCCAGACAAACTAATCTTTTCAGTGACAGTCTCACTAACAATTGCAGGGGTTTCCACTCTGGGTGATGTACTCCCTGAGTCCATTGTTATCAAATCAGATAAGTTAAAGGCTGATGCAACATCATTTGCCCATAGCATCTCCTGAGACATGGTTTCAAACATGTCATCGTCTCCGGAGACATCCGACAGAGAATCTATTTCAGAGTCCCGTAACTCCTCTGCGAGCACATATTTGCAAACAGTCCCTTTATGTACATTCCCCTGAGATCTCGCACCCATTCCTGTCGCAGATTCCTCAGGAATTGCTTCTTTCTCTGGATCCGGTTCAGGTAATCTCTGGGGTAGGCCTCATCCACGGCCGCGGGAGGCCTTTACGTATCCCACCTTCTTTTGAGTAGGTGCAGCAAAGTGGGTAGTTGTGGAAGTGACAGTGGTAGTAGTGTCCACTGTTAGTTCTCGGATAGCAGTAACAGCGCCATCCCCCCAGGAACGCTTGGTGTAACAGATTTGGTTAATATAGGCACAGCCATAGGAGTGAACATAGCGGTCTCCTCGCAGGCAATGCCCGTGGCCCAGTCCATCCGGTAGCTACAGGGTGGCATGGTAGGTTGTTCCACTGCAAACAGGTACTCCCCACAATGTAGACACTGGACAAATGGACGGGGATTTGCAACCAGTCCTTCACACCTGTTGCATAACATACCCAAGGCTTCAACATCTCCCATCGTGTAGAGTATGAAACGCCCATGTGGCTTCAGGCGAATACCAGTGTCCGTCAGCAACGTTCCAGGCAGCCTGACACTTGTAGTGGTACCCCCAGGGAACATTCTGGGTCCCATAGCAGACTGCATTCCTGACATTCGGAACATGGCTTACAACAATCAGATACCCCTCTGAAAGTTCAGACACACTCACGCAGTGTCTCACGCAGCAGGTAAGGGGAGGACTCCTCCCACTGGTTCTTCTGGTCACGAAACTCCCGGGCTCTCTTGATTCCGCCCACAGCTCACACAACCAGACAATGGCCTTGAAATTAACCCCTTTTTAGATAACGGCACAGTCCAGAACCCTCTGTTACACAAATTCCCGGGGGGCAGTTTCTTTTAGCTGCGAGAGGTAACGGTAAATCCCGGGCTCGAGCCCCCACATGTAGCATTGACCCCCAAAGGAGCTGCTGGTATTTGATTTGGGCTTACCGCTCCTCTACTGTCTCACCATCTCCATCTTAGGGGTCCCATTGATGACTTTTGCCTTAGTAACTTTAGCTCCGTCACATGGTCACTTTCTTCAATGTTTTATTCAAGAAAACAAACTACTTGCAACAGAGGGGTGGAAAGTTTAGGGGAATTCAGGTACCTTGAATTTGCAGATCAGGAATACTTTCTTTTATCCAGAGGACAACAGTTCCATAACTGGATTTAGCAACCACTGGATAGGCCTCTCTCACTGACCTAGCAGCCAATACGACGCTCGGTCATAGTTTCTGTCACAGACTTTAAGATTCCATATAAATGTTACACAATCCTCTGCCACAGGATTGGGCAATTAACGATTTGTTGCAATATCAAGGTTTAAACACACAGTACCAGTTCCCTTGCTTCGAACTTACGGCACTGCATGGTAGATGATCTGGGATGCATCCTCCAACTGAGTCTCCAGGCTCTTCTAAAGGCACCGGCCTTATTGCGCAGTCCTCTCCTGAAAAGTCCTCTCCTGGATACTCCAGTCGTTTGGCTTCTCCCCGCAGGCAGGACAGCACAGGACCACCCATGGATCTGTAGGCCTCCCAAGACTTATGGGGCCTACCTTCAGTAACAACGCCTCGGGCCAGCCGGCCCGAGACAATTTGACTGCAGCGATACACCTTAGGCCAGGAGGGCCATCAGGTTAGAAAAAACTCCCCCTGTGTCACGGGGTCTGTCCCTTAAGTACCCACTCCCAGATGCACAGCAGGCACACCACACCCACTGACTGTTTCTGGGCAAAGAGGCGCTCAAAACACCTAGCTTATTGTAATTTCCAACCTTAGCCTGATTAATAGGGCGCCACCCCCAGGCCAAAGGGAAAACCACACAACCCGCCAAGCTGAGACAGAGTCAGAAATTACAATAATTGTAATCTGAGCTAATTACAGCTACAGACAACTAAATTTGTACTTATAGCGTCTGTATTAAAAATACCAAAAATGTACTGTAGAATATAGATCTAGGCTACACTGACTGGATGCAGAGTATATATATATATATATATATATATATATATATATATATATATATATATATATATATATATATATATTAGACTGACTGTATATATATATCAAATACACTTCCTGAAGCTGAAGTAGATTAGAAATAATACACCACGGAATGCACTGTAGAATGTAGATCTAGGCTACACTGCTACCCGCCTCCACCCCTTCCTGCTGGTATCATAAGATATTTTTGTTGCTACCACCCTCTCTGCAATATTAAATGATGTGCTGCACTGCATGTGTTTTCTGAAAAATCCGCCACTAAAAACCTTATTTTATAGCCGCAGTTGGCTGTCTCGTGACTGGCTGTCTCTCTCCTCTTCTTCTCTCCTCCTCCTGGCTGACGTCAGCGGGGGTTTCTAGGCTCCACCCACCTTCCTGTCAACTTGAGAGAGGCGAGAGACAGCCAGACGCATGAGTAGCAACAAAACCAAGTGGGTTAACAACCACTTTAACTGAAAAAAGGTTGAGAAACACTGTTCTAGGCAACATCTACACTTCCAGCTATACAGCTTTTATAGAGTCGTGCAGTAACATGTGCTAACTGACCTTTAAAAACCTGGGATCGATATACATTCAAAGCTTACCCAGGGAAGTTTTCTCTAAAGAGACACTTTCGTATTTGGTTTAGAAGGGGTCATGTTTTCAAACACTTTGGCACAACCAGGTATTGACTATTCTAGTTGGGAATGAACTTCTTTGTCCATTGCCACTAGCAACAGAAAGAAGTACTTTCTGACATTTTATTCACATTCTAAAAGTGTTCACTACTTTCCCAGTCTCTCTAAGTCTCCCATTTAGCTGAGCCCTGGCTTAACTACGTACCTTAACCTTTTGTCTTAGTGCCGTGGAGTTCCTAAATTGCAGTAACTCCCCCAGACTAACATCCTGTACTAGTGCAAGCCCCACCCCGCCCAAATACATAAAGTACTATACAACTGGAGTTTATATCTGTGCTCTTTCTAAGGAAAACCCACCCAGCTCACTACAACATCCAGCTACTTCTGTTATCTCAGACTGGTATTTGGGACCATAAGCAAGTTTGTTTTCTCCCATGGCTACCAGATCATCTGAGAATTTTTTGTTGTATGAAAAGGCAAACGTTTTTTTTTCTGATTCTTTCTGAGCCATAAATCTGCAGCCTCTGTAATTTTCTGAGAATGCATTGCAATATGGCTACCTGAAGGTATTCTGTACACAGAATGTGTACTGACCAACCCCAGAAACATAATTTCCTACTTGGGTGAATGGCTCATCAATTTTTCCAGAAGTCTGCCTAAGATACAAGTCAGATTTCAAGCACCCCCTGCAACAAAAATGTAATTTTTGGAGAGATACTTTCCATAGGAACACGTCTAAAGGGATGCAGGCCTAGCAGATTTTCTCATTAGTGCTCTGCAGCTGCACACCTGACAGTTAATTATGAAACCACTCCCATCAGACCCACTCAGCCCAGAGGCACAGAGAAACATTTGAGTTTCTTTACTCACACCTGTGCACTCTGGCACTTTTACCAACACTTCTTTACTTTTCCATACAGACTGTTTAACCCCTTACTGGGGTACATACAGTTTTTATGCTATGTTCTCATCATTTTTCTGTCCTTTCATCTTGTAATCATCATCGGAGTCGCCTCCAACATCTCTGATTCCTTAGGCACCATTCAAATGTTTTTTTTGCCATGCTGCGAATCCCAGTGGCAGGAATCTACCTGTCTGATAGTCCTCTGGGGCACCCTCCAAACAAAAAATGTGATGGAAGCAGCCAAGCAGTGAACTGCAAGACCTTTTTCTTGGACATTAAGCATTGTACCAAATGACCCCAATCTTGCCTACTTTTGCTCTTTACAAACTGGTTGTACAACGTGGTTCCATTTATAAATAATCCACACTATCTATACATGCCACAATTCACATATTTCTGCCATCAGGTCTATCCACTACCATCCTATCTCATCTGTTTGGTACACCACATCTTCAGTCATGACAGTCTGCTATAATACATTTTGAAAGTGGTATACCTGTGGCTCTTCATTTAACACACATATATTATCTCCAATCTTTGAGGGCATGCTAGCACCCACTAGGGCGGCAACACAGTTCTCCTAAAGTACGTCTAGCTCTGGCACTCTAGGCCATCAGAGGGTTATAGGGACATCTCTGTTTTACTCAATACAGTTGTTAGTGGAAACTGCACACTTTTTAATGGTCACCCCTACGACATTTACATTAGCACTTTGCCATATACAATACTGCGCGGTGCAAGCAGGAATAACAGAAGAACACTGTGGAGGACGGCGTCAAATGGAGGCCTCTTGACACTACCCTCCAGGATCAAAAGGCAGAGTATCTTATGGGACTCCTCCACGTACTGA
Source organism: Aquarana catesbeiana (assembly GCF_042186555.1). Classification (NCBI taxonomy): domain Eukaryota; kingdom Metazoa; phylum Chordata; class Amphibia; order Anura; family Ranidae; genus Aquarana; species Aquarana catesbeiana. The sequence continues at coordinate 380,162,728 of NC_133326.1, read as the reverse complement.
TTGGTCATATATCAGGATGATATGCAGATTAACAGCTGGGTGGTTGGATAAGCATGGGTTCAATGTGATGGCTGTCAAGGGTATCTTAGCCTTCATGTGCCCCTTCTTGATCCATTGAATATATGGTAAAAAAGTAAATGACCTACCCCCTCTTCTTGTAATCTCCTATTCGAGTAGATCCCCTCTGTATGAGCGCCGTTCTCCCTGGCAGTGCTGGTTTAGTGTGGATTGAGGAATTCCATAGGCTTAACAAAAAAAATCTAATAGTGTATGGCCAGAGTACAAAAAAAAAAGAAAAAAAACTCTCCTTAGGGTGATAAATGTGAAATTGCATCGATTCTAATTGAGTGCCGGTTCACACTTGCGTGTTTAATTATTACCAGCGCGATTGTATTGCGAATTCAGTGCGAATTGTATGCGCTTTTCATGTAAATTAGGCACAGATGCGATTTGTGCTCAGGCCAATCAAAAAGGCAAGAAAAAAATGGGTGTTAACTTCCTGTGCTCTTCCTTGTTTTCCTTTGTGGGAGAGTATTGTCGTTGAGGAGTGTGGTTTGTCTGTGAGTAGTCAGTGAGGATTTTGATTTTTGATCATTATGCTACTGCTGCAGTCCTGATGGACAAAGCCAGGAGGAAGAGGAGGAGGAGGATGAGGAAGAGACTGATGAGTACAAGAAGATATTGGGTCCATCCAATTATTCAAAATAGGGAAGAGAGAGGCCAGTTCAGGATCCTCTACAATGATCTCAGGCAGCATGAGGAGAAGTTCTTCAACTATTCCCGGATGTCAGTAAATAGGTTAGTACCTGTACCCTTATTCCTTCTCCTCCTCCCTCCTTCTTACTATCTATCACTGACATGCATCCTACTGACCACCAATCCCACTGACCACCAACCCCACTGACCACCAATCCCACTGACCACCAACGCCACTGTCCACCAACGCCACTGTCCACCAATCCCACTGACCACCAATCCCACTGTCCACCAACGCCACTGACCACCAATCCCACTGACCACCAATCCCACTGACCACCAACCCCACTGTCCACCAACCCCACTGTCCACCAACGCCACTGACCACCAACCCCACTGACCACCAAGCCATCAGTGGGATTGGTGGTCAGTGGCGTTGGTGGACAGTGGCGTTGGTGGACAGTGGCGTTGGTGGACAGTGGGATTGGTGGTCAGTGACATTGGTGGACAGTGGCGTTGGTGGACAGTGGGGTTGGTGGTCAGTGGGATTGGTGGTCAGTGGCGTTGGTGGTCAGTGGGATGCATGCCCTTACATTGGTGGTCAGTGGGATGAATAAATAGAAAGAGTGTGGAGCCAGCTGAGCGATTACTTGTCACCTTAAGGTAACATATTTCATAAAAAGGCAGATAGCCATCAAATGCATGTTTTTTTTTCATGGCAGCTGAGCCACTCTTGGCCTCACGTATATGATGTAGGTGTTGCGTACACTACGCCATTACGTAGATCAAAAACCTGAAACAGTAAGCATGGTGTCAATTTTCCCAGTTAAAAATAAAAAATTAAATTGGAGGATACTGTTCATGTGTCATTAATTTACAGAGTGTGTTGTGTACATATCGATCTTCACATACCATCTCCTCACTACAGATAACCTTAACCCTTTCCGTAACCCTAACCGTACAATGTAGCCTAACCTGACGTCTCCAATCGGTGCTTCAATAGACAAATACACAGTGATAAGCAATATACTTACAATTGGGTTTATAGGTTCCAGGAGGTAATCTGTAATGGTCATGGTACGTGAGATGGATGATTTGCACCATAGTAAGCAATAGAAGCAATGCAGACAGATATCACACCATTGTTCTCTTCCCAAAAACATTTTTTATTTGTTTAATTTGTAATCATCATGTAATTACATACTTTTAAAAACATTTTTTGGAAATAATCATACTTCAAACTTCAAACATTGTAAAGAACCACATAACCAAGAGATAATACTCTGTCTCCTACTTCCCTTTCTCTCACCCTTCATTCTTTCTCCCCCTCCCTTGATCTCTTCTTTCAAGTATGACCCTCTCACTTCCTCTGAGCCTCTCACTTCCTCTGACCCTCTCACCTAAACCTCCACCTCACTCTCTCTCTTCATCCTACATTTGTACATGTATCCCACTGCATAATCCACGCTGACCTAAAAAGTTGGTAGGACCAAAAAACTTTTACATAACGTAAACAAATGCAATAGGGTTAACAACATGAAAGAGGCTGTGCTGTTTAACAGGTAGGCATCTATCAATTTAAAATAATAGTTCTGTTTCTCAGGTGTTACTAGCTTCAGGTACAAACAGGGATATCACTCTATCTGGTGGTTCACTCGTGGCGGGCCCATATAGCATAACCGCATCACAGACCTTGACATTTTGGTCAGAGGTGGGATACAAGCCCTGGCATTTGTGGACAGGCAATCCCACAGACCACCAATGTCAGGGCTTGTATGACCACCAATAAATGCCCTTACATTGGTGGTCGTTAGGATTGCTGGTCAGTAGGATGCATGCCTTTATATATTGGTCATAGGTACAAGTCCTGACATTGGTGGTCAGGTGGGATGCAAATCCTCTAAAAAATAGAAAACATAAACTAAACAAATCCAGTATGGATTAACAACATGAAAGTGGCAGTGCCATTCAACAGGTAGGCTGCAGGCAGAGTGTTACAACATATTTGAATCTATAAATTCAAATATTTTGTAACACTCTGTTGCTCAGGCGTTGCTTGCCTCAAAGGCACAGGCGGGGATATCACTCTATCCAGTGGTTCACTCGGGGGGCATATATTGTGCATTTGTGGGAAGCTTGATTGAATTATCTTCAAGTGATTGATTTCTATAGGGATAAGGACTAGGATTGATTTGTTTGGGCTGTTCCATAGGTCTTGACACAGGTGTATAGCAGTTTGGCATGGATGGCATTTGATTGTAGAGCTGTGGCACTCTGCTTTGTTGTGGTAAATGGTGAGGAATTGATTTGCGTGGTCTCAATTCCATTGCCCTTGTTATACCAGGGGTACTAGTTGGAGCGATGATTAAGGAAGCAATTGGTGGAGGAATCGGATATGGGATTTTTGATCTGGGGGTCTCATATATGCTTGGGTGGTCAGAAAAACTGGAAGGATAAGGGTTTGGTGCAGGATTTTGAGCAGCAGAAAAGGGTGTAATTATTTGAGTACTAGTACTCTCTTGCGCTGGCTCTGAAACATGGCTTGGAATAGTGAAGGAATGTATGCAATGTTGCACTGCAATCCTCATGTTGAAGTACTTTTCTGGCAATACCTCTTTGAGAAGAGGCACCAAACTTAGGGCAAACATTGTATGAGGGCATCTCTGAACATCCATTTGTTCAGTGATCCCTGACACAATATTGAGTAATTGATTTGTCTGATCTTGTTCTTCCACCTGTTCTGCTGCCCTGCTGCTTCGCTTCCTGCGTGAGGTAGATGTTAGCTTTTTCCGTCTGTTGGAAGGTGTAGAAATGTCAGTAGACTCATTATCTTGCTCCTGAGTCGATGATTCATGTACATCGATTGCGTCACCCTCTACCTCAATAGATGATGATTCCTCTATTGGCAAGCGAATGAAACTCCCTTATCTACGTCAACAATAGCAGCATGCTCCTCCCCCTCTTCCTCCTCCTCTTCCCAACTTGCTTCTGTGCTGAAATACAAAAGTTGATACTTGAAATTCTAACTAAAGATGATAGCGGTAAAAGCGAAGGTTAGGGGGAGGACAGGTATATTAGAGAGGGATGGTAGAGAGAGGTATTCTTGTATGTAAACTTACTTCCTTAATTCTAGCACTGGCTTGAGAAAGTCCAGGTATCTAGCAAAAGAATAGGGACGCTTTGGGGCGGCACCAGACCCACTTCGTGCTTCACGCTCCAGTCTCTGGTGTCTTTGAAGTGTATCCTTCAGGCTTCGCCACCTAGTACGTATGAGTGCTTCTGTAATCAAATAAAACATAAACAATTTATTGGTGGTGAGTGGGAACAATGCTCATTACAGAGCTGGTCAGTGGGATTTGTGGTCTGTGGGATGGATGCCCTTACATTGGTGGTCAGTGGGATGCATGCCCTTACATTGGTGGTCAGTGGGATACATGCCCTTACATTGGTGGTCAGTGGGATAAATGCCCTTACATTGGTGGTCAGTGGGATACATGCCCTTACATTGGTGGTCAGTGGGATAGATGCCCTTACATTGGTGGTCAGTGGGATAGATGCCCTTACATTGGTGGTCAGTGGGATGCATGCCCTTACATTGGTGGTCAGTGGGATACATGCCCTTACATTGGTGGTCAGTGGGATACATGCCCTTACATTGGTGGTCAGTGGGATACATGCCCTTACATTGGTGGTCAGTGGGATGCATGCCCTTACATTGGTGGTCAGTGGGATCCATGCTCTTACATTGGTGGTCAGTGGGATACATGCCCTTACATTGGTGGTCAGTGGTATGCATGCCCTTACATTGGTGGTCAGTGGTATGCATGCCCTTACATTGGTGGTCAGTGGGATGCATGCCCTTACATTGGTGGTCAGTGGGATGCATGCCCTTACATTGGTGGTCAGTGGGATAGATGCCCTTACATTGGTGGTCAGTGGGATGAATAAATAGGTACTTACGTTTATGTTTGCGAACTTGTGGAGTGAAGTCTTCCCAGTCTGAATATAAAGTTTTACATATTTCTTCCCAGCCTCTGCCCTTCTGGGCATTATTTTTATATTCGGGTATACGGCTGTCCCATATATATGGCCTGTAACGAACAAGCCTGATGAGCTCCTCATTGTCGATGGAGTTCTGACGCCGGGGGGCCATCTTATCTGTTTGCATATGGACATGAAACAGGAAACAGGAAGTGAGGGGGCGGTACTGGGAGAGGTGAGGGGGCAGTATTGGGAGGAGGAGCTGGAGGTTACGAATTCGCACATATGTGAACCATCAAACGCGATTCCAGAACGATTTACATTGATGTCTATAGAGACTAAATTCACAACGCTACGCAGTAAACTCGCACAAGACCCTTTTTTTTATCGCATCGCATTCGTAGAGGAATCGCAACGCATGTGAACGACCGTCATTGAAAACAATTACTTCAGGGATGACATACGAATTTAAAGTGCTTTTGACGTATCGCATTCGTTATGAACTCGCATCAGTGTGAATCGGCACTTAAACACAAACAAACTTTGTAGCAGATTCCTACCTTTTGTTGCTATGAAGTGAAGGCTGTTTATTTCACCATGTCCTTTGCAGACAGATTCTGCATGGTCCATTACAATCAGTTGGTGCTCTTTCAGTGTTCTAATGAGAAAAGCTGCAAGATTCACATCCATTTATAAGTATTTAACTCTTGGGGAGTATCTTACCAAAACCTGATGGAAAACATGATCTAAAGGTGTTTTCTGATAAATAAAAGTGGGTAGAAAGCTGAATGAGCCTTTGAAGCTCTACATTTGATTCTGAATCTTCCGATTTGGTGGAGGATACATGCAAAACTAGAGTTTGCTGATCCCCATGTGATGTCCCCACTGTGATGAACTGTGGGGTTTTCTGGAGCTATTGATTGACACAGCACATCATACTGTATATGACATTATAAGTTAAAGGGAGAGCAGCAAGTTTGTTTGGACTTTGAATGTGGAGTGTCAACCAAATTGGGCACTAAGAAAAGGACATTGTTAAAAAGAGAGACAGATTTCTGTAGTTGAATGGGATTTCATCACATGGGCAAGCCCCAAAGGTGCCCATATGGAATAATAAAGTTTGGGAATCTGCTGTAGATTGGTGTAAACAACATTTGGCAGTGGTGACCCCAGCTAAAGAGAGTGGAACACCAAATCTAAGTGCAGTAAAAAAGCATGAGGCAGGTCCTGTTGTCTGTAAAATGGGTGAACTTGGACCAGCTAACTTTTTTGTAACCAATGTTCTCTACAGATAATATGAACAGATTTCTAAGGCCCTTGAGAGGGTTGCTGTGCAGGAAGTATGGTCCAAAAAATACTGGTTTGATTATTGCAGCTCCTTCTGCTGATGAAGTTTCAGGCAACCTACCTATTGATGGAAGATCAACCGAGGATGTGACAACTTTGACAAGTTTAAAAGACAAAGTCTTCTAGGGCGAAAGTTCAGGTATGTGACTGGGAGAGGCAGCAAGCCCTCGTTAAGTAAATGTGTTTCCCTTATCAACCTGTGGGCCTGACAAGCGCTCCAGAGAAGGTGTATCTCAATGGTCCCTGAGAGTTGTGGTAGGTGCTGCATAGAAAGACTTGACAAGATATGGATATTGCTTGAAGCAGGGCTAACAGGGGCCCCAACTTGAGAGAAGTGCCACCAGCCCAAGAGCCAAATTGAGAGGTGGGGTGGGAGGTTGGATCGGGCTGGACTGTCCCTCATTGACCTGAGCTAAATTCAATAAAAGGGAACCAAGCTCACACTGTTACACATCACCAGCAGCTCAGTGTGAGTCCGCACCTCTGTGCTTCTGCCACTGATCACATGGGGGAGCCAGGATCCGGACCTTGGACAGGGATTTAGCTTAGCACGACTGCTTGGTGTGAGCCCACACTGCTGCTGATCGCAGGAGGGAGGCGGGATCTGGACACCGGACGAGGATTCAGCCTGCTGTGCTGCCTTGCTGCCTTGAAGAGATCCAGCCGGGACCCCATGGGATTAAGTCTGAATAAGGCTTGAACAAGGGATCCAGTAGTACCTGGGAGGGGGTCAACATTGAAGGGATCCGTGCTGCCCATGGAGATTAGCTCTTTAGGAATCTGATGCTTGTTGTGATCCACAGCCCAGAGGGCATGAGCTGGTGGCACCTACAGGACCATAAAGAGGACACCTCAATGTGTCACTCCCAGCCCAGATAGGCACACAGATTGAGCACTGATTGGACTTATTTTATTAATACATTGTCTTCTGTTTAACCCCTGGGAGCCTGGGGCCTGTCCAGTGAGCGGCAGGACCCCCATCTCCCCCCCACTGAGCACCAGTGCCCCCCAGTCCCCTCACTAAGCACCAGGACCCCATCTCCCCCACCAAGCCCTGTCTCCCCCATTTCCCAGAGCTGAGCACCAGCGTCTCCTTGTCTCCCCACTAAGCACCAGGAGCCCTCATCTCCCCCATTGAGCACTATATTATTCCATGCAGCACCTACCACAACTCTCACCAACCATTGAGAGCTCTTGTTCCCAGCAACATACCCACAGGTTGATAGGGGAAACACATTTCCTTAATGGAGGCTTGCTGCCTCTCCCAGTCACATACCTGAACTTTTGGCCTAGAAGAATTTGACTTTTGAACTTGTCAAAGTTGTCATATCCTCTGCCCATCAACCGGTAGGTTACCTGAAACTTTATCAGCAAAAGGAGCTGTAATAATAAAAGCAGCATTCTTTGGACCATACATCCAGCACAGCAACACTCTCAAGGGCTCTTAGAAATACTTTCACATCATCTGTGAAGGACATTGGTTACAAAAATGTTAGCTGGTTCAATTTCAACCATGTTACAGACAACAGCACTTGCCTCATGCTTTTTCACCGCATCTAGATGTGGTGTTCCACTCTCACTAGCTGGGGTCACCACTGTCAAATGTTGTGTACACCAATTTACAGCAGATTCCCAAACTTGTGTATTCCATTTGGGCACCTTTGGGGCTTCCCCAGGTGATGAAATCCCATTCAACTACAGAAATCCGTCTCTCCTTTTAACAATGTCCTTTGCTTAGTGCCCAATATTGCCAACACTCCATTCTCAAAGTCCAAAGCAACTTGCAGAATTCCATAAAACTGGTGTACTGTTATTTTAAGGGTGGCTCTCCCTTTAACTCTAGCAGGTACACAGCAAATGTCATGTAACGGTCTCCCCAACCTCCAGAGGCCTAGTGGTGACCCCCAGAGTCAGGGAGAGCTGACATTCCTCCTTAGATTTTTTTTTCTCTTACCAGGAACAGGGGGAGAGAGCGGTAGGGCATAGGACACCCTTAGGCAAATGCAATAGCAACTTGGCCGACTCATTGGACAAAAATAGAACTAGGCAGACAGCAATACCGAAAAAGGGCCTTTAAGCTTAATGCAGCGATCTGTATTTTGTAGCAACTGCTGTCTCCTATGGCAATGACTTCACTCACAGTATCCCACTGTAGATCCTCAAGCTTAGCTCCGAGGTACCTGCTGGACTTCTCAAGCTTCACCCTCCACTACCCACTGGGTTCATTGGACTTACAGCTACCCGCTAGATCCCTCAAGCTTTACTCACAGCTACCTGCTGTACTTCTATTTAAGATTTATTTACAGCTACCTGCTGTACTCCTTCAAGCTTTACTCACAGCTGGACCTTACCCTTACAAATGTACCAGGTACTGTATGCGCCCACGGAACCTACGGGAGTCAACAATGGATTGTACTTCATACTCCTCATGGTTCTCAACCTGTATAGGGTGAGAACGTGGCACTGAAGTGGTAAAGTGGTTGCAGACCAAAGGTTTCATTAAGGAAACATAAAACACATTAGAGATGCGCATACTAGGAGGAAGGTCCAACACCTAAGCCACTGGATTAATCCTGTGAAGGATACAGAAAGGCCCAATAAACCGAGGTGCGAACTTCAAAGAAGGAACACGAAGTCGGAGGTTGCGAGATGACAGCCAGACTCTGTCCCCAACCTGGTAGGAAGGCGCAGGCAGGCATCTGCAGTCACCATGGAGTCTGTACCTATCGTTAGCATGTTGTAAAGCCTTCTGAACTTGTACCCAAGTGGAAAGAAGACCACGGAGATGCTCCTCTAATGCAGAAATACTCTGCGGAACAAACAAGTCAGGCAACATGGAAGGTTGGAAACCATAATTCGCCATAAACGGGGACAATTGGGAAGCAGAATTCAAGGCACTGTTGTGAGCAAACTCTGCCCACGGTAATAGGTCTGACCAGTTGTTATGATGGTCAGAAATATAGAAACGTAGGAATTGCTCCAAGGACTGTTTGGCTCCTTCTGCGGCCCCATTAGACTGCGGGTGATACGCAGAGGAGAAAGCAAGCTGAATTCCCAACTGTGCACAAATGGTTCGACAGAACCGGGAGACAAACTGACTACCCCTGTCCGAGACAATCACCTTGGGTAGCCCATGTAAGCAAAAGATCTCCTGAGCCAAAATGGAAGCCAGTTCCTTAGAAGTGGGCAACTTCTTAAGTGGAATACAATGACACATCTTTGAGAACCGGTCAACCACCATAAGGATAACAGTGTTGTCTTGGGAGTTGGGTAACTCCACAATGAAATCCATAGACAGGTGGGTCCAGGGCCTCTCTCCATTGGATATGGGTTGTAGGAGGCCCACTGGAGAGTGTCGTGGAGTCTTACTCTGAGCACACATGGAACAGACAGCTAGGAAGGCAGTTACATCAGCCCTTAGACTAGGCCACCAGAATTGTTGGGAAATGGCCCAAACGAGTTGATTCTTCCCAGGGTGGCCAGCTGCCTTGGGAGAATGGTAAGTCTGCAGTACAGAGACTCTCTGAGACAAAGTAGCGGTCACAAGGTTTCTCAAGAGCATGGACCTGAGCAGCAAGAATTTTGTCATCCAAAGGAGAAGTAAGACTGATGCGAACCGTAGCCAGAATACGATCAGGAGGAATCACAGGAACCGGAACCGACTCCAACTTGGAAGTGGGGGAAAATTGTCATGACAAGGCGTCAGCTCTTACATTCTAAGTACCGGATAAGAATGAGACAATGTAATTAAAACTTGACAAGAAAAGGGCTAAAATGATCGCCAACAGCTCTCTGTCACCAATCTCGTAATTGCACTGTGCAGGTGACAATTTCTTGGAAAAGTAGCCACACGGATGCATAGCGCTCTCAGCGTTAGGATGTTGAGACAGAAGGGTGCCAACTCCAGTCTCAGAAGCATCAACTTCTAGGATAAAAGGCAACGTAGGATCAGGATGTGCCAACACAGGAGCAGAAACAAAGGCAGCCTTGAGACTCTCAAAGGCCTTAATGGACTCCGGAGACCAACTCTGTGGGTTACTGTCCTTTTTGGTCATATCAGTCAGGGGCTTGACCAGAGACGAGAAGTTACAAATAAACTTCCGATAATAGTTGGCAAAGCCCAGGAAACGCTGCAGAGGACGTAAACCCATGGGTCGGGGGAACTGTAGGACTGCTGAAAGTTTCTCTGGGTCCATCGAAAAACCAGCAGTGGAAATGACATGGCCCAGGAATTTAACCTGTTCACGATGGAAATTGCACTTCTCCAGTTTACAATAGAGATTGTTTTCTCTTAGTTTCTGAAGCACACTACAGACATCTGTGTGGTGGCTCTCCAGGGACTTGGAAAATATGAGAATATTGTTGAGATAAACCACCACACATAACTACAACAAATCTTGGAGGACATTGTTAATAAATTCCTGGAAAACTGAGTTACAAAGGCCAAAAGCCATTACGAGGTACTCACAATGGCCTGTTCTGGTATTAAATGCAGTTTTCCACTCGTCACCCTTCTTAATCCTCACGAGATTGTATGCCCCTCTCAAATCAAGCTTTGTGAAAACCGTTGCCCCCTTGAGACGTTCAATTAACTCCATAATCAATGGAATTGGATAGGCATTCTTAATCGTGGAACGATTGAGACCCCTATAATCAATACAAGGTCTCAGTTCACCACTCCTCTTCTTCACAAAGAAGAAACCAGCACCAGCAGGAGACAAGGATTTGCGGATGAAACCTCCAGAAAGTGCGTCTGCAACATACTCCTCCATGGCCCTATCCTCCATGACCAACAAAGGGTATACCTGGCCACGAGGGGGTATGGCACCAGGTTGAATGTCAATTGCGCAATCATAAGACCAGTGTGGAGGCAAACTACCGGCTTGACCTTTGTCAAAGACATCGCTAAAATCGTGGTACTCCTCCGGCAGGGAGGAGAGTGAAGAGGTGAACAGGACCTTGGCTACCTTCTGGAAGCATGTCTCACTGCATTGTGGTGACCAGGAGAGAACCTCAGCACGGAGCCAATCAAAAGAGGGGTTGTGCCTCTGTAATCAAGGATAACCAATAATCAGTGGAAACCTAGGTGAGGAAATAACTTGGAACTGGATTATCTCATGGTGAAGAGCCCCTATGGCCATGGACAACGGAACCGTCTCATGAGTCACATGGGCAGGCTGTAGAGGTCTCCCGTCAAGAGCCTCAATGGAAAGTGGAGTGTCACGCAGCTACAGTGGAATCGAGTGCTGCGATACAAAGGCAGCATCAATGAACAGGCCTGCAGCCCCAGAGGAGATTAGAGCCTGTATCTCGATGGACGACTCAGCCCAAGAAAGGGTGACCGAAACCAGGGGCTTATCCTTCTGGATAACTGGGGACGAAACAACTCCACCTAAGGTCTGTCCATGACCCCTGACCAGACCGGCTTCATGCCGGACAAAAACACGGCCTTTAATCTTAGGCGGCTTCACATGAATCTCCAATCCCAGCATACAGAAATAGGCACCAGAGTAGTGGTCAGCCTGGACGCTGCCAAAGTGTTCGATTCTGTGGAATGGAGCTATTTATGGGAATGTCTCAGAAGATTTGGCTTTGGCCCAAAATTCATAAAATGGCTCCGGCTACTCTATCAGGCCCCCACAGCACGTATTCAGGTGAATGGTAGAGTCTCTCCCTCCTTCCCACTATCTCGCGGTACGCGTCAGGGATGCCCCATCTCACCTATGCTCTACACCAGGGGTCTTCAAACTGCGGCCCTCCAGGTGTTCAGGAACTACAATTCCCATCATGCCTAGTCATGTCTGTGAATGTCAGAGTTTTACAATGCCTCATGGGATGTGTAGTTCTGCAACAGCTGGAGGGCCGTAGTTTGAGGATCCCTGCTCTACGCCCTTGCAGTTGAGGCCCTTGCAATAGCACTTTGGTGCCACCCTGACATCAAGGGCCTCTGCAGTGGTCAATTGACAGAGGTGATAAGTCTTTACGCTGACAATATGCTCCTCTACCTTGCCGACGCAGGCCCCTCACTTCAGACAGCTCTCTGCATAATCACAGCCTTTGGGGCGTTTTCTGGGCTTCAGATAAACTGGACCAAGTCTCAAATCCTCCCTTTAGATATAGATGTCCCTACGGTCGATCAAGCCGCTCTTCCTCTTGTCAGAGCAAGCACCATCAAGTACCTAGTTATTCACATCTCCCGCTCACTCCATGATTTTATCACCCTCAACATTGAACCATTATTCAGTACACTAAAACTTAAAACACAGGTATGGTCAAGACTCCCCCTAGGGGTTATGGGCCGCATTAGTCTTGTGAAAATGATCCTACTTCCCAAATTACTTTACATATTTTGGCAGTCCCCAATACATCTCCCCTTATGTATATTCAAAGCAATTGAATCCATCCTCAACACTTTCATATGGGGCTCCTCCCATCATAAATTGTCGTGGAAGGTCCTGAAATGCCCAACTGAACTAGGCAGAACCGCGCTTCCTGACCTCTCTACATACTACATAGCAGCCCAACTCTCTCACTTTTTCCACTTCAACCTCTCTGACAAGACTTGCTACTCCCACATGGTTTGCCCACAATCCATTGGTCCGCTCTCACACCCCTTCCAAATCCTGTTCTGCGAACCCCGCGGTTCAACTCATACCAGCAAGGGGGGGTCTATGTTGTCACATCACTGCAAGATCTGGCGAGCTGCTATGCGCCTGGGCCAAGTGCCCTCCCCTCATTCTCACACTCCCCTGTGGGACAACCCAAATCTACCTGAACTTACCTCCGTCCCGGATCACAGCCTTTGGGTCACTAGGGGCATTATCTACTTGTCACAAGTTGTAGCTCACGGGATGGTTTAGTCATTCCAAACACTTAAAGATAATTTTGCTCTACCAAATCACATGTTCTTCCGATATCTCCAACTCCGGCACGCACTCAACACACAGCTTGGCAGCCCTGTCCCAGCCCTCGAGGTCCCACTGTTAGTGGATATAGTCATGGGTAAAGACTCAAAAAAACTGATCTCCCAAATTTATACATACCTCATGAGGCCTGAAGCTGACGCCATTGCTCATCAATTGAAGTCACGATGGGAGTCGGACCTGGGCAACTTGACGGATGAGGAACGGGAGGAGGCCCTTGCCAACTGAAAAACTGTCTCCCCTAAACTTTACGATCGCCTATCCCACCTATATATCCTTCATAGATCGTATCTGACCCCATACCGCATATCTAAATACAGACATGGACATAACCCGAGCTGCCCAAACTGCGGTCACCACATAGCCTCCTTTTTTCAACAGGGGTTCTGGACCCAGGTGGTAAGATTCCTACATGATGGCATGGGCTCCCCATTGTCTTTGTGCCCCCCCCCCCCCCCCCCCATTGTCAATGTGTACTAGGGCTCCTTTCGCTCTCTGAAGGTGACAAATATTTGAACACATTTCTGCAAGAAACACTATTCCTTGCCAGGCTACAGATTGCTAGAACATGGATGAGGGGGACACCCCCCCCCCCCCCACGCTACAACAATGCATTAGAACAGTTAATACTACTCTCCCATACAAAAAAAATACTATATATACACAGGGGCTGCCCCGATAAATTTTACAAAATCTGGGATAGATGGCTTGAGGATACCTCTACTAGTGATGCAAGGAATTAAATCTACTGTTTTTGTGGTAAATCTATAAATCCCCCCTCCACCCCACCATCCCCTTGGCTACATACCACCTAATTACTTGTTAGACTCTAATATGTGAGCCGGCTCTTCCATTTCCCAAACCACTGTACTGTATGTATCAGCTGTAAGACGATGTCACAAATGCAATGCATGATGTATATGTCAATTGGACTAATGCGTAAATGTAGTGCATGTTGCACTATTCCCCCGTGTGTTTATATACTTTTTTCTTTTATGCTCAATAAAAGTTATTTTTGAATTAAAAAAAAGGTCTGTCCATGACAGGACCTCAAGGTTCAGGCGTTCCCGGGATGGGTAGGACAAGACTTCAAAAAGTGACCTGCCTGGCCACAATAAAGGCACAATCTCTCCCTCCTCCTAAAGGCTCTCTCATCCGCAGAGAGACACGTGAAGCCGAGGGAGGCACGGGTGGAACTGCAAAGCTCGGAGGCAAATGTACAGGAGGCTTCCGCAAGTGCTCCTTAAAAGAGAGTCTGGAGTCAATGAGGATGGCAAACATGATCAACCTCTCCAGCTCAGTGGGTATATCTCAGGCTGCTATCTCATCCTTGATGGAATCCGAGAGACCATGAGAAAAAGCAGCCATGAGGGCCTCATTGTTTCAAGCAACCTCTGCTGCCCTAGTACAGAATTCGATGGCATAGTCGGTAACAGTTCTCGTACTCTGTTTGATGGACATGAGGCACTTGGCAGCAGAAGCAGAGCGTGCGTGAACGTCAAATACCCTTTTAAAGGAGGCCACAAACTCAGGGTAACTCAAGACAACAGGTTTTTGCGTCTCCCATAGAGGGTTTGCCCGGGCCAAGGCTCTCTTAGAAAGCAAAGATATCACAAAACCTACTTTGCTTCTGTCCGTAGGAAACGCCTGGGGCAGCATCTCAAAGGAAATCTCAACCTGGTTGAGAAACTCTCTGCATTGAACTGGATCGCCCCCAAATCGCTGGGGAAGCGGAACCAGACATACCTCTTATAGAGGTAATACTCGAGGCGGGTGCCTGCACAGAGACTGGCGCAGCCGCAGGGACGGCCTGCAACTCAGGTTGTACCTGAGCAGCCACAGTGGGAAACTCCAGGTGAGCCGTGTGACTCAGGAGCATTTGTAACGCTATGGCAAACTGATCCATGCGGTGATCTTGCTCATCCAATCTGGAAAAAATATTACTAATAAGTGGATTGACTGTATCTTCTGAATTCATGGCCTTCGCCTACTATCAGGAACCATGAATCAGACCGAGACAGAAGTATAGTTAAATCACACTTGTTTAATAGTAATAATAATAAGGTAAACAGAGTAAACTTAGTCAAAACAAGCCAGAGTTCAATAACTGGATCGGGTAGTCAGCCAAGCAAATGTCAGAGAGCCAGAGATAAATATAGTAGTACAGCAAGCAGGATCAGGAGCAAGAAGGAGCGTCAGCCGAGCTAGTCTTCAACAGGAACGCAGGAGAAAGTCTCTGTGATGTTGTCAAAGGCGAAGGCAGGGATCAAGTGAGCTGGACGGTTTTAAGTAGGCAGGACTGACGAGCAGAATCAACAACAGCTGGGTAACTGTGGAGATAGATGGGAGCTGGCAATTAGCCTAAAGCTGAGCGGCCAGCTCAGAGAAGGAAGGGCTGGGCCCAGCCCTGACAAACACTGAGAGAGAGCACCAACTGATTGAGATGAACCATGCAGAATCAGTCTGCAAAGGACATGGTGAAATAAACAGCTATCACTTCATAGCAAAAAGTAGGTCTGGTCACTCTGCTACAAAGTTTGTTTGTGTTTAGAATCCCCGCAATTCACATCTATCACCCTGAGGAGATTGTTTTTTGTTTGTTTGTTTTTTTGTTCTCAACAGTGGATGGAGTTACTCTGACCATACACTATGACATTTTTTATGTTTAGCCTATGGGATGCCTCAATCCACACTATGCAGCACAGATGCATAAATTCAGACTATTGTGTTATGACAGCTGCCATCAGTGACTGTCAGATTACCTCAATACCCAAACAGTGGCTGCATCTAAATGAACAGTGTCACTGTTTGGCTGACAAATGTCCACCAATCTCTTTCATTTTTTTCAATAAAAATATGTCAGGCAGGAGGGGGCAACAGGGCCACCCACTAAATGAATTTCATCTGGTTCATCATGAATTCGGACCCTGGCAAGCTTTAGCCCCAGCTTCAGCACAGACTCACTCTTTCCTTTCTTATGAAGACCTGGTAAAACACCTATCTGTGAGGCCACAACTCGCTGCTCCTACAACAGTTATCACTTGGGAAAGGAGCACAGCCTGGCCAGCCTTTAACCTCGTACACACGATTGGATTTTCCGATGGGAATTGTGTGATCACAGGCTGTTGGTGGAAAATCCAACTCTTTGTACGCTCCATCTGACAATTGTTGTTGGATTTTCCGCGGACAAATGTTTGGATGGCAGGCTTATAAATTTTCCGCGTACAAATGTCTGTTGTCAGATTTTCCGATCGTGTGTACACTCAGACAAAAGTCCACAGTACAAACAGGTATGCTCGGAAGCCAGGACGAGCTGGAAGTCGGTCTGGTAAACTAGCGTTCGTAATAGAGAATTAACATTCATGAAGTGGCAAATTCTGAAATCTGGAAATACAGCCCACATTATTATTTAACCATTTCAATACAGGGCATTTATACATCCTTCCTTCCCAGACCAATTTTTAGCTTTCAGTGCTCTCATACTTTGAATGCCAATTACTCAGTCATGCAACACTGTTCCCAAACAAAGTTTTTATCATTTTTTTCATACAAATAGAGCTTTCTTTTGCTGGTATTTAATCACCACTTGGTTTTTTTATTTTTTGTGACATAAGTGAAAAAAGAACGAAAATTTTGAAAAAAATCACTTTTTTTTTAGTTTCCATGATAAAATTTTGCAAATAAGTCATTTTTGTTCATAAATTTGGGCCAAAATTTATACTGCTACATCTCTTTGGTAAAAATAACCCAAATTCTTGGATATTATTTAGTGAAAGTTAGAAGAGTCTACAAGCTATGGTGCAAATCATTGAAAATTGATCACATCTGATCACACCTGATCACACCTAATGCACTGACGGCCTATCTCATTTCTTGAGGCTCTGAAATGTCAGGAAAGTACAAATACCCCCCAAATGACCCCTTTTTGACAAGTAGACAGTCAAAGGTATTTAGTAAGAGGCATGGTGAGTTTTTTGAAGTTGTAAATTTCTCCCACAATTCTTGGGAAAATGAAGAATGTTTTTTTTCACAAAATTGTCATAATAACAAGTTATTTCTCACACACAACCTATGCATACTTCCAATTACACCCCAAAATACATTCTGCTACTTCTCCCGAGTATGGCGATACCACATGTGTGGGACTTTTACACAGCCTGGCCACACTGAGAGACAATTGTGAAGGCCCTGGAGCACCAGGACAGTGGAGTTACCCACAAAAAGACCCCATTTTGGAAAAGCAAACACCCCAACATCTATTCTATGAGGCATAATGAGTCTTTTGAATAGTTCATTTTTTCCACAAGTCTTCGGAAAACATGGAAAGAAAATTAAAAGTGGTCAGTTTATAAGATATTTCTAACTCAAAGCATGTATATAGCAAAAATGACACCCCAAAACACATTCTGCTACTCCTCCTGAGTATGGCGATAGCACATGTGTGAGACTTTTACACAGCCTGGCCACATACAGAGGCCCAACATGCAGGTAGCACTGTCAGGCGTTCTAGGAGCATAAATTACACCTCTAATTTCCTAACGACCTATTACATTTGTGAAAGCCCTGGAGCACCAGGACAATGGAATTACCCACAAAATGATGCCATTGTGGAAAACAAAACCCCAACGCATATTCTATGAAGCATTTTGAGTCTTTTAAACGGTTAATTTTTTTACACAAGTCTTCAGAAAACGTGGAAAGAAAATTAAAATCTTTTTTTTTTACACAAAGTTGTCAATTTATAAGATATTTCTAACACATAGCATGTATATAGCAAAAAATTAAACCCCAAAACACATTCTGCTACTCCTCCTGAGTATGGCGATACCACATGTGTGAGACTTTTTACACAGCAATTAGTTCACTACCCCCCTTGATACAGCTGGAGAAGTGCAATCAGGCGCTATCTATCCCTATAACCCTATAGGATTGTGACATTTTGGACAGGGAGTGACTGTAGAGGAGTGAAAAATCTGTCATCTTTCATCATAAGGGGGTCCTCCTCTTCTTGGTGGAGAAATGTAGGTGTGCTGTTGCCTACAGCCTTGCTCATTAACTTCTTTACGAAAGGTAGAATACAGCATACAATCAGGACTAAAAGAACCAGGATTATTAATACCGTTACCCCTATCTGGGCGAGCACCTTCTGCCACCCACTCATCCAGCTAAAATTTTGATCCCATGGGTCTGTAATAGTCAAGTTCTTCTTCAACTCCAATGACAGATCTTCTAATTTCATTTTTAACTAGAGTAACCTTACCATTGGGCCTGTATTATCAGGAATGTAGGTGCAACAGGTTCCCATTTTTTCTATCATTTTACAGATACCTCCTTTCTCAGCTAACACTATGTCTAAGGCCATCCGGTTCTGGAATGTCATGTAGGAAGTGGGGCTAACTGGTCAGCAATTCCCTGGAGGGCATCTTTAGTGTAATTCACGAATCTTTGTTGGTTATAGTATATGTAGTTGATCCAATCTACATTCTTGTTGACAGCTATTATGGGGATCAAAGACTCAAAACCAGCTTTTGCCTGGTCCCTGGCTTTGACTTCATGAGGGACCCCCCTTGGGATCCCTATGGCATCTATGTACACATGAGGGTCAAAGCTTCCTCCTACGATTGAGTGACGGTTCAGAGTGTCTGTGGCTGGTACCCCCAGTCTGGCCCTGTGTTACAACCCACTGCCCCCCAGGCACCAAAACTCTGTCCCCAGTAACTGTCTGTGACACACACATATATATCCTTACCATCAGGGATGTCACTGTTCCAATGGCATTGCCATGAAGGGTCAAACGGACAAGGTATTATGTCACAGTAATCAAAGGTAAAGGTGGTCACATGTGTACCTGAAGAGTTATACCAAAATGTAATCATGTTATAATTTTTTGTGATGGCCACCTCCTGGGCCCCCCCTAAATCAAACAGAAAAAGGATATGCAGCATGGTCATCATGAAGTGGGTGGGATCTTGTCCTCAGGGGTTGGAGCTTTCTTGCAGTGGGAAGCGTGTATCCAGGTGTTCTTCCCGGCCAATTTGACTGAGGTGGCTGTGGTCAGCAAAACTTGGAATGGACCATCATATCTTGGCTCAAGGATCTCCATGCAGTAGTTGGTGTGTTCCTATATCTAATTCAGGATCTGGAATGGAAGAAAACACCTGGTCATTCATTTGGGTTAACCCTCGTGATAATGCGGTTACATAATTAGTCAACACATCAGATTGCAACTGTAATAGGGCGTACACACGGTCGGACTTTGTTCGGACATTCTGACAACAAAATCCATGGATTTTTTCCGACGGATGTTGGCTCAAACTTGTCTTGCATACACACGGTCACACAAAGTTGTCGGAAAATCCGATCGTTCTGAACGGGGTGACGTAAAACACGTACGTCTGGACTATAAACGGGTCAGTGGCCAATAGCTTTCATCTCTTTATTTATTCTGAGCATGCGTGGCACTTTGTCCGTCGATTTGTGTACACACGATCGGAATTTCCAAAAGCGGATTTTGTTGTCGGAAAATTTTATCTCCTGCTCTCCAACTTTGTGTGTCGGAAAATCCAATGGAAAATGTCCGATGGAGCCCACACACGGTCGGAATTTCCGACAACACGCTCCGATCGGACATTTTCCATCGGAAAATCCGACCGTGTGTACGGGGCATTACTGTTGTGGAAAGTAACAGCCAAGTCTGGGGGCTGAACCAAACAAAATTTCATAAGGGGATAGGGCATGTTTCCCCCGGGGAGTGTGTCTGACACTGAACAGGGCAATGAGCAAACTGTCTGGCCAACTGAACCCCCAGTGCTGCCGAAATTTCTTTTGTAAGGGTTGCTGTGAAGGCTGGCCCTGCTCGCTCTCTATTATCTCTGGGACCCCAAATCTACATAGTATCTCACTCAGTAGTTTCTTAGCCGTGGTCCTGGCAGTCATGTCCACCTCCACTAGGGCGTATTCGAATCTGCCACTTCTTGGCATTTGGGAGTGATCAATTTGTATCCTCTGGAAGGGGTACAGGGCTTTTGCCAGGTGTTTTTTCTGTGCGTCCTGGGTTACATTTGGTGCAGACAGTGCATGATATGCAGAAGTTGTTGGTCAATAGAGTAACTCCTGGTGCTAGATAGTACTTGTTGATAAGAGAGTTCATAAGAGTCTTTGTCAAGTGGGCAGCTCCATGTGCCCATTGCACCACGGCTGGGTACATACTCCTGGGTAGACAAGGCTTCTTGTTGCACTCTTTCTCATCCGGACTTGCTGCTTCCTGTAGTTCTTTCAGATAAACTCTGTCCACTGGTAGAGTCTCTAGGGCAAGCATGGGGTGGTCTTCTACCACCCTGCTGTCCACTTCCCGTGGACCACTGGCTGTCTGGCAGCTGAATCGGCTAGATGATTGCCTCGAGCTTCCTTCGAGTTCAGTTTGTCGTGTGCTTTTACTTTCAGAATAGTCACTTGGGTTGGGAGAAGCAAGGCGTCCATCAAGTCCTTGATGGCTGAACTGTGTTTCACAGGTGTTCCTGCAGCCGTCAGGAATCCTCTGTCCTTCCAGATAACACCAAAATCATGGGCAACGCTGAAAGAATATCTTGAGTCCGTATGAATGTTGGCTCTTTTTCCCTCTGCCAATTTACATGCTGTAGTAAGTGCTTGCAGCTCTGCCACCTGTGCAGACATCACCGGTGGTAAGGCTTCAGCTTGTAGAACCGTGTTTTCAGTGTTAACCACATATCCTGTGTGGTATTTGCCTCGTTCATCAGCAAACAAAAATTGTTAGGTCTGGATTCTGCAGGGGTATTTCACTCACAGTGGGGAGATGCGTGGTCTCCAGCCACATTCGTTCGAAGCAGTCATGGGGTGACAAGTCAGGACTCGACTCCTCCTCCTTTCCCCCCTCGAGAAGTGGAAGAAGGGTGGTAGAGTTCAGCGTTTGACAATGTAATAGAGTAATGCTGTCCAGTAGAAGGAGGGAACACAGGAGTCTCAAGTGTCTGGCAGTGAACAGGTGTTTCGGCTGGATCTTGATTGAATATGGCAGCAATGTCATGGGGAGCAAGCAGAACAAAGCAGTGTCCGAGGACCAAGTCCGAAGTTTTGTCAAGCAAGGCTTGTGCAGCAAAGACAGCTCGCAGACATGATGGGCCTCCTCTTGCTACCGCATCCAGCCGACAGGAATAATATCCTATGGGGCGTAGGCGGATGCCGTGTGATTGGGTGAGTACACCTGCAGCATGTCCCAGACATTCGGACAAAGAGCTTGAACGTTTTGTTGTAGTCTGGGAGCCCTAGCGCCAGAGATGGCACGTTTGAGGGCCTCAAAGTTGGATATTGCTTCAGGAGACATCTGGAAGGGGTCTGATTTCAGAGCATCATACAACGGTCGCATCAGTAGGGAGGCTTCTGGAATCCATGCTCTGCAATAGGAAATCAGTCCAAGGAAAATGACAGATGTTGAGGACCACTGCAATTTGGGCTTTGAGGCTTTGGAACCCTGGTTGGCAGGATAGCACAACAGGCTTTCTGAGGTGACTTTAACAGGGGGTAAGTCATCTGCACAGAGGAGAAGGTCATTAACATATTGGAGGAGAATCACTTCCGGGTGATCCTCTTGTCATGTATCAAAGTTGATAGCCATAGCTTTTGCAAACTGGCTTGGAGAGTTCTGTGCCCCTTGTGGCATAACTGTTTAGGTATGTTTCTGTTTCTTTTTGTGGGTGAATGCAAACGTTACCAGCAGGAGGGTGGACACTGAAGAAAGCGTTTGCAAGGTCCACCACGGTGAAGTACTTTGCGGTCAGAGACAACACCTGCAGGTAGCTGTGTCACGTACCTGGTTGGAGGCCGAAATGCCGAGAGGGCTCCCCTTGCAGCTGAGTGCAGTACACCCCTGAAGTTGTGTACAGAGGGTGTAGTGCCCAGAGAAGCACAGGTTGCCAGATGGATTCCAGAGAGAAGAGCTGGTGGGCACCAAAAGGACACCGGGTAATACAGGGAACACAGCTATGGAAAGTCTATAAAAATCCTCGGTAATACTTGGCAAGGTGTGCACAAGGAACAGAAGTGGAAGCCAGGCCAGGGGTCAAACACAGTAGATCCAGCAAGAGGAAGAGGCAGGTTGCAGAAACAGGGACAAGCCAAAGGTCTGGTATCAGGAAGCAGGCAGGAACAGGTACTGTAGCAAAGTCTGTGATACAAGCCGGGATCAGATACTGGAGAGGACAACAAGTCGGTAAATCAAGCCAGGGGGTCAAACCAGGAGAGCAGATCAGACAGGTCAGGAACAAGCCGGGTCACAACAGGAATCCAAATAGTAATTGCACAGAGGCTCAGGAACACAGGAAGACTGACAAACCAGCAACTGCAGACACTAGCAGACTTCCTTATATAGGCCCATGTGACCTGCTGGTAGAGATACTGGGTCCTAAAGTCCTTCTCCTGCCAGAGATGCTGGGTCCTAAAGTCATTCTCTTGCCATAAGTGCTGGTAGAGATGCTGGGTCCTAGAGCCCTTCTCCTGCTGTTGGTTCCTTGACAACTGGCACTATTGCCAGTTCTCCTACGGCCATTTCACTGACAAGCTGGTTCTCTTTTAGGGGTTCTTTTCTTCACAGGGAACAGAAGTGTGTTGCACGGAGATGTGCAGGTTATGAGGGCTCCTTTTCACATGAGGGCCTTGACATGCTTCAAAATAGCTGCAAATTGGGCTAACTTTAGAGGGTATTGTGTTTTCCGGGGCAATGATGCGCCCTGTTTGAGCTTGACTGAAACTGGTGGCACCTTTAACCGTGACCGATGTCTTCCAGTCCTGTGGACCATAGGGATTCTGTCAAGTACTTCCTGTGTATCCTCCCTGAGTCCTGAGACAAAAACGTATGCAAATGTGTTCCTAAAAAGGTATATAGAACTGAATGGGACTTTAATTGTGCCTCTAAGAAGTATAAATAGATGAAAAACAATTAATGAGAAAATACATTATTTTATTTTATTCAGTATAAAAACAGTTAATAATACATTACAGTTAATATGGTTGAAATGGATTCAGGGTGTGCAAATCCCCGATTTTAACAGAGTTATGGCCTACGCATTTCGAGGAGGAGGCTGCTTCGTCAGGGCCTTTGATAATGGCACTATGTGATCACGTGTAGATTCTGGAACTGTAATTGGCGGGTACCGGCTCGGCAGGACAATGTGAGGCCTTTGTGCTCGTGGGAATAATCCAACCCGAACCCTCCTCAACCGAGAGGAAAAAGGGCAGGCCCCAAGTGGTTGTGTAGAGATATACACTAAATTTAAATGAAAAATAAGAAATATAAGTGTAATCCTGGAAAACAGAAAGATTTTTGTTGCTTGCATAGTTGTTTTACCTTTAAGGAGAAGGGGGAGTGTATCACTGAGTCTTGAGAGGACGGTCAGAGAAGAGGCATCCCAGAGTGTAAAGAAAAAAACTGATTTCACAGAATGCTTAAATCATGCAAAAGCCATGTCTCTTCAGTGTTCCGCATACAAACAAGCAGGTGAGCTTGTGATACACTCCGATACCCTCCAATTACAGTTCCCGGAATCTACAATCTTTTCATAGTGGGAGAAGCCAAGATCATCAAAGACCTGTATGAGTCTAGCATGATACTGCTCCACAGACTCCCCTTTATCTTGGGTAATATCTTGGATTGTGGTAGTCTGATCCGCCAATTTCTCCTTTGCCCAGTCGCGGAGTTGGGCACAGAACTCCACGCCTGAGGTGTAGGAAGTAGCACTTGTCAGGCAGGCATCATTGAAGGCCGCCTGCATGATCGGCCAAAAGACATGTCCTGCTTTAATTTGGCATAGGCTGATCAAGTCTCTCCAGGCAGCTGAGTACGTTTCTTGTATCTGCACTATCCTGTGGTAGAAGGGCATTGGCTGCTTCTCTGGGTCAGGCAGACTTGTCACTCTGGCCGCTGCTTGTTGTTGGGGTGAAAGCGACATACATCACGAGTGCCCCTTCTGGTAACTGAGACTGGTGTTGGGGCGGGGGCTGAGAAGGGGCACTGTTCCTTACGGTTGCCAGCATATGTTTGAGATCCTCTCGGTACTGTAAGTCCAGAGCCAGATTGGGGGTTAAATCAGTGGGTGGCCTTGCTTCCTGTTATTGGTCTTCCCACTCGGACACTTCTTCACCATTAATATATCCGGCCTGTGAAGATAGTGCTTCCGTATTGGGGAAGACAGGTGTGTGGTAGGAACCATCCTGGTTTAGAACAGGGAGAACTGAGTATAGGCCGTGGTTGGACCTACTGGGTGTACCAAGATGGCTGCCGGCAGGAAGTGCACTGAGCTGGGCAGGAAGTGAAGGCCTGGGTGCACTAAGATGGCTGCCACAGAAAGTTGTCACAGTGGGTTGTGCTTGGGCTGGGGTGGTGAGAAGGTAGTGGGCATTAGACAGAGGGCAGTCCCCTCCTTTGTTCCAAATTCTTGCATAGGGCGGTGGTTCCGACATATCAACTTTGTGATACACATTCATAATACAACCGCCATCTTTCTTAATTTCCTCTATCCAATTTTTTTGTGCAATGCTTTTGCCGTTCTGTACCAAGCCTCCGCCACATCTAATAAGCCGTTATCACATAGAATTCCCCTCTTCTTCTTTATCAGTACACGCCATTCCGCCATTGTAGTCTAGCAACACAATCTTTCAAATCACAAACCTCCCCTATTTTGTACAACTTTTAAAACCGCTTCACAATATCACATTCTAGCATTCCTCTCTCTCTCTTCTGTTTCTCTGCTGACGGCTGATGGCTTGAGGGGTTAATATACCTCTTCGCTGCTTTCTTATCAATAAATGCCATGGGTGGGGGCTCGTAGCTGTGAGGGAAAAAGCTAACAGGCTTGTCTCTCTGTCCTCTGGCTCTCTCCTGGCTGTTCCTGTCTGTATAGTATGCTCCAACCACCCTCATGAATACCAAACATTAATCGACATACACATTTAGGACAGGACATAACATTACTCCTGTCGTCCCTTGCACCGCAAAGCCTCAGCAGCTGAGCTAACCCTTAGAGGTCCTATACTGTCAACCTCGAGTAACCCATCCGTAGATGTTTGTCGCAAGGGTCCGTCTTCCCCAGAGGCCCACAGCTCATCTGGGTCAGGACACACAACTGCAAGTGCACTTTCAGTCTGCTAAGTCGCAATCTTCAGGATGACAGAAACTGAACAGATAATACACAGTCGGCAGAGACCCAATGGAAGGTTCATTAAAACAGCCCCAGGTGAGGAATAAATTGCCTGCCTCTGAACGGTCTCAGAGAGCCAACAAGACCAACCAGCCAGCCCAGACAAAGACAAGTCTTACAGTTGTTAGAATAAATATGCTTACCGTACTGTTAGGGCTGCGCAGACCCCCTTTCTCTGTCTCGGCCAGCTACACAATCCCTCTCACGGTCTCTTCAATCAAAGCCTGGAGCCCCACGCTCTGGGCGCCAATTGTAATGGATAATAACTATAAACTAGTTCAAGGTTATCTGCTGCTGTTCCTAATTAGAAAGTATGAATATGCATGCATTTGGAAGCATTTGACACGTGTTCAGCTCGGTTACTTCCACACTTCTGGTTTATTGCAGGGCGGTGCTAATGTTTTATACAGATAGAATAATAGATTTTACGTCATTGCTATGTCAATCTAAGCTGAAATACAGCAAGAATGCAGAGACTTGATGCTGAGGCTTGGTTGTTGCTGGCTCTGTCTTCACTTCCCCATTCTTGCAATGAGGGGGAGTGGGAGTTAGACACCATCTTCAGTTCCAGAAGCAGAGATAATCTGTATACTATATAATAAGTAAGGAGTTGCATAGAAACACGTATACGCATAAGAAAATAGGCATTTTCTGACATTCCTCCACACTCGGTTACTCTGATGGGCTGGTGACAGGTACTCGGTTACTCCGATGGGCTGGTGACAGATACTCGGCTACTCTGATGGGCTGGTGACAGGTACTCGGGTACTCTGAATGCCTGTTGACAGGTACTTGGGTACTCTGATGGCCTGGTGACAGGTACTCGGGCACTCTGATGGCCTGGTGACAGGTACTCGGGTACTCTGATGGCCTGGTGACAGGTACTTGGGTATACTGATGGGCTACAGATAGGTACTCGGGTACTTTGATAGGCTGGTGACTGGTACTCGGTACTCTGATGGGTGGTGACAGGTACTCAGATGGGCTGTGACAGGTACTCAGATGGACTGTGACAGGTACTCAGATGAACTGTGACAGATACTCAGATGGGCTGTGACAGGTACTCATGTACTCGGGTACTTAGATGGACTGTGACAGGTACTCAGGTACTCAGATGGACTGCGACAGGTACTCGGGTACTCAGATGGACTGTGACAGGTACTCAGGTACTCAGATGGACTGTGACAGGTACTCAGGTACTCAGATGGACTGTGACAGGTACTCAGGTATTTGGGTACTCAGATGGGCTGTGACAGGTACTCGGGTACTCAGATGGGCTGTGACAGGTACTTGGGTACTCAGATGGGCTGTGACAGGTACTCAGCTGAACTGTGACAGGTACTTGGGTACTCAGATGAACTGTGACAGGTACCCAGGTACTCAGATGGACTGTGAACGGTACTCAGGTACTTGGGTACTTAGATGGATTGTGACAGGTACTCAGGTATTCAGGTACTCAGATGGACCGTGACAGGTACTTGGGTACTCAGATGGACTGTGACAGGTACTCAGGTACTCGGGTACTCAGATGGACTGTGACAGGTACTCGGGTACTCAGATGGGCTGTGACAGGTACTCAGGTACTCAGATGGACTGTAACAGGTACTCAGGTACTCGGGTACTCAGATGGACTGTGACAGGTACTCAGGTATGCGGGTACTCAGATGGGCTTTGACAGGTACTCGGGTACTCAGATGGACTGTGACAGGTACTAAGGTACTTGGGTACTCAGATAGACTGTGACCAGGTACTTTGATGGGTGATGACAGGTACTTTGATGGCTGGTGACAGGTACTTTGATGGGTGATGACAGGTACTTTGATGGCTGGTGACAGGTCCTCTTTATTAGGGTGGGTAATCAGTGTGGTTGGTGTACACTAAGCGGTAATGAGATGTTACTGCAATCTCCTTTTCACACACAATCGGCGTGTGAGGAGGAGAACCCAGTAACATCTTGTTACCGCGGTTTGTTGACATTCTGTGACCGGCTGTGATTGGACACAGCTGGTCACGTGGTAAAGAGCCTATTTCATGGGATAGAAATGTGATCAGCGCAACTTAAATGTAAGATATGATAAAAAAGTGCAAATGATGCTGTGCAGAACTATGTGCAATATTCTGAGCAATATAAATCCCTGATTCTGTGCAAATAGAATGCTAAAATAAATATATTGATAGTGCAAAATAAATAAATAACTAAAAATAAAATAAAACATATATATAGTGCAAAATGAATAAATACGTTCCTGTGAACATACCCACTAATGAAATATCACATAAAGTGAAAAACAGTCCCAAATCCACAAAAATAGGTGGTGAAATAGTTCATATGGTCTGAGCAAACAAATTGATAGAAAAGTAGAAGATAGAAAAAAAGTGCAAATAGTGCTTCAAAAGAGGTCTTCAATGAGCAATCTCCAATGTGTAAATCTTCATGTACACCACTTAGTGCTTTCTAGACTCTTACCCCTATGTGCAATGTATGTCGCTTTAAAGATGAATATGGCTGGGGGACATCCTGGTATCCAGTATGGTAGATGGTGCCTCTCCTAATACTGTGTTCCAAATGATGGCTTTCGATTTGTCAACACCGGCATTCACACAGAGCGGGTATGTACAGGGAATGAAAAAGAATCTCCCATAGTGCAGTAAAGTGTGAACTCACTAGTTTATTTAATAGCCAAATGGGTACTTACAACAAATAAGGTTAAAAACGGCAGAGCTGTAAATTGAACGGCTTTACAGAAGCCTCTTACGTCACTTCCGGTTCTTGTAGCGTCCGGTCAATCACTATGCATTACGTCAGGACACGTGACTTCATCAGGGACTTCATTGGCTCTTTACATGCGATCGGGGTTGGGCTGTGTCAGGGTGACAAGCCTCGTCCCCGATCGCCGCTCTGCACGCGCCCAAGGGGCGTGCACGAGCGCCGTGCTTGTAGACAGTACATGTGACCGGCTGTGATTGGACACAGCCGGTCATGTGGTAAAAAGCCATATTTTATTGGCTCTACACGGATCTGAGATGAGCTATGTCCGACACACTTCATCCATGATCTCCGTGCTGTGGGCCCCCGGGGGCCCGCAGGAGCGGCGACATACCAAGCATCATATGACGCCCGCCCAGGATGCGAGATCCCATCTGCGGACGTCATATGACTATAGCCCAGTATTGAAGTGGTTAATGGGATAATAATGAAGCTGCTTTGCTGGTGATACTGATGGAGTTCTGCCAAACGTATTTTAAAAGGCTTTTATTTTCTAGTGATAGCAAGAATAATATTATGCTTGTTTTGTTTTTTTTTGGGCAAGTTACCACAACACCATTTTCCCATATTTTTTAAGAACAAAGATACAACTATGTTGGTGTCCCTTGTTAATTTTACATTGTATTTTTTTAAATGTAACTGCCTACTCCCAAACTGTCATTAGAAGTAAAACACATAGCCAAGTATTATTCTCCACATTTTTTTTATTGTGCATTAAAAAAAGAAAACAAATAAAATTAGACATGCTATCTGCCAATAGAACGTAACCAAAAGTGCATCCTATGCATCCAAAAATATATAAAATATACCAAATCAAATCATTATTCAACCAAAAAATAAAATAAAAGCCTCATGCTTGTGTCCTGCTTCTTAATATAGTCAACAATGCCAAGAGTTGGTGAAAGCAGGGGTCCGTCATCCGGAGATAATTTCGAAAATCATCCGGATTATTCTCCTGGAGCTCCCGCAGCAAAGGCATATGACATCATTGGTCACGATTAATAAAGCGACCAATTTTTGGTCCAAGAAATCCTCCTCCTGTTCCTGGACTGGACTTGGGTCTGACATGGACATTCACTGTATTGTTCATTTAAGCACAAGAGACTCCATTTTGTTCGCACTGTTGAAATGTGTTCTGTAACCTTCACCTAACACACAGACACATCTTCTGCTAGAAGCTCTCTCTGTCTCTACTCCCCCCTCCCCTCTCAAGGTTTTACTTTTGCAATTGTTCTATTCGATGGCTTTTAATAATATATTTCTATTTGTTAGCTTTTAATAACATATTTCTATTTGGTAGTTTTTAATAACATCTCACACCACCCCTTTCTTATCTATGTATAAAATAACATGTAATAATACATTTTGGCACTGAATGGACATTTTAAACACAGTGATTGCGTCCTGTGAATCTGTTCCTGCAGCTGCAGTTGTAACAGAATTAACCTGTTTAATAGATACTGATGCAACGCAAAGTGTTTTTAATATAGAGGACTTACCTCCAGGATTATCATCTACAAATGTTATCTCTGTTGTTGGCCTAACCAGGATCTCTACTGATTTGGTTGAGCCCAAGCCACTTAAACTCAGGCTAGGACAGCAAAAAGAAATTGTCAGTGTTAGTTTCAGACACAGTTCCTAGCAATCTTTTGGAAGCTAACATTTTAAACCAAATTTTAGCAAACATAGACTACACTCCTACAGGAGTCCAAGTGTTCAGTAGTCTGTCAGGAGAAGTTTTAAATTCTGCCTGTATTTTTAATCCAAGACTCGACTCTGCCATTTCCACCAGAATTAAACATTTTTTTGATTTTGGGCCACCAGCAAATATGATGTAGGTCTGCTGGACTACACCCCAGTCATGATAAAAATTAAACCAGGAGCACATCTCCCACAGGTTAAACCATACCCACTGAGTATTGCTCAGGCTGAGGGGATAAAGGATCAAATCACTCAACTGAAAGCAGCACGGGTTGTTGTACCAACTAAGTCCCAAGCCAATACACCCCTGTTCCCAATTGCAAAGGAGTCAGACAAGAAGGGTGGGCAGGTGACATACTGCATGGTGCATGATTTGAGAGCCATTAACAATATAATTGAGGCAGATACCCCAATCGTGCCCAACCCCCGCACTTTACTAAGTGGAATACCTGCCTCCAGTACCTGCTTTACAGTGATTGATCTTGCAAATGCTTACTTTTCTGTGCCCCTGCACCCAGATTGCTGGCACCTTTTTTCATTTACCCATGATGCCCAAAAGTTAGCATGAACAAGATTGCCTCAAGGCTGTGTGAGTAGCCCCTCTGAATATTATACTGCGTTAATAGCAACTGGATTTAGTGCATTTGTAGCCAGGTTTTGTGCTTCATGTCTCACTTGTGCTCTGTACAATGCAGGGAGGCCTTTCCATGTTCCCCAAAAGCATTCTCCTAAGCCAGATTTCCCTTTCCAGAGAATTAAAATACACTACATTCAGATGCCCAGAATAGGAACCTATGAGTACATCTTAGTGTTTGTTGACATGTTTTCAGGTTGGCCTGAGTGCTGGCTGGTAGCTAAAGCAAATGCAAAAACAACAGCAAAGAAAATATTAAATGAAATAGTTTGTAGATATGAAGTTCCTGAAACTATTGGGAGTCACAGAGGAACCCATTTTACTGGGGAAGTAAGCTTTCCATACACCTTATCATCCACAAAGTTGAGAGACATAATGGAATTTTGAAAAACAGACGTGCAAGAATGTAAGCAGATACAGGAAAAGAATGGGTGGAAGCTTTTCCATTAGCCCTATATTCTGTACGAACTACACCTAAACAACCACATGGGCTTCTATAAGATTTTATATGGAGGGCCACCCAAAACAGGGCTATATTTTCCCCAGTGGTTGCAGGCTTCTCACTCTAGTCTGTTAGAATATGTTTAGATTTTGCAAAGAACATTGAATAAAATACATGGAGGTGTTTATAAATCTATCCCTGACCCAGATTCTGTTTCAGGTATTCACAGAATCCAACCAGGTGACTGGGTAATGGTCAAGCGATGCGTCAGAAAGCCACTAGAACCAAAATTTGACGGACCACATTTGGTGCTTTTGACAACCGGCTCCGCTGTCAAGTTGGAAGGAAAGCCCACCTGGATTCATGCCAGTCACTGCAAGAAAATCGTGAAGTGATGATATCATTTGAAAAAATTATAATGATGTTTCTTTTCTTATTGTTGTTTGTGAGAATTGAGACATGGAAAAATAACCCTTTCATCCAAATGTTAAAATTGTATGCAACCCATAGCAACTCTAGTAACTGCTGGGTGTGTTCTCACTTACATCCCCAAACAGGAACAATACCCATGATAACATTGCCTCTCAACTTCACTGATCTATACAGGACCAGAATAAATGGCTCATACATAGTCTCCACAGCTAATGAGCACAGATCAGTAACTTTGATGGTTTCAAAACAGATAGACACTCCACAGATTTGTTTAAACAATACATGCCCGTTTAACACTAAATGTACACGGTTGGGCAATTCAGATTGCACCGGAGCAAAGATTATAGTTTATGGAGGAAACTATTATTATATCCCAGATCCAGAACTAAATAGAACCCTTTATAGTACAAATTGCTCACAGTTCCCAATATGTGAAAATATTGGTTACCTGAGATTTCATGTTATTGCTTCCAGTTTTTTAGTAGCAGGTATAACATCTATACGTATAGGGTTATATTATATATGTGGAAATAAAGCTTACGCCTGACTTCCTACTAATGTTACAGGTACATGTTATATTGGGAAGTTAGCACCTGCTTTGACAGTTCGCAAAGATACAGCGCGACCAGATCAAAGTCCAGAATACCCTTTAGTGGTCAAAAGAGAGCTGTTCACTGAAGGTGGCATGGCATGGTCATGATTCCCTTCCTAGACAGGATGGGGAATTGAAGCAATGAAAAGAATAAATAATTACACTAGAATTGTAGATGAGATTATTAACCTTACTACCACTGATGTAGGTTTTAGTGAAGAAATGGCTCAGCTTAAAAAAGTAG
Source organism: Aquarana catesbeiana (assembly GCF_042186555.1). Taxonomy (NCBI): domain Eukaryota; kingdom Metazoa; phylum Chordata; class Amphibia; order Anura; family Ranidae; genus Aquarana; species Aquarana catesbeiana. The sequence goes on along the minus strand of NC_133326.1, from coordinate 380,130,760 downwards.
TATTAGAGCACAGATTAACGCTAAATTATCTCACTGCATCTCATGGTGGGATGTGTGAGGTATTTCACACTGACTGTTGTATATACATTTCTGATAATGAGGACATTATTATCTTGCTAAGTTAAGAAAACTACAGAATAAGGCCAAAGATATCGCTAAAGATGGATGGAACCCCTTTAAGGGTTTAGGAGGTTTTGGTGACTTTTTATATGGCATAGCAACATGGTTACAGAAACTAGGCGCTCAGCCCTGATGAACCCATTATTGTGAGAAAACTAGGAGAGAGCTGAACAGGACGCCATCTCTCTGTGCCAATGTAATAGGAGTTACCAGCAATTGGCTGAATCTAAAGCGGAGAAGAATGGTGTCAAATAAACAAAAGGATGCAAAGAACATTCACTGTATTGTTCATTTAAGCACAAGAGACTCCATTTTGTTCGCACTGTTGAAATGTGTTCTGTAACCTTCACCTAACACACAGACACATCTTCTGCTAGAAACTCTCTCTGTCTCTACTCCCCCCTCCCCTCTCAAGGTTTTACTTTTTTCAATTGCTCTATTCACTAGCTTTTAATAATATATTTCTATTTGTTAGCTTTTAATAACATATTTCTATTTGTTAGTTTTTAATAACATCTCACACCACCCCTTTCTAATCTATGTATAAAATAACATGTAATAATAAATGTTGGCACTGAACGGACATTTTAACCACTTGCCGACCGCCGCACGACTATATACGTCGACAGAGCGGCACGGGCAGGCAAAAGGACGTGTATGTACGTCCTTGCCTGCCCGCGGGTGGGGGGTCCGATCGGACCCCCCCCCGGTGCCTGCGGCGGTCGGCAAATCTTCCCCGGCGATCGGAGGTGAGGGGGAGGCCATCCATTCGTGGCCCCCCCCTCGCGATCGCTCTCAGCCAATGGGATCATTTCCCTGCCTCTGTATTGTACACAGAGGCAGAGGAAATGATGTCATCTCTCCTCGGCTCGGTATTTTCCGTTCCGGGCCGAGGAGAGAAGACATCAATGTAAGTGCACAACACACTACACACACAGTAGAACATGCCAGGCACACAAAACACCCCGATCCCCCCCCCGATCGCCCCCCGATCCCCCCCCAATCACCCCCCCCCCGTCACAAACTGACACCAAGCAGGTTTTTTTTTTTTTTTTTTTTTTTTTTCTGATTACTGTATTGGTGTCAGTTTGTGACAGTTACAGTGTCAGGGCAGTGAGTGTTAGGCCCCCTGTAGGTCTAGGGTACCCCCCTAACCCCCCCTAATAAAGTTTTAACCCCTTGATCACCCCCTGTCACCAGTGTCGCTAAGCGATCATTTTTCTGATCGCTGTATTAGTGTCGCTGGTGATGCTAGTTAGTGAGGTAAATATTTAGGTTCGCCGTCAGCGTTTTATAGCGACAGGGACCCCCATATACTATCTTATAAATGTTTTAACCCCTTGATTGCCCCCTAGTTAACCCTTTCACCACTGATCACTGTATAACCGTTACGGGTGACGCTGGTTAGTTTGTTTATTTTTTATAATGTCAGGGCACCCGCCGTTTATTACCGAATAAAGATTTAGCCCCCTGATCGCCCGGCGGTGATATGCGTCGCCCCAGGCAGCGTCAGATTAGCACCAGTACCGCTAACACCCACGCACGCAGCATACGCCTCCCTTAGTGGTATAGTATCTGTACAGATCAATATCTGATCCGATCAGATCTATACTAGCGTCCCCAGCAGTTTAGGGTTCCCAAAAACACAGTGTTAGCGGGATCAGCCCAGATACCTGCTAGCACCTGCGTTTTGCCCCTCCGCCCAGCTCGGCCCAGCCCACCCAAGTGCAGTATCGATCGATCACTGTCACTTACAAAACACTAAACGCATAACTGCAGCGTTCGCAGAGTCAGGCCTGATCCCTGCGATCGCTAACAGTTTTTTTGGTAGCATTTTGGTGAAATGGCAAGCACCAGCCCCAGGCAGCGTCAGGTTAGTGCCAGTAGCGCTTACACCCACGCACGCACTGTACACCTCCCTTAGTGGTATAGTATCTGAACTGATCAATATCTGATCCGATCAGATCTATACTGGCATCCCCAGCAGTTTAGGGTTCCCAAAAACGCAGTGTTAGCGGGATCAGCCCAGATACCTGCTAGCACCTGCGTTTTGCCCCTCCGCCCGGCCCAGCCCAGCCCACCCAAGTGCAGTATCGATCGATCACTGTCACTTACAAAACACTAAATGCATAACTGCAGCGTTCGCAGAGTCAGGCCTGATCCCTGCGATCGTTAACAGTTTTTTTGGTAGCGTTTTGGTGAACTGGCAAGCGCCAGCGGCCTAGTACACCCCGGTCGTAGTCAAACCAGCACTGCAGTAACACTTGGTGACGTGGCGAGTCCCATAAGTGCAGTTCAAGCTGGTGAGGTGGCAAGCACAAGTAGTGTCCCGCTGCCACCAAGAAGACAAACACAGGCCCGTCATGCCCATAGTGCCCTTCCTGGTGCATTCGCCAATCCTAATTGGGAACCCACCACTTCTGCAGCGCCCGTACTTCCCCCATTCACATCCCCAACCAAATGCAGTCGGCTGCATGAGAGGCATTTTTATGTCCTCCCGAGTACCCCTACCCAACGAACCCCCCCAAAAAGATGTCGTGTCTGCAGCAAACGCGGATATAGGCGTGACACCCGCTATTATTGTCCCTCCTGTCCTGACAATCCTGGTCTTTGCATTGGTGAATGTTTTGAACGCTACCATACACTAGTTGAGTATTAGCGTAGGGTACAGCATTCCACAGACTAGGCACACTTTCACAGGGTCTCCCAAGATGCCATCGCATTTTGAGAGACCCGAACCTGGAACCGGTTACAGTTATAAAAGTTAGTTACAAAAAAGTGTAAAAAAAAAAAAAAAAAAAAAAACACAAACAAAAATATAAAATAAAAAATAATAGTTGTCGTTTTATTGTTCTCTCTCTCTTTATTCTCTCTCTATTGTTCTGCTCTTTTTTACTGTATTCTATTCTGCAATGTTTTATTGTTATTATGTTTTATCATGTTTGTTTTTCAGGTATGTAATTATTTATACTTTACCGTTTACTGTGCTTTATTGTTAACCATTTTTTTGTCTTCAGGTACAGCATTCACGACTTTGAGTGGTTATACCAGAATGATGCTTGCAGGTTTAGGTATCATCTTGGTATCATTCTTTTCAGCCAGCGGTCGGCTTTCATGTAGAAGCAATCCTAGTGGCTAATTAGCCTCTAGACTGCTTTTACAAGCAGTGGGAGAGAATGCCCCCCCCCCCCCACCGTCTTCCGTGTTTTTCTCTGGCTCTCCTGTCTCAACAGGGAACCTGAGAATGCAGCCGGTGATTCAGCCAGCTGACCATAGAGCTGATCAGAGACCAGAGTGGCTCCAAACATCTCTATGGCCTAAGAAACCGGAAGCTACGAGCATTTTATGACTTAGATTTCGCCGGATGTAAATAGCGCCATTGGGAAATTGGGAAAGCATTTTATCATACCTATCTTGGTGTGGTCAGATGCTTTGAGGGCAGAGGAGAAATCTAGGGTCTAATAGACCCCAATTTTTTCAAAAAAGAGTACCTGTCACTACCTATTGCTATCATAGGGGATATTTACATTCCCTGAGATAACAATAAAAATGATTAAAAAAAAAAAAAAATGAAAGGAACAGTTTTAAAATAAGATAAAAAAGCAAAAAAATAATAAAGAAAAAAAAAAAAAAAAAAAAAAAGCACCCCTGTCCCCCCTGCTCTCGCGCTAAGGCGAACGCAAGCGTCGGTCTGGCATCAAATGTAAACAGCAATTGCACCATGCATGTGAGGTATCACCGCGACGGTCAGATCGAGGGCAGTAATTTTAGCAGTAGACCTCCTCTGTAAATCTAAAGTGGTAACCTGTAAAGGCTTTTAAAGGCTTTTAAAAATGTATTTATTTTGTTGTCACTGCACGTTTGTGCGCAATTGTAAAGCATGTCATGTTTGGTATCCATGTACTCGGCCTAAGATCATCTTTTTTATTTCATCAAACATTTGGGCAATATAGTGTGTTTTAGTGCATTAAAATGTAAAAAAGTGTGTTTTTTCCCCAAAAAATGCGTTTGAAAAATCGCTGCGCAAATACTGTGTGAAAAAAAAAAATTAAACACCCACCATTTTAATCTGTAGGGCATTTGCTTTAAAAAAATATATAATGTGTGGGGGTTCAAAGTAATTTTCTTGCAAAAAAAAATAATTTTTTCATGTAATCAAAAAGTGTCAGAAAGGGCTTTGTCTTCAAGTGGTTAGAAGAGTGGATGATGTGTGACATAAGCTTCTAAATGTTGTGCATAAAATGCCAGGACAGTTCAAACCCCCCCCAAATGACCCCATTTTGGAAAGTAGACACCCCAAGCTATTTGCTGAGAGGCATGTCGAGTCCATGGAATATTTTATATTGTGACACAAGTTGCGGGAAAGAGACAAATTATTATTTTTTTTTTTTTTTTTTGCACAAAGTTGTCACTAAATGATATATTGCTCAAACATGCAATGGGAATATGTGAAATTACACCCCAAAATACATTCTGTTGCTTCTCCTGAGTACGGGGATACCACATGTGTGAGACTTTTTGGGAGCCTAGCCACGTATGGGACCCCGAAAACCAAGCACCGCCTTCAGGCTTTCTAAGGGCGTAAATTTTTGATTTCACTCTTCACTGCCTATCACAGTCTCGGAGGCCATGGAATGCCCAGGTGGCACAAACCCCCCCCAAATGACCCCATTTTGGAAAGTAGACACCCCAAGCTATTTGCTGAGAGGTATAGTGAGTATTTTGCAGACCTCACTTTTTGTCACAAAGTTTTGAAAATTAAAAAAAGAAAAAAAAAATTTTTTTTTTTGTCTTTCTTCATTTTCAAAAACAAATGAGAGCTGCAAAATACTCACCATGCCTCTCAGCAAATAGCTTGGGGTGTCTACTTTCCAAAATGGGGTCATTTGGGGGGGGGTTGTGCCACCTGGGCATTCCATGGCCTCCGAAACTGTGATAGGCAGTGAAGAGTGAAATCAAAAATGTACACCCTTAGAAATCCTGAAGGCGGTGATTGGTTTTCGGGGTCCCGTACGCGGCTAGGCTCCTAAAAAGTCCCACACATGTGGTATCCCCGTACTCAAGAGAAGCAGCAGAATGTATTTTGGGGTGCAATTCCACATATGCCCATGACCTGTGTGAGCAATATATCATTTAGTGACAACTTTGTGCAAAAAAAAAAAAAATAAATAAATAAATTGTCACTTTCCCGCAACTTGTGTCAAAATATAAAATATTCCATGGACTCAACATGCCTCTCAGCAAATAGCTTGGGGTGTCTACTTTCCAAAATGGGGTCATTTGGGGGGGGTTTGTGCCATCTGGGCATTTTATGGCCTTCAAAACTGTGATAGGTAGTGAGGAGTAAAATCAAAAATGTACGCCCTTAGAAATCCTGAAGGCAGTGATTGGTTTTCGGGGCCCCGTATGCGGCTAGGCTCCCAAAAAGTCCCACACATGTGGTATCCCCATACTCAGGAGAAGCAGCTAAATGTATTTTGGGGTGCAATTCCACATAGGCCCATGGCCTGTGTGAGCAATATATCATTTAGTGACAACTTTTTGTAATTTTTTTTTTTTTTTTTTTTCTTTTCATTATTCAATCACTTGGGACAAAAAAAATGAATATTCAATGGGCTCAACATGCCTCTCAGCAATTTCCTTGGGGTATCTACTTTCCAAAATGGGGTCATTTGTGGGGGTTTTGTACTGCCCTGTCATTTTAGCACCTCAAGAAATGACATAGGCAGTCATAAATTAAAGACTGTGTAAATTCCAGAAAATGTACCCTAGTTTGTAGGCGCTATAACTTTTGCGCAAACCAATAAATATACACTTATTGACATTTTTTTTACCAAAGACATGTGGCCAAATACATTTTGGCCTAAATGTATGACTAAAATTGAGTTTATTGGATTTTTTTTAGAACAAAAAGTAGAAAATATCATTTTTTTTCAAAATTTTCGGTCTTTTTCCGTGTATAGCGCAAAAAATAAAAACGGCAGAGGTGATCAAATGCCATCAAAAGAAAGCTCTATTTGTGGGAAGAAAAGGACGCAAATTTCGTTTGGTTACAGCATTGCATGACCGCGCAATTAGCAGTTAAAGCGACGCAGTGCCAAATTGTAAAAAGTGCTCTGGTCAGGAAGGGGGTAAATCCTTCCGGGGCTGAAGTGGTTAAACACAGTGATTGTGTCCTGTGAATCTGTTCCTGCAGCTGCAGTTTTAACTTCTGTTTTTAGAGTCCCAATCAGAAATAATTCCATAACAGGTCAAAGCAACACTCCAAGGCTAATAATAAATGACACGTTGTCTCCTCCGATTTCGCAACATGTCTGGTTGATGAACAAACAGAAACAAACTGAAAAGCGCGAAATGAAAAGCGCGAATCAATATTCACCAAACTTCTACTAGTACATCTTCTAGTACGTCACTACATTCGTGTTTGTTGGCAGACAATTGTGTACCGTTTGTATGCAAGACAAGTTCACGGCACACGCCCTTCGGACAAAAGTCTGATGCTTTGTCAGCAGAAAATCCGCTCATGTGTACGAGGCTAAATTCTCTTTTGTGGATCCACACATACTGTATCTTACTCCCATGAGTCCTACATCTGAACAGGCAGTCTTTCACTGCAGAATCAGTCATAACCTGCCTTTTATACAGTTACAAACTGTCTTTTACATATTAATTATCCAAAAACATCTGAAATTGTTGTTAAGGGTGAAGTAAAGAAACTTATGTTTTATACTTCATGTGTGTGTAATTCTGGAACTTGTCTGCATGCACTCTCAGATTATAATAGAGCATGAAAAATTGCTCTCTGAGCTCTTTCTGCATGAGAATCTGATGTACCCATCATCGCCTGTGCCAGATGTGATGCAGCAGCAACTTCCAAGTCTCAATACCAAGAATTAGAATGAGAACAGGAAAGTACATCTTAAAGATCAACTGCAGTCCATTCTGAAGCTTCCCTCCAACCACTTATTATTTTATATATACTGTGATTCTGTACTTGCCAAATATGCTGTAGAAATCTCCCTCCACTGAGTCTCGCTGAAGCTGCTGCCTGTTCACTTCCTGGATTTACACAGACACACAGAGGCACACCTCCAGCTCTGCAGCTCTCATTGGCCCTCTTATGTCTCATCCCCCTCCCTTCCTGGCAAACTCTCACTAGAGTGAGAGAGAGAGATAGCTGTGCATGATGTCATAAGCCTAGGCTTTTTACCAGATATGATACAGAAAGTCGGCTGTATAAGGTATTTACTGGCAGAAAAAAAAATGTTTTACTGTCCAAAGTTAAAACAACAAGGGCAGAAGATTTAATAGATGAAAAGATGAAAAAAATCACTGAATTTCCACTTTAAGATCACTCACAATCATACCAATATTTTCTAGAGACTGCAGAAAAGCCAACTCCTCGACCCACTAGGCCAGTGGTTCCCAACTCCTGTCCTCAGGACCCATTAACAGGCCAGGTTTGCAAGACAACTGAAATACATCACAGGTGATATCATTTGCTGCTCAGTGATTGCAGTATTCTAGTTTGCATCTCCCCAAGGTAATACTTAAAATCTGGCCTGTTAGTGGGTCCTAAGGATAGGAGTGGAGAACCACTGCACTAGGCACAACCCATAAAATGACAACAGGAAATTGTGAAAAGTGCAAAAATGCATGCAAATGCAGTGCACATAAAAAGCATCTTGCATGGCATATTTTAACGCTATGCATTAAAAATGTGGTAAAAAAGCATTATATGCTTGAAGAAAATGCATGTGTAAATTTATTTTAAATAGGCTATTAAAGCACCCTAGTCCAGCACAAACCACACCTCACCCTTTTTCAGGAACATGATATTGTAGCAGTGCACTAGCAAGTGTACCATTACCACAATTCTGAAAAGTAAATCCAGTTTTAAAGTTAGACTGAGTTTTTAATTCCTTAAAACCTTGTTTTTTTGCAATGCAGTATCTCACAAAAGTGAGTACACCCCTCACATTTTTGTAAATATTTTATTATATCTTTTCATGTGACAACACTGAAGAAATAACACTTTGCTACAATGTAAAGTAGTGAGTGTACAGCTTGTATAACAGTGTAAATTTGCTGTCCCCTCAAAATAACTCAACACACAACCATTAATGTCTAAACCGCTGGCAACAAAAGTGAATACACCCCTAAGTGAAAATGTCCAAATTGGGCCCCAAGTGTCAATAATTTGTGTGGCCACCATTATTTTCCAGCACTGCCTTAACCCTCTTGGGCACGGAGTTCACCAGAGCTTCACAGGTTGCCACTGGAGTCCTCTTCCACTCCTCCATGACGACATCACGGAGATGGTGGATGTTAAAGACCTTGCGCCCCTCCACCTTCTGTTTGAGGATGCCCCACAGATGCTCAATAGGGTTTAGGTCTTGAGACATGCTTGGCCAGACCCTCAGCTTCTTTAGCAAGGTAGTGGTTGTCTTGGAGGTGTGTTTGGGGTCGTTATCATGTTGGAATACTGCCCTGCGGCCCAGTCTCCGAAGGGAGGGAATCATGCTCTGCTTCAGTATGTCACAGTACATGTTGGCATTCATGGTTCCCTCAATGAACTGTAGCTCCCCAGTGCCAGCAGCACTCATGCAGCCCCAGAGCTTGACACTCTCACCACCATGCTTAACTGTAGGCAAGACACACTTGTCTTTGTACTCCTCACCTAGAATTTAAAGGGGTGGTGCTGAGTTGGTCTAGAGAGTAGGGTTAACCCACATCCCTAATGATCTAGGCAAATGGAAATTTGTTCCTCTTACGGACTTTAAAGGGAGCAACCTACAGTAATAAGGAGTATAAATTTTGTAATGAAAATAAGTTTTATTAGTCAGAGAGGGGTGTATATCTAACAAGTCTACAATGCACAAAAGTGGATACACAGAGGAATACAGGATGCGTAATACAAACAAATATGCAGTACAATATATGAAATTTACAATCATTGGACTCCGGTACATATGGAACGCACATACTGGAAGTACCCGACGCGTTTCGAGGTATACCCTTCTTCAGGGGTGTATGATTGGAATAAGCACAACAAAAGTATGTCTATAATAAAGAGACAGTAATGAGCCAAAAGTGAGACGGTAAACAATTATTGTTAACGTGAATATAAGAAAGATAAGACCATTGTGGTGAAAACATAATAGAAGGTAAGTACTGACCATGTAGTATTGCTTGGGTGCATTATAGATTACTGCATCCACTTAAAAGCATTTAAAGGAAGGGCTGGAGGGGGACAGATCACCACTGAACACTGAACATGTACTCGCTCCTGGTCCAGACTGGGCAGACCGTGTATGCTGGGTCCCAGTAGAAACACAAGGGAGTATTCCCCAACAGAGGGTGCCAGAAACACCAATGGGTGTACTAAAGGTCCTGGGGTGGAATTCCAATCTGCAAGGGAGAGGGGAGTGTGGGAAGGTCAGAACGAGGCTGAGTAAACGCCTGGGGGAGCCTAGGGCCACAGGTGGCACTCGTGCCACATGCACATGTATATGTATACATATAAATAAATAAATAATAGAGGTAGAGGATACCTGGGAGTAGTTGTCTGGTGCGAGGTGAGCGAGATCCTGCTCAGCGGGTAGGGGAGGGGAGCCCTGCAGATGCCCACGATAGCAGGGCCTGGCACCCAAGCACCGTGGGTCCCGGTGTGGCGGAGGTCCTGATGGGGGCGGGGTGTATTGGACTGACTCGCAACAAGAGGTACAGAAGGGGAGGCTGTCCAGGTTCTGCTTGAGGTGCCTAAAGATGGATGCCTGGCCCAGGGTGCAACCAGAGGGGGCTCAGGGTATCCAGCCTGAAAAAGAAAGGTTATGATAAGATTCAGTCATTCTCAGGTTCCTGCTCTCCGATGTTAGCACGCCTGTCCATTGGCACTACACCGTTCCTAGGACCCGCCCCAGGTGAACCTCCCTCCATGTGCACCGACATCTGGTGTCTGCCACTTGGCAGCCCCAGATCTGTGTCTATGCTAGCCAGTTCTTTTGTGCCTGGATCTTATACTAACCTTTCCTTTTCAGGCTGGATACCCTGAGCCCCCTCTGGTTGGACCTTGGGCCAGGTGCCCGTCTTTAGGCGCCTCAAGCAGCACCTGGACAGCCTCCCCTTCTGTACCTCTTGTTGCTAGGCAGTCCAACACACCCCGCCTCCATCAGGACCTCCCCCACACCGGGACCCACAGTGCTTGGGTGCCAGGCCCTGCTATCGTGGGCATCTGCAGGGCTCCCTCACCTCAGTGCCGGCTCAGCCTACCCGCTGAGCAGGATCTCGCTCACCTCACACCAGACAACTACTCCCAGGTATCCTCTACCTCTATTATTTATTTATTTATATGTATACATATACATGTGCATGTGGGACGAGTGCCACCTGTGGCCCTAGGCTCCCCCAGGCTATTACTCAGCCTCGTTCTGACCTTCCCACACCCCCTCTCCCTTGCAGATTGAAGTTAAATCCGAGGACCTTTAGTACACCCACTGGTGTCTCTGGCGCCCTCTGTTGGGGAATATCCCCTTGTGGTTCTACCGGGACCCGGCATACACGGTCCGCCCAGTCTGGACCAGGAGCGAGTACATGTTCAGTGTTCAGTGGTGATCTGTCCACTCCAGCCCTTCCTTTAAATGCTTTTAAGTGGATGCAGTATTCTATAATGCACCCAAGCAATACTACATGGTCAGTACTTACCTTCTATTATGTTTTCACCACAATGGTCTTATCTTTCTTATAGTCACATTAACAATGATTGTTTACTGTCTCACTTTTGGCTCATTACTGTCTCTTTATTATAGACATACCTTTGTTGTGCTGATTCCAATCAGACACCCCTGAAGAGTATATCTCGAAACGAGTTGGGTACTGCCCGTATGTGCGTTCCATATGTACCGGAGTCCAATGATTGTGAATTTCATATATTGTATTGCATATTTGTTTGTATTACGCATCCTGTATTTCCCTGTATATCCACTTTTGTGCATTGTAGACTTGTTAGATCTACACCCCTCTCTGACTAATAAAACTCACTTTCATTACAAAATTTATACTCCTCATTACTCCAGAGTAGGTTTCTCCCTTTAAAGTCCCGTAAGAGGAACAAATTTCTATTTGCCTTGAACTCCTCACCTGGTTGCCACCACACACACTTGACACCATCTAAACCAAATAAGTTTATCTTGGTCTCATCAGACCACAGGACGTGGTTCCAGTAATCCATCTCCTTAGTCTGCTTGTCTTCAGCAAACTTTTTGCGGGCTTTCTTGTGCATCATTTTTAGAAGAGGCTTCCTTCTGGGACGACAGCCATGCAGACCTATTTGATGCATGCATTTGTATGGTCTGATCACTTACAGGCTGACCCCACACCCCTTCAACCTCTGCAGCAATGCTGGCAGCACTCATACGTCTATTTCCTAAAGACAACCTCTGGATATGACGCTGAGCACATGCACTCAACTTCTTTGGTAGACCATGGCGAGGCATGTTCTGAGTGGAACCTGTCCTGTTAAACCGTTGTATGGTCTTGGCCAATGTGCTCCAGCTCAGTTTCAGGGTCTTGGCAATCTTCGTATAGTCTGGGCCATCTTTTTGTAGAGCAACAATTCTTTTTTTCAGATCCTCAGAGAGTTCTTTGCCATGAGGTGCCATGTTGAACTTCCAGTGACCAGTATGAGAGAGAGAGCGATAGCATCAAATTTAACACACCTGCTCCTCATTCACACCTGAGATCTTGTAAAACTAACGAGTCACATGACACCGGGGAGGGAAAATGGCTAATTGGGCCCAATTTGGACATTTTCACTTAGGGGTGTACTCACTTGTGTTGCCAGTGTTTTAGACATTAATGGCTGTGTGTTGAGTTATTTTACCCCCACCCTGCTTTTAACCCCCACCAGCGGCCAAATAAAGGGTTAATAGCGCACGCAAAGCTCTGCTGCTGAAGCGCTTTGCAGGCACTTCGACAGCGGTGCCCATTGATTCCAATGGCAGGGGCGGTGGAGGAGCGGTGTATTCACCACTCCCCCACCGCCCAAAAGATTCTGCTTGCAGGACTTTTTCTAACTTCCTGCAAGTGCACAGCTCCAGTGTGAAAGCACTAGGGCTCTCACACTGGGGCTGCAGAGGAGGCGTTTTTCTGGCACTATTTTTAGCCCTTTAGCGCCTGAAAAATGCCTCAGTGTGAAAGTAGACTAAACGTCCTAATGTGCATGGACACATAAGATAATAGAGATGCTTTTACAGGAAAAACACAAAACTCCTTTAGAAGCAACAATTTTTGAGCCAGTTTGCCTTTACCCGTAGTTGGCAAAAGCTGGGAATTGATAGGCAGTCCTTCTTTCATTGAAACAGATAACAGATTCTTCCATCCACACAAGCAATATGGATGGAGTAATCTACCCCCAACACCCATATGAAAAATGAGACTCTGATGGGTTGGTGGAGAGATAATCGATCCCACTGAGATAGGAACTGTTTTTGTAAAGGCCTCAGATACTATTGGGTCCAATATGTCATGGGAAAGCAAGACAAGAGTGTGCCCTTTAATGAGTTGCTGAGAGGAGACTGCTGGAGGGGACTAACTGAACCCGACTCCAGACTGATTCCTATTTGAGAAATATTGGAGAGCAAAAAACTGTAATTCTTCCTAATGAAGGAAAGAGACATAATCTCTTGCTAAGCAAAAAAGTGTTGAAAATGACCTTGGCTTTTTCCTGGGAGCTGGAACCAGAACCAGAGAGCTCTACATGTCCTAACATATTGTAACATTTCTCTTGCGGAAACTCTCAGAGTAGCAATTGTAGTTTTGCCACTAAAGTCAGAGGAGATTCTAAAATTCTCTATGGATTAGACCAACCAATTTCTACTGGATCCTGCTCTCAATCTGAATTTGCAGAATTTAAATTATCTGTCCATGACTGAAGAGCTTTGCCACTGAGATGCTGGAGATAAATGGTTTACAGTCACTGCCCATCAGCTGGTAAATCATCACCAGGTCTGTGTCAATCTTCCTGTCAAGTACATCGCTGAAGGAGACAGACTCTTCCATAGGAAATGGAATTCACATTCCTGGCAAAACACATCACAGTGGCATCCTCTATCAGAGGAGAGCTAAAGGAGGAGAACTATGGTTCTAGTAAAGCTTAGGATAAAGCTTAGGAAGACTGTTAAAATATGGTGTTTTCCTGCCTGATTTATTATATTTTTTATGAAAGTTACCGTACTTTTCTGGCATTGTTTATCTAACCGTAGATAATAAATGTTGGCTTGCCAAGGGGACCTCTAGGGTTCCTCCCACTTAATGGCTTCTTTGATAGAAAATATATAATGCTCTACCAGGGAGGAATTAAATGTTGAAGCAAGAGATCTTCATTCTAATCCTCATCTAGCACCTCACCTATGAGGCTACCTGAGGCTGGGGCAATGGAACTCCAGAGAAGTGAAAGGTAGAAACAGTGATTTTTGAGTTACAGCAGGCAACACAGGGGGCACAGCTGGCTGGACAAATTATGCCTGCAGACCTGTCACGGATTCTTGGAATACTAGTCACATAAGTCTCACACACCCAACATTATCCAAAACTGGGGCTTGAAAAATGCCTAAGGGAGGAAGGTGAGTAAAGCCCGGTAGAGGTAGTTCTAGAGTGAATAATGAACAAGGAAACAAGGGCAGAGGATGAGCAATTATGGCTTCTGAAGCTTTAGGAATCAGCCTTTGATCTTTTGCTTAAAGATTTGAGAGCAAGGCTGCAAACAGACAGCAAACAGTGATTAGAGGCACTTTATTTGGTATGAGGAAAGCACTTATTAGCCAGAACCAGACTCTTACCCGGATGTGTGAGGATCTTTTTCATGCAGAGTACTCATTATGCAGCTGAAAAAGGTAGGTGTAGAAACTTAGATATAAAGTAAAGAAAGCCTGGCACAAAAGACAGGTTGACATCCAGATGGGAGGCTCACAAAAAATGAACGACAATTGGGGAAACCCTCCAGACCAGCAGCATGTCATGTGGACATGTATTGTCAAAGTTAACACTGCAAGGTGCCACAGAGTGAAATCACCAGGGAGGGGTCATCAAAATGTTGCAATATGGTCCCATGATCTAAAGTTCTTGCCCTGGATCTTGCTTTATTGACCAGTTTCCAGTAAATGTTAGAGAATGCAAAGAATATCAGCCGTGTCTATTTTTCTCCTCTACCTAACCATTACAGTTTCCATTTAGAAAATCAAAGAGTGCTCAATCAACTGTTATAGGTGTCTGCCAATTCTCCTTTAACATTGTATGCTTGGATTTCAAATTTTTATGCTAAGTGCAACAATACATTTATCGGATATTTGTAACATGTTTATTCTTATCAGGACTACATCATGCTGACCTTCCCTAATATTACAGGAAGGCACAATAGTTTGTGTCACAAAAAAATAAAAAGAAGAAGCTCTGGTTAACCATAATTTTGCTTTTGGCTGACTTCAATATTAATCTAAATAACTTTTGTGTGAAGAGGATGCCAACAGTAATATGATATGCTTTGATAATTTAGGTAATTAAGTTCCTATTTTGAGGGGGGGGGTGTCATTTTATTTTATTCTTGATTTCCCCTCACTTTCTGTCCCAGTGAGAATAGCCAGTAAGACAAATGAGGAAAGCAAAATCTCACTAGTAGGGACACAAACAGCACACACATCAGAAAGTGAAAAAAGCAATGATAGAGGTACAATTTGGGGAATTGGTGATATGCTGCTTTGTATTACAAGCAAATGGCCAAGCAGCCTCTCAGCTATCCAAGGTTACAGTGGAGTTCCTCTGGTCACCATCTAGTCTAGGATTGCTCTCCCACTCAGGGTGGTCATAGAATAGGCTCCTAATTGTCCCTGATGTCGAGGGACTGTCCCTCATTTTGAACAAAGTGCCTCTGTCCCTCTTTCCTCGTCATTTGTTCCTCATTTTTGGTCTGATTTATCTAGCCAAAAGTGTTTTACAGTGCTAAACCTTTCATCCAATTTCTAAATGGCTGAATTTGTAAATTCCAAAAGCCAATATAAAGGAGTAGTCGGGGTAAAAAAATACTTGTGGGTTTAACCAATACTTTTATGTATAATTCACCTTTAAGTGGGGGGTATGGCAGCATGTGTGTCCTATGCCTACATACAGTGCCTCGAAATTTTCCGCATTTTGTCATGTTACAACCAAAAATGGAAATGTATTTTTTTGGAATTTTATGTAATAGACCAACACAAAGTGGCACATAATTGTGAAGTGGAAGGAAAATGATAATGGTTTTCTTTATTTTTTACAAATGTAGCGATATGGACTGTCAGCTGAAAGCGCCATACCTTTCAGTGTTTCTAGACATCGCTTGTCCCTTTGGTAGTCAGTGCAATCAGTGACCACATATTTGTGCGCCCAACCAAGTGAATTTTTGGACTTATAGTTCTCCTTCAGACTATTACTTTGCAACCATGTACCCTAAGACTACACATCTCAGGGATCTTCGCGGTGACATGAGGGTTGCTGGGAGTGACCATAAAAGGAGCAAAAAGCCCGGGGAGAACTCTCTTCCTCCTGGGCCTGACGCAAGACGGACCACTCTGTGTAATGCCCCGTACACACGGTCGGATTTTCCGATGGAAAATGTCCGATCGGAGCGTGTTGTCGGAAATTCCGACCGTGTGTGTGCTCCATCGGATATTTTCCCTCGGATTTTCCGACACACAAAGTTGGAGAGCAGGAGATAAAATTTTCCGACAACAAAATCCGATCACGTCAATTCCGACCGTGTGTGGCCTGTTCCGACGCACAAAGTGCCACGCATGCTCAGAAGAAATTCCAAGACGGAACAGCTCGTTCTGGTAAACTTAGCTTTCGCAATGGATACAGCACTTTCGTCACGCTGCAATGTTAAAAATGGTTTAATACAGCGCAATCTCTTCTTCTTTATAATGTGACAAGAATAAAGTAGTTTTGCTGCTCATATTCACACACACTTCTCACAAACTTATTTCGTTACTATTTATCGTGATTCCCTCAATATATTTTGATTTCTCACATCTGACAACATATTTTTGTATATTTTTTATATATTTTTTGGCTTTAATGTAGATTCTTTTTTTGTGTTTGTATTTTTTTTATTTATTTATTTTTTTTTTGGGGATTTTGATTTGTACTCCCGAAAATGTTTGTGTGTGTTTTTTGTGACAAGTTCCCACAACACCATTGATATGTTGTTCTATTTAATCTGTAGGAGATTGTTTGGTGTTGTTGTCCCTTGTTAATTTTACATTTTATGTTAGAAATGTACCTGAATCGTCACCAACAAACTGTCTTTTTTGGCTGAAAACACACACAGGAGAGTATAATTTCCCATAAAAAATTTTATTAAGGGCTCACAACTAAACAAAGAGGGAGGGAACGCTGGAGAAACTGCAGAAGTGGGTGAAGCCTTGGACCCCCAGGGCAGACATCAACTATTTTTACGCAAAATTGGTGGCCTGAGGAGTCCTTATCTAAGGGAGGGCAGTCTGATCCAGAAGTCCCAGAGATCATGAACAGCAGCAGATGACATCTGTGTCCCCAGGCTGTGGTCATACGAGAGACTGCAGCTTTTGTCAGACCAGACTGAACCCAGGGTCATCACTCTCAGGTCTTCCTTCCACGCTTCCTTACACGTGGTGGCTGTCGTGGTGGAGTTGTGGCAGCAGGAGGAGGAGGATGGTCCAACTCAACCACGTCGGTCTTGGGTGTTAGTTCACCACTCACCCCCTTACGTAGGACTTTGTACATAAGGTCCTCACAGAGCTTGCGTTGACCCTCCTGCATGCCCTGCAATTTGGTGGCAGCCATGCAGGCAAAGGCCTCTTCAAGAGTTGGTAAGGCTCGTAGGGACGCCAAAGCCTCCTGGATCAGCCTGAACGCTGAATCCTGCACGGGACTCGGAGTGGCCTTCCTGGCTCGTTTATATGGCAGGCGGAGGGGAGGGACCTGAGACTCAGTCAGGCTGCGACTGGTCCCTGGCTTCTCCTGGCTGACACTTAGCCCCGCCTCCTCCTGGCTGCAATTAATCCCCGCCTCCTCCTGACTGCCACATTCCACAGCCTCCTCCTGGCTGAGGTCTTCCTGTGTATGAAAAAGGGACAATAAGTTTTATTTTTTTATTCATCAATCACACACAATTTTCACCCCTTGACTACTGCAAATTGAATGTTAACAAATATAACAGACTATCCTTCTGAGCCCAGCAGTTTTCATTCTTGTCCCAATTTTGGGTGCCCACTACTGTCTATTGATATGTAAAACACTTTCAAGCAGCAATTAGTGATCATTAATAACATCTAGTAAACATCATTTCTTTATTGACCAGAAAAATGTTGAACAATGCTATACCTGACTCCAGCTGGGCTCCTCCACTTCTTCCTGGCTGGAAGGCCCAGGTTGGACATCAGAAGCCTCAGCTGGGGTGGAAGGAAGCGTGGAAGGAAGAGTGGAGAGGAACTCCCTGACTTCAGTGTGGTCTGACAGAAATCGCAGTCTCTCATAGTACCACAGCCTGGGGACATAAACGTCATCTGCTGCAGCTCCGGATCTCTGGGAATCCGTGACCTTCTTGCGCTCCCTGAGATAAGTGCTCCTCAGGCCACCAATTTTGGCTTTTAAATAAGGGATGGTTGCTGTGGGGACCACCGGCTTCACCAACTCCAGCAGTTTCTCCAGCGCTGCCTGCCTCTTCTGTTTGTGATTATAGTGGGGGTGTCTCACCTGCCACAGACAGGGCAGCTCCCTGTATTTGTCAATGAACAGGGGGAGAAAATTGTGGTCATTGAACCCATCCATTTTCTCTGCAAGACACAACACAAGACAGACCCTAATGTCAGGCCAAACTCCCCTAATCTTGTTACAATATAGGCTTCCATTTCGAAGCAGTATAGGCGCAAGTTTAGATCTTACCTTCGTTATCATGATCGGCGTCTCCGATGCTCCTTCCTCCGCTCACAGATCGTACGTAATACGCACGTGTGTTACGCTTTATACACACTGCGCATGTGTATAACTCCGCCCGCCCCTGACGTTCTTTCTAGTCTATTCCCCGCCCCTTTTCGTTCGGTGCAGTGGGGGAAGAGCACATGGCGGATAGACAGCAGGTGCGTGCTAATTGTAGCAACGAGGAGGAGGATGGCCGGATCCGGACACGTCCCGATCCAGAAGGAGATTTAAGGACTCAAATATGTCCTTTGGAGAGATGTTGGAGATGGTGGACATCCTGAAGAGGGCCGACTATGATGGAAAGTATGGGCCTTACCCCAACCCCAATGTCCGAAAGATCATGGCGAAAGTGGTCAGGAGTCTGCACCGGAATTTCGGGGTACGATGATCGAAAGATCAGCTCAGGAAGTGGTGGTCGGACCTCAAATTACGAGAACATGAGCAGTACAGAAAGATCCGGAGAGTGCTGCAAAAAAGTAAGTAGTTGTGCTGTGTTCCTATACTTTATGTTTATTACGTTCGTGCTGCTCCATGTGCTTTTAGGAACTGTTGTACAGTTTAAAATGGCAACTTTCATGTTCATGGGCACATTTTTCGTTCGGATCAAACATTGTTCGTTCCAACTATAAAATACCATTGTTTAGCCCATATGCATTTGGCCACCATTTTGACGCCCTATACTTGTCTTCAAAGAATTGGGTTGTGTAGATGGCTTTGTTACTAGAATGAAATGCAAACTAGATTCTGTGTAAGGAGAGGACACTCAGCAGCTGTTTACACATCTGGACACTGGAGCACTAGTGTGGGACAAAAGAACACCATTTTTATTAGGGGGGCCACACAGGTGCTCCAGTGTATACTATGGGGGGGGGGGGGGGTTACATCTGTGAAGCTTGTGCAAAACAGGTAAAGTATTGCATGTTGACAAAGGACACTAAAAAAGCTACATCTTGGAACTCTGCTAAAATTGACAATTGTACCCCACTTCCAAGCAATGTTTCATCTTTATAGTTCTGCCATCAAATATCTGTGTGCTAAGTATACCATTTTTGTTTTACATAGGGGATAAAAGACTCGGAGGACACCCCTCATCTGAGGAGACCAGAGCCCCCCCCCCCCCCCTGGAAGAAGGTGAAATCCCCCCAACACAATCTGAGCAGGAGGAAGAAGACGTGGTGAAACTAGTCACCACAACAGGTGAGTGTCTGCGACCACAGGCTCAGATAAGAGATGGATGGCGGCATTTTTTTGAAACCTAATTTATTTTGGGGTTCCTCTCTTTTTAGGTGATCGTGAGGGTGTGGATCCAGATCCTTTCACATCCGAAAGTGCCCAGATCCTGATCGGGGAGATCATGGGGTGTAATTTACAATTGGAAATCATCAAGCAAAACATCAATGATGTTATTCCAAAAAATAAAAACATCATTGATGTTTTGGGGCGAGTTTAAAGCCCCTCCAAATCACTTTCTTCTTTTGTGTGCTACAATGTGCTAAATGTTTTTGTGATTTTTCCCAAAGCCAAATTTGGAGGATGCACACAGTGTGCCAACATGTGCTATCTGCCATCACGGGAGATCAATGGACGCGTTTTGGGGGTGCAACCCCTTCCTCAATTATAAAGTAGCTGAGAGGAAGGCCTTGCTCCCCCAAAACACATCCCTTGATCCCCCGTGATGGCAGCTAGCACATGTTGACATTGGTAAATTGCTGTGCATCTTCCAAATTTGGCTTTTCCTGGGGTGACTTCACCCCATCTGAACGCAATATCAAACACAGTTCCTAAATACTCATGTCTGATATTGCCTTCAAATTCGACCAAATGTGACGTTTGTAAGTTCAAAATTTGTGTCTTTTCTTGTTGGTTTTACACATGCCTGTTTTATCTAAAATGGACATTTTGAGTTTTGATAATGCCACCACAAAAATTGGTATACAACAAACGTGTTGGTTTGTTTGAAAAACCTTTGGTAAATGCACATGTGATTGTGCAGGTATTAAAAAGATTGTTAATCAAGAATGTGTGGATTATTGTCTCAACGCTACAACACTTTTGGGGTGATGTAATTGTTGTTTTCTGAGAAAATGGGGGTTATTTCCTAAGGGCAAATCCACTTTGCACTACAAGTGCAGGTTCAGTGCAGTTGCAAGTGCACTTGTAGTGAAATGTGTTTTTGCATTTAGTAAATAACAGCCAACAGTGCTTTGTATAAGGTTACACAATCACGCCATTTTCTGCACTCAAAACATTTCTGTCAGGGTCAGCTAAAACAAACACAAGCAGTAAATGTCCACAAAGAATTTCTTTTTTTTTATTATAAAAAGGCTTCACAGATTTGCTGGCAAAGAACTCCAGGTAGCGTAACCGGACATCACGGGCACTCAGGGAGGGCAAGCCAGGACGGCCACTTTCAAGCGCCGTCAGTGTGGTTTGATGTATCATTCCGGCCTCAAGCCCAACTGAGCCAGCATAGTTGGCCGAATGTTTCTTTAAAAAGTTATGGAGAACACAGCACGCAAGTATAATATGGTTCAGTTTATACTCCGCCATATGGATGGGTGTCATAAATAGGCGGAACCGGCTGGCCAGGATTCCAAATGTGTTCTCCACCACTCTTCGGGCTCTGGGGTGAGGGTCCTCATTGGGAATGGCCGCATCAGGTGGTCCCCCAGCGCAAACGCTTCATCAGCAATGAACACAAATGGGAGTCCTTCAACATTGTCCTCTGGAGCTGGCAAGTCCAAGCTGCCATTCTGGAGACGCCTGTAAAACTCCGTCTGGGCGATGACTCCACCATCGGACATCCGGCCATTCTTACCCACGTCCACATACAGGAAGTCGTAATTAGCCGACACCACCGCCAACATCACTATACTATTGAACCCCTTGTAATTATAATAGTACGACCCCGAGTTGGGTGGTGGGACGATGTGGACGTGTTTCCCATCAATTGCCCCTCTGCAGTTAGGAAAGTCCCACCGCTGGGCAAAGTGGGAGGCCACAGTCTGCCATTCCTGTGGCGTGGAAGGAAACTGTTGAGGAAAAAACAATAAACATTACTATTTTTCACAGAAACATGGCAAGCAGATTAGACACAAACATTATGGGGCAACCTCCAGATAGCATTTAGTAAGGGGAATTTAACAACAACAAAGTATGAGGTACACCTATCATATTCCCCCTCCCCCCCCTCATGGGCCATTTCTAACATTATAGGGGGGGGACTCTTGGACAGGTAACCCTCTTCACTTCATTGAGAGATGAATGCCTAAATAATGGGTATTACTTGGAACAGCCCCTCCTTAGTTACACTATTGGCAGACCACTGGACAGGTAAGAAGTGTCATAATACAAAGATATAAATACACATTGTACACATTTGAGGACATTTGGACATTCTGCTATTACCTATCAAGATAATAGAATACAAAAACTTGAAACAGTACCATTTGAAAGTATACAGGCAGACCCTTGCACTACATGCTTTGGGCAATTCATCCATAAATCTGACCAGTAAAGAGGTGGGTATAGTGTGTATGGGTTTGGCAAAGTCAGCAAATAGATGATTGAGGATACATAGAGAATTGGGATCAGCTGAGTTAGCAGTTGGGGGAGGGAGGGTTACTAAAAATTATTTGGGAACACCAACAAAAAAAAGTCTCTGGCACTCTGCCAGAATTTAAATAAAAAATAACATTTCCAAACATTTGAGGGGGTGTTTGGGGTAAAGCGCTACTATGGAGCTGATAAAATACATTGTTAAGTGACTACATGAGGTGAATATAGGGCCAGGAGACACCATGCTTGGGAGGTTAGTGAAGGGCAAATATGTATGAAGGACCTAAAATAATAATTACATAAAAATCCAGCATGCATGAGAACAAAGGGGACATTCACAGCATATTCCAATCATGGTAATTAGGGAATGAGGAAAGAAATACAAGATATTAGCAAACATTCAATACAATAAAATGTGATATTAAAGGATAAAAATCTTACCTTCATATACTCCTTCTGCAGGACCTGGATGATGGCAGAACAGGTCTCTGGGATAATGATCCCCAGAGCCTGGGGGGAGATGCCTGTCGAGAACTTCAAGTCCTGCAGGCTTCTCCCTGTCGCCAAGTACCGCAGGGTAGCGACCAACCTCTGCTCCGGAGTGATGGCTTGCCTCATGCAGGTATCCTGCCTGCTGATATAGGGGGTCAGCGAAGCCAACAAACGGTGAAATACGGGGTCCGTCATCCTGAGAAAGTTCCTGAAATCATCAGGATTATTCTCACGGATCTCACGGAGCAAAGGCATATGAGAGAACTGGTCACTGTGTCAAGGTCAGGACCCCAACACCAAGCCCCCGCACAGCACGAACTCTACGAGGAGTACGCATACGAAACATGGCTAGAAAACGGTCGGCTGCTCAGAACGAAGTAACAGAATGCACTGAAGAACAGCAAGGCCTGTGAAGAGCGACCTGAAAAACAGTAACGAACGAACAAGAATACAATGACTACTTAAAGTCACGCGGAACTTGCTTGCACGCACTGAAGAGCAGATACAAACCCACAAGCACAAACTGAACGGCAGAAAACGATCTGAAAGCCACAAGTCTGAAAAAGAGCGAATCGTCTCTCACCAAACTTTTACTAACACGAGATTAGCAAAAGGAGCTCAAAGGGTGCCGCGCTTGGTTCTGAACCGGCCTTTTCTAGTCTCGTCGTACGTGGTGTACGTGACCGCGTGGTTGGCGATCGGAAATTCCGACAACTTTGTGCGACCGTGTGTAGACAAAAAAAGTTTGAGCCAACATCCGTCGGAAAAAATCCTAGGATTTTGTTGTCGGAATGTCCGAACAAAGTCCGACCGTGTGTACGCCCTATAACAGGGAGAGAGAGGTCACGTTCTATCATGCGGAGCTTTACTTCCACCCCAAGGATAAAGGGGCCTAACTCTTTTATCTGCTGTTGGACATCCTGTTGCTAACATCACTTGGATCGCCTGCCTGTCGGTGTGTGTGCGTGGGGCAAGTTTCACTTCGAAAGACCGAGACAGCGGATCCGCTGCCCGAGTGCTTCTACACGTGTTCCTGTCCGGATGACCTTGGATTGATTTGGTCCTTGGTGAGAGGGCAAATTGCTCGACCTTTTATCTATTCATTGTCACTATTACCGAACACTGTGCACAGACATCTTTACCCTAAGAACACTTTTCTGCATTGCTTGAATACTGTGCTCAGACACCTTAGATCTTCACCACTAGGAACCTATTGCTTTATCTACAAGGAAATGGATTACAGTTTACGAGCTCCAACTAGCTAGCCAAGAAAATCAGATCTGCAACATGGAACTCTTTTGCTATCACTCCTAGGAAAGCCTAAATATGTATACTATTTTCAGTAGACCTGCAATTTTGTTAGGATAGCATAGGCTGGCTAGATTACACCTTTCCCAAAGTAGCACACAATTAGTTAACTGAAACATCCACTAGGAGGTGACTTCGGATCTAAGTATAGTGTACATACATGTATATACAGTAATATTGTTCGTGGCTGAACCATTGTTTGTATCCTTGGGAGGAATTTGTTTGCTGAGTTGGCGCTGTTATCCCGGCTCAGCAGATTTATTACTTCCTTTTGTGAAATAACTTCCTCTGTTCGGTTCAAGTAAAATATTTCAGAACCTAATATTTCTGAGTTGTTTGATTCTTGCTGCACAGTGTTACAGGGATGTCTGAACACAGAGTGTCAGGTGGGTTGAAAGGTTCACTTGGTCATAGCCGTGCAGATGAGCAGGTAATTCTCAGCATTCCTCAAGGGGGCAGTGCTACACAAATAAATATGTGAAAAAAGTGGCATGCATTTGTATTCAGCCCCCTTTACTCTGATACCCTTAACTAAAATCTAGTAGAACCAATTGCCTTCAGAAGGCACCTAATTAGTAAATAGAGTCCACCTGTGTTTAATGTAATCTCAAGCTAAATACAGCTGTTCTGTGAAGCCCTCAGAGGTTTGTTAGAGAAACTTAGTAAACAAACCGCACCTTAAAAGCCAAGGAACACACGTGACAGGTCAGAGATAATGTTGTGGAGAAGTTTAACCACTATAATACCAGGCACTTTCGCCCCTTCCTGCCCAGGACAATCTCAGCTTTCAGTGCTGTCGCATTTTGAATGACAATTGCGCGGTCATCCTACATGGGGCTGTGCTGATAATCAATGTGCTGATTATCAGCACAGACCCCCCTCTGACAGGGAGAGCCAATCGGCTCTCCCTGACAGTGCGAGCTGAGGAATGCCGCTTACCAGCACTTCCTGGTTCATGCTCTGTCAGAGGCTTCCTACCACGATCAGAGACGTGGCATGTCAGACTGACACGTCGCACTCCCCCAGTACGACCAGTCAGGATAACTGAACCACTTCACGACTGTCAATCTGCTATAGGCCGGGTGGGAAGTGGTTAAAGCAGGGTTAGGTTATAAAAAAAATCCCAAGCTTTGAACATCTCACAGAGCACTGTTCAATCCATCATCTGAAAATGGATAGAGTATGACACAACTGCAAACCTACCAAGACATGGCCGTCCACCTAAACTGACAGACCCGGCAAGGAGAGCATTAATCAGAGAAGCAGCCAAGAGTCACACTGTAACTCTGGAGGAGCTGCGGAGATCCACAGCTCAGGTGGGAGAAACTGTCCACAGGACAACTATTATTCACGCACTCCACAAATCTGGCCTTTATGGAAGAGTGGCAAGAAGAAAGCCATTGTTGAAAGTGTCCTGACTTAACTACAAGACAATAAACTTTATCTCCAGCTTCATATAGGACTTACACGACCTGGTGTTCTATATATACCTTCCATCAATTCAGACAGCTTAATTCAATGAATAACTTACTGTTAGAGAGACAGACGATGGATCCTTCGGAATGTTCCGTTTAATGATGGATATTCATAGGTAGAAAAACGTTGGTGTTGTAAGCCACATGTAAAGATGTTACAGCAATGATGGTATACTGAGCAATGTACCAGAGAGAGGAAGGGGAGGGGAATATACAGAACTACAATGGGAGAGAGAGTTCAGCTAGACAGAAGGGCACAAAGCTTAAAGGCACATAGCAATAATAAATCACATAGTGTAACACAACACTCCCCATCTGAAATCTTTAGATTTCATAACCATAAACTAATATATATTATCAATAAGTCCAATACTGCTAAATGTCCTGGAACCTGTAATGAAAAACATGCAAAAAGCAAGAATAAACATGAGTCCAATAGGATTGAAGAACATGTAGTCCAACGTATGACGTCTTCAAAGAATTCCAAAGTTCCGAGTAGAACCTGTAGATAGCAGCAAAGTGAGGCCCGGAGCGAAAATGACTGCAAGTAGGGGTAGTGTAGGACCGGGCATGACAGTGTGGCTAAGGGAGACACTGAAGGGGTTAATAGATGAAGTAAAAGGTGGTAAGAAAAAGGGGAGGTAAGAAAGAAGTCTTTTGGAAAGAAGGGGGTGTGGTTATATTTATAGGAGGGGAGGAGCAAGGGGTCAGTGTGAGGAAGATTTGGACGGAGGAGGCAGTTTTTTCTCACTGCTCCTCCACAATGGCCGACATCGATCTGATCCTTGCGAGACTGAGGAGGGCAGCGACTGAAAAAGGTCCAGAATGGCTGCAGAGTCAAGTCGGGGCTCTCATCGCAGATGAAGTGGGCGGATCCACTTCAGGTGAGGCGTCTCATCGCGTGCGGAGGTCACGACCGCCGGCGCGCTTCTCACCAGGGCCTGCACCTCGGCCCATGCGGCTCCCCAGAAGCCCAGAGGAGGATCGTTCGGTCCCCCCAGCTAAGAGACAGCAGCGGCACCTAGCAATAGCCCCCAGTCGGTCTACACGCCGCCGGCCTAATTTGGGAGCCAGGCCACGGGCCGTAATGGCGCCTTTCCCCGTGGGTCGGGTCGCAGTGCATCCCCCCCTCAGAGCAGTGATCAGACGGGGGGAGCGAGGAGGGAAGGTGAGAAGAGGGGAATCAGTGCAGGAGAAGCAAGGATGGCCAGAAGAATCGGGAGGGGGCGGAGCCTATCGGCACAGCGTGCGGCGGGACAAGATGGTGGAGAGGAACACGTGCATTCCAGCCAGGAGGCCGTCAGGTCAGGTAAGAGATGCCTGTCTGACGGTAGAGGACTTCAGATCACCAGCCAGGAAGATGCCAGGTCAGGTCAACATCGTTGGTCTGCAGGAGGGGGAGTTTCGGGGGTGAAGAGGGCCCCACCAATATCCCACCCTATGGCCTTGGGGGTATCATCTCCCAGGAGGCTTGCAATGCTGCCCATACTGGAGCAGGACGAATGGTCGGAAGGGGAATTGTCTGGTGCAGAAGAACAACAAGTGCTGGCGAGGGAGAACAGCGTGGCGGCTGTGGGGCGAGTTCCCCAGTCAAGTCAAGTAAGTCAAACACTAATTTGTCTTTATTTGATGCTTTGCAGGATTTATTAGGGGTGGTTACAGCGGGTTCGTTAGGGCCAGGGGGTACTGGGGTGTAAGCTGGAGAGGTCCTGCCGGACCAACAATTGGCGGGGAATATGCCTGCCAGTCCGGGGTCCGGTACACAGCTGTCAGATTTATTGAAGGGGCTGTGGGCATTGCTTGGTAGATTGGAAGGGGGACAGGGGCAGCCACCCAAGTGGCCCCATAGACAGGACCGGTTAGTGGTTCGGTAGAAGGGGGTACTGGGAGTGCCAGGGTGGGGGTGCCTACGGCGAGTCAGGCCACCGGCCAGTCTGGGGCTTGACCAGAGACGGCAGGGGAAAAAGGGGCCACTGAGAGGACTGACGTGGTCAGGATTGCAGACGCGGCGAAATGTGAGGTTTACGTCTGCTTCAAGGGCCCCTTGGGAGCCCATCTAAAACAGGAAGTCTGTGACAAGATTCACAAGGGTGAGTATGTGGAGATATTTTCGCTACTGCCTTTGGAAAAGTTTAATTTGGATAGGGTAAAACCTGCGGATTCAAAGAAGGAGGATGAGGAAAAGAGGAGGTACCGGCTGATCCCGCGTAAGTTTGTTAATCGGCTGCAAGCGTTCACCATCATGGCGAGCGTGGTTGGCGAAAAGAATCCAGAGCATTGCTCGGCTCTGTTCTGTTATATGGATGCGATTGGTGAGGTGCATAGGGTGTACGGTGGGTCTGCTTGGCTGCGTTATGACGAGCAGTTCAGACAGCGATTGGGATCATAAAGATATGATGTCTTCAGCGAGGGCCCCGCCTCAGTTTTTTCAGGGGGGGCCGGGGGTACAAATTCCTCAGGACTGCCGGACGGAAAAAAGTGGGGAGTGTGCTGGCAATATAATAAGGGTTCCTGTAAATTTGGGGGGGCTTGCATGTTCAAGCATGAGTGCTCAGGGTGTGGGGGAGCCCATACGTTGTCTAGATGTTTTAAGAG
This sequence comes from Aquarana catesbeiana, assembly GCF_042186555.1. NCBI lineage: Eukaryota > Metazoa > Chordata > Amphibia > Anura > Ranidae > Aquarana > Aquarana catesbeiana. Next base: position 380,103,224 of record NC_133326.1, on the reverse strand, counting down.
AGGGACGCGTGCCAGTGACCCTGCTCAAAAGAAGTTTTTTCAGGGGGGGCCGGGGGTACAAATTCCTCAGGACTGCCGGACGGAAAAAAGTGGGGAGTGTGCTGGCAATATAATAAGGGTTCCTGTAAATTTGGGGGGGCTTGCAAGTTCAAGCATGAGTGCTCAGGGTGTGGGGGAGCTCGGAAATTTGGTGCTGCTGGAACTGTTTCCGGTGGTGCTGGCCTTGGAACTATGGGGGGAGGCATGCCGGAATTTAAAGCTGAGGATAAATTGTGACAACATGGGTTAGTGCAGGTGGTTAACCGCATGTCAGCATCTTCGCAGCCGGTTATACGGCTGCTAAGACAGCTGGTGTTTAGGTGCTTGCGTTTGAATATTTTTATTTATGTGGTACACATCCCAGGTGTTGACAATTCGCTGGCTGACTCCTTGTCTCGGTTTCAGTGGGACAAGTTCAGGGAGCTGGCTCCGGGTGCAGACAAGGAAGGAGTTCCTTGCCCGGATTGGATTTGGGAGCTGCCCTTGGAGTCACCGCGGGATGAATTCGGCAGTCAGTAAGTGATTCCACTTGGACAGCCTACAGGAAGTTATGGAAAGAATGGTCGGTTCTGGTGCAGGAGGCTGGGGTTGTGACAATCGGGTCAGAAGGTCGTTTACTGGTCTTGTACTGGGTTACTAGGAACATGGAAAGGGGGTGTGCGGTATCTTCTATTGATTGGAATTTGGCAGGCCTGTCATTTTTGTTCAAATTAATGGGGGGGGGGTGGAGATTGGAATAAGGATTTTTGGGTAGGCAGGCCTTAAAAGGTTATCGTAAACAGCATAAGAAAAGGGATGCGAGACGGCCTGTTACTTTCGTGAACTTGATGTCCATATGTGAGAGGTTGAGGTACATATGTATATCGCACTATGAAACTTTGCTGTGGCGGCGTTTTTTCGCTGGCTTTTTATGGGGCGTTTCGGATAGGAGAGTTGGTTAGCCCATCTAAGTATTTGGTGGGGGGTTTATTGGAGCAGGATGTGAGGTTGGAGGCGGATAGGGTGTGTTTGCGGCTGCGGAGGTCAAAAACTGACCAGCAAGGGAAAGGGGTAGATGTGTCCCTATTTGCATTACCGGGGTCAAGGGTGTGCCCGGTGGAGGTGGTGCGTGAATTTAGGATGGATGGGGCAGGGCCATTCCTGAGGCATGAGGATGGGTCTTACTTGTCAAAATTTCAATTTATATCGGTTTTTAGGAAATGTTTAAAAAGGGCTGGTTTGGACGAGGCGGAGTACGCTTCACACTCCTTCCGCATAAGGGCGGCTACAGAAGCTGCCAGATGCGGGTTGGATGAGGCTGCTGTACGCAGAATTGGGAGATGGGAGTCTAGGAGATTCCGGTCTTATATCAGACCTAACTTGGTTGTGGAATAAAATGAAAAGTGATGGTGGCAGTGGAGAGGTATGTAAGGTTGGACAGATCTCATGACATGTTAGTGATTCATGCAGGTGGAAATGATTTGGGGATCTGGAAAGTCAGGGACCTGCTTGCAGACATCAAAACGGATTTTATGGAATTGCGTTTAAAATTCCCGGGCACCCTTTTGGTATGGTCTGATATAGTGGCTCGAACAACTTGGCGTTGGGCTAGGTCAGTAGTGAGCATTAATAAGACCCGTATACGAATTAATAAAGTAGTGGGGAGGTTTGTTGTGCAGAATGGAGGTATTGTTATCCGGCACAGAGAGCTGGATAACAAATGTGGGACTCTACTTGCGGAAAGATGGCATTCATCTCTCTGATGTGGGGATTGACTTATGGTCCATGGGTTTGCAGGAGGGGATACAACAGGCTCTGAGGGTGTGGAGGTGCCCTCAAGTGTAAGGTTGTCACGCTTTCGGGCTGTGGCTGTGTTCTTCTGGTGGTCTTTGACGGGAGCGGTAAAAGGATGGATAAAAAGGGGTGGGGGGCTCATCATTAGCATGTGCCCCCGGTGTATTCCTGAACAGTGGATGGAATACTGGATTTGGTGGCGCTGCGGGAAGGGGTTGTCTCCGAGCGGTTACAGCTGGAGGCCTATTAGTTTGGTAAAGGTCCCGCAGTGCGTTGGTGTTATACGTGGTTATATTTGGAAAAAGGTGGGTCACCGTCAGAGACCATCAGACTGGAGTTAACAGGTTATGTTATTATGTTATTGTTTATGTTATTGGTTATTTATTGGAGTTATTTATTTGGAATTGTTTTAATCAAAAAAGGCTGTTATGGCCATTTTACTCCAACAAATAAAAGGTGTGGTCTCATTATTTTAGGTGGGTTAAGGTATTGGGTTGGAGTATGAAGGGGGGATTACAGTGACTGAATGTAGGAGACATTTGGATTACACTGGTCAAGTGAGGCCCGGAGCGAAAATGACTGCAAGGAGGGGTACTGTACGGCCGGGCATGACAGTGTGGCTAAGGGAGACACTGAAGGGGTTAATAGATGAAGTAAAAGGTGGTAAGAAAAAAGGGGAGGTAAGAAAGCAGTCTTTTGGAAAGAAGGGGGTGTGGTTATATTTATAGGAGGGGAGGAGCAAGGGGTCAGTGTGAGGAAGATTTGGACGGAGGAGGCAGTTTTTCCCACCCTCCCTCCCTATATCTTTATATGTATATATATGTGCAATGTGTTGTGTGTAGTTGTTGTGGTGTTTTTCTGTCTTTCAGGAAAGGGAACAGGTCGTCATGACAGCAGAGATGGTACATTTTGGGTAGGGGCTGTGTTCTTCTGGAATTGTTTTAATAAAAGAGTCTGTTATGGCCATTTTACTCCAACAAATAAAGGTGTGGTCTCATTATTTTAGGTGGGTTAAGGTATTAGGTTGGAGTATGAAGGGGGGATTACAGTGACTGAATGTAGATAACCTTTGGACTACACTGGTCATGTACTTCTCGCCGTGCCAACAGCATGGCTAGTCACTGGGCATAACTTTAGTAATAAGACCCATAGGCCACTCATTACGACAAACTTCCTTGTCTTTTAGAAGGATGAGATCTCCAACTTTAAGATTAGGCTTAGATGTTTGCCATTTGTTATGGCCTTGAAGGTGATGAAGATACTCCTTCCTCCAGCGATGCCAAAACACATTGGTTAGATGCTGCACCTGCTTCCACTGACGCCTGTAGATATCCTTGGGTTCGATCTCACTTGAAGATATCACAGCAGTCCCAATCTTTTGAGTAAGAAGCGAAGCTGGAGTAAGGATCACTGGAGCATCAGGATCTGAAGATACCGGCACTAAAGGTCTTGCGTTCACTATGGCAGACACTTCAGCGAGAAAGGTAGACAAAGTATCATGGGTGAGTGGTAAAGACATGTGAGTCTGCAACATGGAGTCAGTAGGGGGTGAGTAGGATTTCTCACACAAAAGTCTTGGAGGTCACAGCCATAAGCTGTCCTGAAGAACAGCAGATGACACGGCTCTGGTCCCACAGTCAGCTGGGTTGAGTTCAGTGGGAATGTGATGCCATTGACTTGGTAGAGAGAATCTCTTAATACGTTTAGCCCTGTTGCTAACGTACACATAAAACTGTTTTGTTTGGTTGTATATGTAACCAAGTACTACCTTACTGTCTTTATAGAAGGCGAAAGAATCAATTCTAGTGTCCATTTCACTTCGTATGACTTCGGCAATTTCTACTGCTAGCACGGCTGCACAAAGTTCAAGTCTTGGTATGGTATGTGCAGGTTTGGTAGTGAGTTTTGCCTTGCCTAGGACAAAACTACAGTGTGATTCTCCATTAATTTCAGAGGTCTTCAAATGCTACTGTAGCAATGGCTTCAACTGATGCATTGGAGAAAATAATAATCTCTCTCCGGTTAACAGTTGAAATGGAACCTGGAACATAGCAACGGGAGATCTGAAGTTTTTCTAGTGACTTCAAAGAATGTCTCCACCTTTCCCACTTGTATTGATTCTCACTAGGCAAAGGAGTATCCCAGTTTATGTTCTCAGTAGATAACTGTCTTAGCAGAATCTTACCTTAAATGGTAACTGGAGCAAGGAAACTGAGTGGGTCATAGATGCTATTCACCACCGACAGGACTCACCTCTTAGTGAAGGGTTTGTCACAAGTTGACACTTGGAAGGTGAATGTGTCTTGTTTGAATTTTCCACAACAAACCCAGACTTCGCTATACAGGAGGCACATCTGTACCCAAATCGAGGTTTTTTAGACTAGTGGCATAGTCCTCAAAGTGAAAGGCATTCATAAGTTCCTGGCTGTTGGATATAATCTTGTGCAGTCTAAGGTTTGCTGTAGCCAGCATCTCCTTTGTTCTGGTGAGGAGATCAATCGCTTCTTTAGCGGTTGGAAAAGACTTGAGTGCGTCGTCAACATAGAAGTTTCTTTCAACAAATTGACGAGCATCAGATCCATATTCTTCTTCTCCAGTCTAAGCTGTTCTCCTTAGCCCATAAGTTGCCGCTGCAGGGGAAGGACTGTTACCGAAGACATGTACCTTCATTCGATAGTCTATAACTTCCTTGTTGATGTCATTGTCTATGTGCCATAGAAACCGGCGGTAGTTTCTGTTGTCGTCTCTGACAATGAAGCAGTGAAACATCTGTTGAATGTTGGCCTTTACTGATACAGGCTCTTGTCTGAAGTGAATCAAGACTCCTATTAGACTGTTGTTCAAGTTGGGCCCTGTAAGGAGCATGTTGTTAAGAGAAACACCTTCATGCTGAGCACTGGAAACAAAGACAACTCTGATTTGGTCTGGTTTGCGTGGGTGATACACGCCAAAGGATGGAAGGTACCAGCATACTTCTCCCTCCTTTAGTGGGGGTGCAAGCTCTGCATGATCTCTATCAAATATATTTTGCATAAAGACCACAAAGTGCCTTTGCATCTCTGGTTTCCTGATTAAGTTTCGCTTTAAGAAGGAGAATCTACTGATGGCCTGCTGTAAGTTGTTGGGCAATCTCTCTCTTGGGAGATGAAAAGGTAGGGGTGCTACCCAGTTATTGGAGTCATCTTGAAAGAACTCATTGTCCATTACCTTGATGAATTCTTTGTCTTCCATTGAAGGAGCCAGTATGTCATCTTCACTGGTTGTATTAAACACTGTAGAGCCGAGGTCATCATCGTGGCAGGAGAAAGGGCTTGTGTTACCTGAGATACCATGTTGCCATCCATGGCTGGCTATCTTCTCTTTCACCCAGTAGTGATGTGGGCATGGCTCAAAGTAAGTGTTTTGGCCATTTGGCAGAACATTTGTCTTGAATGACAAAATGTTGGTAGGTCTCTTCATTTTGCCTATACAGACGTTGCCTATGATGACCCAATCTAGATTCATGTGTTGGGCAAATGGGGCATCTGGGGGTCCACTGACTTGTCTGTGTACCTTGTGAACTCTTATGCCCTGTACACACGGTCGGACATTGATCAGACATTCCGACAACAAAATCCATGGAGTTTTGCATACACACGGTCGCACAAAGTTGTCGGAATTTCCGATCGCCAAGAAAGCGGTCACGTACACCACGTACGACAAGACTATAAAAGGGCAGTTTAGAACCAAGCGCGGCACCCTTTGGGCTCCTTTTGCTAATCTCGTGTTAGTAAAAGTTTGGTGAGAGACGATTTGCGCTTTTTCACTCGTGATTTTCAGATCGTTTTCTGCTGTTCAGTTTGTGCTTGTGGGTTTGTATCTGGTCTTCAGTGCGTGCAGCAAGTACAATTGAATTGTGTTCGTGTTCGTTCGTTACTGATTTTCAGGTCACTCTTCACAGGCCTTGTTGTTCTTCAGTGCGTTACTTCGTTCTGAGCAGCCGACTGTTTTCTAGCCATGTTGCGTATACGTACTCCTCATAGAGTTCGTGCTGTGCGGGAGCTTGGTGTTGGAGTCCTTACCTTGACACAAGTCCAGTCCATGAACAGGGTGGAGAGGAGTTCATGGACGAAGAATTGGTTGCTCCAGCGTGACCAGTTCTGTCACATGACTTTGCTCCGTGAGATCCGTGAGAATAATCCTGATGATTTCAGGAACTCTCTCCGGATGACGGCTTTGCTGCCTCCTTATATTAGCAGGCAGGATACCAGCATGAGGCAAGCCATCGCTCCGGAGCAGAGGCTAGTCACCACCCTGCGGTACTTGGCAACGGGGAGAAGCCTGCAGGACCTCAAGTTCTCGACAGGCATCTACCCCCAGGCTCTGGGGATCTTTATTCCGGAGACCTGTTCTGCCATCATCCAGGTCCTGCAGAAGGACTATATTAAGTTAAGATTTTTATCCTTTAACATCACATTTTATTGTATTAATGTTTGATAATATATTGTATTTCTTTCCTCATTCCCTAATTACCATGATTGTAATATGCTGTGAATGTCCCCTTTGTCCTCATGCATGCTGGATTTTTAATTAATTTTTTTGTCCTTCATACATATTTGCCTTCACTTACGTCCCCAGCATGCTCTCCTGGCCCTATATTCACCTGGTGTAGTCACTTAACACTGTATTTTGTCAGCTTCATAGTAGTGCTTTACCCTAAATACCTCCTAAAATGTGTAAAATTGTGATGTGTGCTTTAAATTCAGGCAGAGTGCCAGAGGCTTTTTTTTTGGTGTCCCAAAATCATTTGGAACCCCCCCCCCCAACTGCTAACTCAGCTGATACCAATTCGCTATCTGCTGACTTTGCCAAACCCATACACACTATACCCACCTCTTTTGTGGTCAGATTTATGGATGAATTTCCCAAAGCATGTGGTGCAAGGGCCTGCCTAAATACTTTCAAATGGTACTGTTTAAAGTTTTTGTATCCTATTATTATCTTGATAGGTAATATCAGAATGTAAAAATGTGCTAAAATGTGTACAGTGTGTATTTATCTTTGTATTATGACACTTCTTACCTGTCCAGTGGGCTGCCAATAGTGTAAGTAAGGAGGGGCTGGCCAAAGTAATACACATTATTTAGGCATTCATCTCTCAATGAAGTGAAGAGGGTTACCTGTCAAAAACATCTCCCCCACCCCATAAAATTTTACAAATGGCCCATGGGGGGGGGGGTCTGATAGGTGGACCTTATACCTTTGTCTTTAAATACTCCCTAAAATAAATGTTATACTGATGTTGGCCAAGAATGTTTGTGTCTAATCTGCTTTCCATGTTTATGTGCAAAATGATTAATTTATTTTTCTTGTTTGACTCCACAGTTTCCTTCCAACACACAGGAATGGCAGACTGTGGCCTCCCACTTTGCCCAGAGGTGGGACTTTCCTAACTGTGGAGGGGCAATTGATGGGAAACACGTCCACATCGTCCCACCACCCAACTTGGGGTCATACTATTATAATTATAAAGGGTTCAATAGTATTGTGATGTTGGCGGTGGTGTCGGCTACTTATGAGTTCCTGTATGTGGACGTGGGGAAGAATGGCCGGATGTCAGATGGTGGAGTCATTGCCCAGACGGAGTTCTACAGGCATCTCCAGAATGGCAGCTTGGACTTGCCACCTCCAGAAGACAATGTGGAAGGACTCCCATTCATCTTCGTTGCGGATGAAGCATTTGCGCTGGGGGACCATCTTATACGGCCATTCCGGATGAGGACCCTCCCCCCGGACCAGAGGGTTTTTAATTACCGGCTGGCCAGAGACAGAAGAGTGGTGGAGAACACGTTTGGAATCGTGGCCAGCCAGTTCCACCTATTTCTTACACCCATACACATGGCGGAGTATAAACTGAATCACATCATCCTGGCTTGCTGTGTTCTCCACAACTTTTTAAGGAGAAATTCTGCCAACTATGCTGCCTCAGTTGGGCATGAGGCCGGAATTCAAGTAAATGAACCAACCCTGACGGCGCTTGAAGCTGGCCATCCTGGCTTGCCCCCCCTGAGTGCCCACGAGGTCCGTCTAAGATACCTTGAATACTTTGCGGGTAGGGGGGCCATCAATATGCCAGACAATGTCTGAGACATTTTTTAAATAAAAAAACTAATTTTAACTACTAAAATATTTGCTGACATTTACTGCTTGTGTTTCTTTTAGCTGACCCTGACTGAAATGTGTGTAGTCCTGAAAATGGCATGATTGTGTAACATTATAAAGCACTGTTGGGTGTTATTTACTAAAGGAAAATACACTTTGCACTACAAGTGCACTTGAGACTGCACTGAAACTGCACTTGTAGTGCAAAGTGGATTTGCCCTTAGGAAATAACCACCATTGTCACAGAAAACACCAATTTGAACACAAAAAAAGTTTTGGAGCATTGAAACAATAATCCACACATTCTTGATTATCAATCTTTTTAATACCAGCACAATCACGTGCATTTATCAAAGGTTTTTAAAACAAACCAACATGTTTGTTGTATAACAATTTTTTGGGTCACATTAATAAAAGTAGAAATGTCCATTTAAGGTAAAACAGGCATGTTTAAAAGCAACAAGAAATACACAAATCTGGAACTTACAAAGTTCAACTTTGTTAGAAATTGAAGGCAATATCAGACATGAGTATTTATAAACTGTGTTTGATATTGCGTTCAGATGGGGTGAAGTCACCCCTGGAAAAGCCAAATTTTGAAGATGCACACAAATTGACGAATCTCAACATGTGCTAGCTGCCATCACGGGGGATCAAGGGACGTGTTTTGTGGGTGCAACCCCTTCCTCTCAGCTACTTTATTATTGAGGAAGGGGATGCACCCACAAAATGCCTACATTGATCTCCCGTGATGGCAGATAGCACATGTTGACACACTGTGTGAATCTTCAAAATTTGGCTTTTCTCGAATATGTACAAAAATCTGAAAAATTTTTCAATTCAAAAAACCAAAAAAAAGTAAGGGATTTGGAGGTGTTTTAAACTCTCCCTAAAACATCAATGATGTTCTTCATTTTGGTTTTAACATCATTGATGTTTTTCTGGATGTTTTCCAAGTCCCTATTACACCCCATGATCTCCCCTATCAGGATCTGGGCACTCTCACTGGTGAAATATCCCTCATTCACAACATCACGATCACCTAAAAATATAAAAACAAAAACACACCATGTATTATAAATATGCAGGCATCCATCTCCTACCTGAGCCTGTGGTCGCAGACACTCAACTGTTGTTGTGACTATTTCCACCATGTCTTCCTCCTCCTCCTCCTGTTAGGTGGATTTCCACTTCTTCATGAGGTGGGGGGTCTGTGTTCTCCTCTGATGAGTGGTGTCCTCCGAGTCTTTTCTCCCCTATGTAAAAAAAAATAGGTATACTTAGCACACAGATATCTGATGGCAGAAATAGGAACATTGCTTGGAAGTGGGGTACAATTGTCTATTTTGGCAGAGTTCCAAGATGAAGAATTATTTTTGTCACTTTGGCAAGCTTGAATACTTATCTGTTTTGTACAAGCTTCACAGATGGAGACACCCCTATAGTATACACTGGAGCACCTGTGTGGGCCCCCTAATAAAAAGGGTGTTCTGGTGTCCCACACTAGTGCTCCAGCATCCAGCCCATAACAACCCATCTAGACAGCATAATTATAGAAGTAGGCTAGCAAAAATTTATTCAAATGCATATGTCCAAAACATGGTGTTTTCTATGCCGAACGAACAATGTTTCATACGAACGAATAATGTGCCCATGAACATTAAAGTTGCCATTTTAAACTGTACAGCAGTAAAGAAAAGCATGTGGAGCAGCACGAACGTTAGAAAAATAAAGAATAGGAACACAGCACAACTACTTACTTTTTTGCAGCACTCTCCTGATCCTTCTATACTGATCGTGCTCCCTTAATTTGATGTCCGACCACCGCTTCCTTGTTCTTTCGATCGACGTACCCCAAAATTCTTCTGCAGACTCTTGACAACTTTCGCCATGATCTTGGCCTTTCTGACATTGGGGTTGGGGTAAGGTCCATACTTCCCATCATAGTCGGCCCTCTTCAATATGTCAGCCATCTCCAACATCTCCCCAAAGGACATATTTGATGCCTTAAATTGTCTCTCCCGGGATTGGGACGTTTCTGGCTCCGGGCTTTCCTCCTCCTCGTTGCTGTAATTAGCACGCACCTGCTGTGTCTCCGCCATGTGCTCTTCCCCCCACTGCGCTGAACGAGAAGGGGCGGGGAATAGACAAGAAAGAATGTCTGGGGCGGGTGGAGTTTCACGCATGCGCAGTGTATATAAAGCGTAACACGCATGCGTAGTACGTACGATCTGTGAGCGGAGGAAGGAGTTTTGGAAGCGCCGATCGTGATAACGAAAGTAACATTTAAACTTGGGCCTATACTGATTCTAGATTGAGGCCTATATTGGGACAAGATTAGGAGACTTTAGCCTGACATTAGGGTTTGTCTTGTGTATTGCAGATAAAATGGATGGCTTCAATGGCCACAACTTCCTCCCCCTGTTCATAGACAAGTACGTCTGCCACAGACAGGGAGCTGCCCTGTCTGTGGCAGATCAAACACCCCCAATACAATAATAAACAGAAGAAGCAGGCAGCGCTGGAGAAACTGCTGGAGTTGGTGAAGCCGGTGGTCCCCACGGCAACCATCCCCTATTTAAAAGCCAAAATTGGTGACCTGAGGAGCACTTATCTTAGGGGGCTCAAGAAGGTCACGGATTCCCAGAGATCAGGAGCTGCAGCAGATGACATTTATGTCCCCAGGCTGTGGTACTATGAGAGACTGCGATTTCTGTCAGACCAGACTGAAGTCAGGGAATCCCTCTCAACCCTTCCTTCCACACTTCCTTCCACCCTATCTTCCACCCCAGCTGAGGCTTCTGATGTCCAACCTGGGACTTCCAGCCAGGAATAAGTGGAGGAGCCCAGCTTGAGCCAGGTATAGCATTGTTCTACAGATTTCTGGTCAATAAATAAGTGATGTTTACTAGATGTTATTATTGATCACTAATTGCTGATTTAATAAAGTGTTTTACATATCAATAGACAGTAGTGGGCAAAATAATTGGGACAAGAATGAAAAATTCTGGGGTCAGAATGATAGTCTGTTATATTTGTTAACATTCAATTTGCTACAGTCCTGAGATGAAAATTGTGTGTGATTGATGAAGAAAAAACTAAAACGATGTCCCTTTTTCATACACAGAAAGACCTCAGCCAGGAGGAGGCTGTGGAATGTGGCACACAGGAGGAGGCTGTGGAATGTGGCAGCCAGGAGGAGGCGGGGCTAAGTGGCAGCCAGGAGAAGGCCGGCCCATTAGGAGCCTGACAGAATCACAGGTTCCTCCCCTCCGCCATCCAAACAAAAGACCAAGGAAGGGGAGTAACGTGCATGATTCAGCACTCAGGCTGATTCAGGAGGCTTCTGCGTCCCTCAGAGCCTTCCCCACTCCTGAAGAGGCCTTTGCCTCCATGGCTGCCACAAAACTGCAGGGCATGCAGGAGGGCCAACGCCACCTGTGTGAGTTGAACCATCCTCCTCCTGCCACAACTCCACCACCACAGACACAGCGTGGAAGGAAGCGTGGAAGGAAGACAAGAGAGTGATGACCCTGGGTTCAGTATGGTCTGACCAAAGATGCAGGCTCTTGTATGACCACAGCCTGGGGATACAGATGTCATCTGCTGCTGTTCATGATCTCTTGGACTTCTGGACCAGGTTGAACTCCCTTAGATAAGGACTCCTCAGGCCACCAATTTTGCCTGGAAATAATTGATGTGTGCCCTGGGGGCCAAAGGCTTCGCCAATTTCTGCTGTTTCTCCAGCGTTGCCTCCCTTTTTGTTTGGTTATGATCCCTTAATAAAGGATTTTTTGTTTCAATTATACTCGCCTATGTGTGTTTTCCTTCAAAAAGGACAGTTTGTTTGTGAGGAGGCAGGTACATTTCAAAAATACAATGTGAAATTAACAAGAGACACCAACACCAAACAACCTCCTTGAGATTAAATAATACAAGATAATAATTGTGTTGTGGTAACTTGACACACAAAACACACCCAAAAATATTCTGGAGTTTAAAAAAAAAAAATATCAGGCTTGAAAAAAATTCTAACCCAAAAAAAAAAAAACATTTTTGAGTCAGATGTGACAAATACAAATATTATATTGATGAAATAAACAGAAATAATAAAGAAATAAGTTTGAGAGAAGTCTGTGTGAATATGAGCACCAAAACTACTTCATTCTTCTAGCATTATAAAGAAGAAGAGAGTGCGCTGCATTAAACAATTTAAAACATTGCAGCCTGACGAAAGTGCTATATCCATTCTGAACGCTAATTTTACCAGACCGAGCAGTTCCGTCTCGGAATTTCATCTAAGCATGCGTGGCACTTTGTGCGTCGGAATTGTCCACACACGGTAGGAATTGACGCGATCGGATTTTGTTGTCGGAAAATTTTATAGCCTGCTCTCAAACTTTGTGTGTCGGAAAATCCGATGGAAAAATGCCGTCGGAGCCCACACACGGTCGGAATTTCCGAGAACAAGCTCCGATTGCACATTTTCCGTCTGTGTACAGGGCATTAGAATGTCTCTTCCTAACAGAAGAAGGATCTGAGCATCTTTGTCAAGCGACGGTATCCCATTTGTTATTACCTTCAGGTGAGGGTGGTGGAAAGTAGCAGCTGGAGTAGGGATTTCTTCCCTGTTAGCAGGTATCTGATTGCACTCAACAAGTGTAGATAGGGGTAATTGCAAGTTACCTTTGAGAGAAGATACCATGAGTCCACGAGCCCTTTTTCCACTACAGGTACCCAAGGTGTAAGGATGAGCTTCGCCTTTTATTTCAAATAGATTAAGCAGTTCTGATTTTGCAAGCAATCTATTGCTGTGATGGTCTAAGATAGCATATGCCTTTAGAATCTTTTCTGGTTGGTCCTTGTTGTATATGTTCACCAAGCATATTTAGCACAGGACTTATCACAGCGGTCTTCTCCACAAACTTCAGTGCAGGATGAAGAAATTATGGTAGATTTAGGCACTTGGTCTGTATTCTCCCCGCCACGCGTTAACCTGGGAGGAGAGTTAGCAGGTTGTGCGGAGCTGGACTCAAGCGGATGGAGGGTTTGCACATGCTCTTCAGAGCCACACTCTATGCACTTGATGAACACATTACAGTCCCTTGCAAACATACCCTAAATGTCTTTAAAAGCTTCTTACGCTCTTCAAGAGGCTTTTTCCTAAAGTCGATACATTTTTTGAGGGGGTGTGGCTTCTAGTGAATGGGATACTCTCTGTTAGGGTTTTCAATCTTCCTACTCTGTCTGTCCGTGGCCACAACTGTGGTAGGAGTCGGACGGATGTCAGTCTTTTTCACGGATACTGGGCCTCTACGGCTTCTATAGTTGCCCTGAAGACTAGTACTCTTAGGAAAGGGTGAGAAGAGACTGTACTCACCGTAGGAAAAACTTGGATCGTTCTTGGTCTCTGCAATTTTCCTGATGAATTTGCAGAAGAAAGAGAATGGAGGGAAGGAAACCTTGTTCTCTTTTTTGTATGATGACCCTAGTGCAGACCATTTCTCTTGTAAACCATGCGGGAGCTTGGAGACGATTGGGCTTACCCCTCTTGCAGTGTCGAGGTAACTGAGTCCAGGTAATTTTGGGTCTGCCTTGGCTAGCCAAAGCTCGAGGAGAAGGTCACTCAGTCTCTGGAACTCCTTGTTGTCCTTACCAGATATCTTCGGGAAAGTTTCCAGACGCATGAACAAGGCATTTTCTATAGCTTCAGGACTGCCATAACTTTGCTCTAGTCGATCCCATGCAGCTGTGAGGCCTGCTGTAGGATTGTCCATAAAAAAACATTTTTTTTTTTAAAGGGTAAATTTTTATTTATTTTCAACACATAACAAACAAACAATTAGACATACATGTATAGGGAGCGAACATCGCTCAATCCAATATAAAATATAGCAAACTGGTATACATTTGATGAGTACATAACAACTCTGCAAATATATCTCTGCTCTGTGTAATTAAAATCTTTTAGTAATCAGGAACTTCCTTTCATCTTAATGGGGCAGATGGGATGGTATTCTTGGAGCTAACCCAAGAGTCCCATATCTTTAAGAATTTTTTGGGGCATCCTCTAGCTTCATATGTCAGCTTGTAAAATGGAATAGCATGATTAACGGTGGTAAGCCAAAAGGCTATGGTGGGTGAGGATTGCGATTTCCAATGGATGGTTATCGAATTTTTAGCATAGAACAATACTATATGCATAAAAGTTTGTACATTTTTAGATAAGCCCTCATCGTCAATATATCCTAGTATACACATCAGGGGGTTACAGATATTGGGTATTTGGGTCAGAGAACTAATAAAGGCCGTGACCTCCGACCAGAATTTCCTAATCGGACTGCAATCCCACATCAAATGGAAGAATGTGCCATCAGCCATGCTGCATCTGGAGCATAATGCCGAGGGTAATCTGTTGAGTTTAAACAGTAAAGATGGTGTGAAGTAAGATCTGTAAGTAGTTTGGTCCGTATGACCTTGTCCCGGGAAGAAATGACAGAGGGCACCTGGAGGGGGAGTACTTCCTGCCAGATGTCCTCCATCAGTTCAGGGATGTCAGTTCTCCATTTATTGGCCGTACTGCTAAGCCTATGAGTTGTAGAGTGCAGTAGGGATATATATGTTGAGACTAGTTTAGAATGAAAAGGATCCGTCAATAATCGCTCTAGCGGAGAAGGTTGAACAGTTACGCAGGCCAAACTGCGTAGCTGCTGTGTGGCGTATCTGCAAATAAAGGAAATAGGCCATGCGTGGTAGCTGATAGTCTTGGCGAAATTCCTCAAAGGAGTGGAACATATTATTCGAAAATAAATGCATTATTATTTTCACCCCTTTTTTCGACCAGAATCCCCCGTCAGTCCTGCGGGAGAATTCCTGTAGATTTGGGTTCCCCCATAATGGAGTGTTTGGTGAGTATGTATTGTGCTCAGTTGATGGCAACATTTTAGTTTGTTTAAAAGTCCGTAGGGTCATTGCAAGGATGGTTGCACCCCCACTCCCTCTAAGGGACATGCAGTGAATCAAGTATTGGAGGGACTCATAGGAGGTGAGTATTGCTGCCTCCAGGGCCGTAGCCGCATTGTTGGCTTTGGGATAAAACCACCAATGCACATGGGCCAGCTGCGAGGCGATATAGTAGGTTTGAAGGCAATGGTAATGCCAGCCCTTTCTCCATTACTGGTAATTGTAGGGTATTTTTAGCAATCCTAACTGCTCCCCCCTTCCAAATTAACGTGGTAAGGATCAAATCTATTTCCTTAAATTTGACTTTTGTGACATATACTGGTGCATTACTCAGGATATATAGGAAACGTGGTAAGAAGATCATTTTACAAATGTTTATCCTACCTAACAATGTCAGAGGGAGGTTAGTCCACGTCTTTAATGTGGTTTTCATTCTACTAATGAGAGGGTCCAGATTAATTTTGATGTAGGAGGAGAGTGGATGTTAAATCATAACCCCTAAGTACCGGAAGGAACTAACTATTTGTAATGGGCAAGAGGGGGGTAGCGTTATCGTTGTCTCCTGATCTATCATGAATAGAAGGGATTTGTCCCAGTTAACCTGGAACCCAGAGAAGTGGCCAAACCTCTGGATAATCTCCAGCAGGGCTGGGAGAGACGATTGGGGGTCCGACAGGTATATCAACATGTCATCAGCATATAGAGACACTTTCTCTTCTAGACCCCCAATCGTCAGTCCCGCCACCTCCCCACTGGATCTTATCAGGGCCACCAGAGGTTCTATTGCTAACGCAAATAGTAGTGGCGATAGGGGGCATACCTGTCTGGTACCTCTCTTTATCAGGAAGGGACCAGACACAGATGCATTTACTTTCAATCAAGCGGTGATCTTCAGATAGAGCAGTTGAACCCATCTAATAAAGGTTCTGCCAAACCCGAACTTCGCCAAGACTTCCAGCAGATAAGAGTCGAATGCCCTGTGTGCATCTAAGTCCAGCACAGCCCTAGATCCTATAGTATCGTGAGTGGCTTGTAGATTAGTAAACAGTCTTCGTAAGTTAATAGAGGTTGATCGCCCCGGGATGAATCCAGTCTGATCCGCTCCAATAATAGTAGTGATGACTGTATTCAATCTACGGGCGAGCACCTTGGCTAGAATCTTGACATCTGAATTAATGAGCGATAGTGGTCTATACGATTCACAAAGTAGGTGATCCTTATGGGGTTTGGGAATGAGGACAATCAGCGCCTCTGATATAGAAGGCAGTAACTGTCCTGTTTTCATAGCAAAAGTGTATACAAAAGTGTATACTAAGTAGGTGAGTTATTAGTATGTCTCTGAATTGCATATACCATTCGATAGGGAATCCATCCGAACCTGGCGTTTTGTTCCTGGCAAAGGATTGTATGGCTTCCCCAATCTCCTCAGCTGTCAGTGGATCACCTAGGAGTGAGACCTGTTTATCCTGAAGCTTTGGTAGTGAAATTTCAGCTAAATAGTCATCCAATTCCACAATGGTATAATGAGCTTTAGTAGCATATAATGAGGAGCAAAACGTGACAAATGCGTCCATTATCTCCTTGCTTTGTTCCACCACTACTCCCTCTATATTTTTAATTCTTGGGATGCTGCATGGCTGATAGTCAGGTCTAGATAGATAAGCCAGTAATCTACTATTTTTGTCACCAAACTCAAAGAGTCGCTGGTTCTGATACAGCAACTTCTTCTGGGTGCGTTTCAGAAGGATCAGGTCCAGTTCTCTGGACTTATGTTTCCAGGTAGCACGTGTCTCAGGGGAGGGGGCCGCAGAATAGGCGGCCTCCGCCTTTGACTCCCTAAGATCCCCCTCCGCGTCCATCAATTTGGACTGGGATGCCTTGTGAGCCTGCCCAATTGCAGCAGAAAAAGCACCTTAAAAGCATCCCAGGTCATTGGGACGGTGGCTCTCTGCCGGTTAGTTACCCAGTAGGCTTTCATTTCGGCTACACTTTGGTCCACAACTGCCTGATCAGCCAGCCACAAAGGGCTTAGTTGCCATATCCGATAGGAGGTGGGGGGGGCCCAAGGCGCCATTAAAGGGGAATGATCAGCCACCGCCCTAGGGAGGTATTTAGCCTCGGTCACCCTATCCAGCAGGTCAGATGAGACCAGACACAGGTCAATCCGGGACAAAGTACCATGTGTTTCAGACTGACACAAGTACTCTCTCCCGTCCGCATGCCTCCAACTCCAGGCCTCCACCAGATCAAATCGAGTCAGAAAGGAACACAAGGGTGTTGGGGGCATCGTAGAACATTTGAACCTATCAATGGAGTTATTGAGTACCGTGTTAAAGTCACCCGCTATCACTAAAGGGCCCTCTGCTGTTGCCAGTATGGAGCTCATCACCCGTTCAAAGAATAATCTAGTGAAGGTTGGTGGGGCATATAATCTAGTTACCGTGTAGGGTTTGCCTAACAGTTCAAGTACTACAATGACAAAGCAACCATTAGGATCAAGTTTGATATGTTTAATATTGATAGGTGCTGATTTAGCTATAAGGATTGACGTGCCCTTGGCATAAGTGGAGTATGTGGAATGTATAGCGTAAGCAATTTTCGCTCTCTTTAGAGCCATGACCCTAGATCCTTGGAGGTGGGTTTCCTGGAGGAGGATCACATGCGGGTTATGTCTTGCCAGATATTCAAACATCAGTGATCGCTTCACCTTAGTGTTAAGCCCCCGAACATTCCAAGAAACTAAACGTAATCTAGACATGTGTATGGAGAAAGTATAACTGGTGGAGCCCATTTCTCAGGGTCTATTGGAAGTCTCCACATTTTGGGGTCCAGCTCGCCATGAGAAGTGCACCAAAACAAGAACAAACTGGGCATTTGAAACAGCAGCACATTAGTCAGAGCTAGCGGTTGTATACCATTTAAGTCTGGCAGACCGTTAGTCAAATGTACATATAATGGTGAATACCAGTATTGCATATGGAAAGCAGCAACAATAGAAAAAATGATAACAAAAGGTCCCCAACATTCCCACCCTCCCTAACCCTCCCGGGTCCCACACCCCAACATATGAGAGCTTTGTTCCCATAACCAGAATTGCCAGGCAGGAGGGCCATGACACAGACCCCCAATCAACAAACCCTGAGGAGCGTGTAAAGGTCCACAGCCCTGGGTTTCCATCCGCGCATGTCCACACGTTATGAGTATGTATGGTAACCCTGAACCTGAAAAAACACAATGTCAAAAATAACAGGAAACAGGAGAAGAAAAAAATGGTCAAAAAGGAAAATTGCATGGTGATAACTGTCATCAAGGATCAGTAATGAGTGTATCTTCTTCGTCAAAGGATTTAAGGCTTAATAACCCATAGCAACTGTGAAGAGATGGGGGGGGGGATGAGGGGATCAAAATAATTAAAGCATCTTTGCTTTCCTCCATCCCCATTTGCCTTTTGTTAGGAGAGGATGGCACACAGCAGAGGTGTCTCAACTAGCTATAGAGAAAGGAGAACTTTAACGGGTAGGAGATCTCCTGTTTTGGTTCCTGCGTTCTGGATGCCCCAGGGTGTCCACCCAGTGGGACGCCTCCTTGGGATCCATAAAAAAGTAGGTCTTGCCCTCTTAAATGATTCGTAAGTGTGCATGATACAGCATGCTGTATGGTAGATGGAGCTCTCGCAGCCTGAGTTTGATGGATAGAAAAGTGGCATGAAAACCAATCTTAATGGCTGAACACGTGCAGCAGATAGAGGACCAAGCCATCTGATCAGCAGATCCAATTCTTCAGCAGCTGTAATGCCAAGATTACTGATTGCAGTTCTGAAAGCACATTTCCAGCTTTTGTAGTTCTCAGGTTGGTCATCAAAAGTTGTAAGACCAGTCTTTGTGAGCTCTCTGTGAAGTATGTACCTCACAAACTCTGCTGTCTCAGTTGTCTCTGCCTTTATGCGAGATGTTATTGGCTGAATGGTGCTGATGGCGCTATCTTTGACATTGTTCTTAAAGGACACAGGGAAATATGGTGCAGCAGATGGGTTCAGAGGTGAGTTGCTTGCTTGAAGTCAGTTGTTCCAATGGTACGTTGATTCAATGCTGTACCAATGACAGGAAATTGATGACTTGCTTGCAGTTTGCTCTGATGCTCTGTGACGTAAGAAGGAAGGTTAGGTAGGCAGGCAGGAAATGCACTGGAGTGATTTTGAGTGCAGGAAGTTGCTGGAACCTCTTTAACTTGAAGCTGTGAAGGAGTCTTTATGTTGTCAGGAGCATAGGAGACGATAGAGTGTACACTGCAGTGGCTTAGGACATAATCTTTAGTGCGTTTTAGGGGATCTTCTATATGTACTATGTTTAGGCTGATGCTGTCTTTCTCACTTGCACCTTCGTATGCACTGATAGCTTGCTCTAGGACCCTTAACAATGCCATACACTGTTCGTTTAAGATTTCTATTGTTGCTCTTTGACGTGCTTTGTGAGCTTCCAACTCTGCTCTTTGATGTGCTGACTTTGTTTCCAACTCTGCTGTCTGAGCTTCCAACTCTGCTTTCCTTTCTGCATATGTGACCTGCACCTTGCTGGCTACCGCTTCAGTGTGGGCAATAATAAGTCACTCACTAAGTTTTGAGTATTTTGAACTATGACTTCTAGAAGACTTTTTAAAATGTCTGGTGGAAACAGATCTGTGAGATGCAGTGTCCTGTAGCAGCTCTAACTTTGCTTCTGCCTTTAATTTGGTTTGCTGGATAAAACTGTCTCTTTCTAGATTAAGAGCCTTGAAACTCTTTAAGTCCTCAAGTGAAACTTCTGTGTTCATATTTTGTAAGACATTAATGAACTTGTTACTGGTAAACTGATAGAGCTCATATGAGACAGAAAGTTGTTTAATGGCGCTCTCTAGTGTCAGTAGTTCACATTCAACAGACACTATTAGAGTATAATATTAGTATTAGATTCAGAAACAATCTTCTCCCAAAATAGTTTCAAGCTATTAAACAATTCAGTTCTTAAAGTGGAGTTCCACCCACTTTTACAACTCTACAGCATCCCTCACTAAACTGTGCACTGTAAACGAATTGGATATTTAAAAAAAAAATGTTCTCAGCACCTACTGTATATCTGCTGTATTCATTTTTCACTTCCTCCTCCCTGGCCGTGGCCCATCGCATCATTTCCTGTTTGCAATGCCTTCTGGGAAGGGGCAGCAACTTCCTCTGACACTGCCATTGCTATGGAAACCTGACCTGAAACCTATTACACTGCTTGTGCTGCACTGAGCATGTGCGAGATCTGTAAGAATTAGACCCAGGGAGAAATACAGTCTGGCTTCAGATGCCCACACTTAAGATGGCCACGGCCTGCTGTAAGTTTATAAAATAACAAACTACTGCTATAAACTAACAAAACAGACCTTAGTTTACAGATTAACTTTACTAGAATACATTAAGCTTGTGTATTATAGGGGTATTTTTATTTAAAAAGTATAATTTTGGCCTGAACACCACTTTAAAGCTTCATAATTCTCCATTACTTTCCAAGTTGGTTTGACTGAGCGTTTGAGTAACTCAATTGGCTCAGGATCTTGTGCTGGAGTTGCTGTGTGTTCACATTCGGAGTTGTGGTAACTCATGGCAGGTAATGGCTGAGTGATGAGGGCAGTAAATCTTGTCTGTATCAGTACTGTCATGCAGAAATCTTGTAATCAGGCTGTGAAACTCCATTTTCCTACTGTTCTGACTCAACTACAAGGCAATAAACTTTATCTCCAGCTTCATATAGGACTTACACGACCTGGTGTTTTATTTATCCCTTGCATCAATTCAGACAGCTTAACTCAGTGAATAACTCACTGTTAGAGAGACAGACGATGGATCCTTTGGAATGTTCCATTTAATGATGGATATTCATAGTTACAAAAACGGTGTTGTAAGCCACATGGAAAGATGTTACAGCAAAGATGGTATACTGAGCAATGAACCAGAGAGAGGAAAGGGAGGGTAATATACAGAACTATGGTGGGAGAGAGAGTTCAGCTAGACAGAAGGGATCAAAGCTTAAAGACACAGAGCGATAATAAATCACTTAGTGTAATACAACAGAAAGAAAGCCATAAGAAGTCCTGTTTACAGTTTGCGAGAAGCCATGTGGGGGACACAGCAAACATAGAAGAAGGTGTTCTAGTGAGATGAGACCAAAATGTAACTTTTTGGCCTAAAAGCAAAACGCTTTTGTGGTAGAAATCTAACACTGAACATCACCCCGAACACACCATCCCCACCGTGAAACATGGTGGTGGCAGCATCATGGTGTGGGGATGCTTTTCTTCAGCAGGGACGGGGAAGCTGGTCACAGTTAATGGGAAAATGGATGGAGCCAAATACTGGGCAATCTTAGAGGAAAACCTGTGAGAGTCTGCAAAAGACTTGAGACTGGGGAGGAGGTTCACCTTCCAGCAGGACAACAACCCTAAACATACAGCCAGAGCTACAATCGAATGGCTTAGATCAAAGCAAATTCATGTATTAAAATGGCCCAGTCAAAGTCCAGACCTAAATCCAATTGAGAATCTGTGGCGAGACTTGAAAATTGCTTTTCACAGACAGTCTCTCCCCAATCTGACAGAGCTTGAGCGATTTTGCAAAAAAGAATGGGCAAAAATGTCACTCTCTAGATTTGCAAAGCCAGGAGAGACATACCGAAAAAGACTTGCAGCTGTAATTGCAGTGAAAGGTGGTTCTACAAAGTATTGAGGGGGGCTGAATACAAATGCACGCCACACTTTTCACATATTTATTTGTAAAATATTTTGAAAACCATTTATCATTTTCCTTCCAGTTCGCAATTATGTGCCACTTTGTGTTGGTGTATCACATAAAATCCCAATAAAATATATTTATGTTTTTGGTTGTAATATGACAAAATGTGGAAAATTTCAAGCGGTATGAGTACTTTTTCAAAGTACTATACTTTTGCTAATAGGTGTCCCTCGTTCCCATCTCAGAAAGTTGGGAGTAATGCAATTGCACCTCCTGAGTGGTGAAGACAGACAAAGGTAGCCTGCAGACCAGGTCTACGTCTCTAACCTAGGCAGATTCTGTAGCTCCTGAAAAGTAGGACGCTCTGGACAGCAGACACATTGGAATGGCAAGAACACTGTAGCAGTAGTACAGTCACTGTAATGGTAATACAGTCTGTAGAATAGTGTCACTACTCATAAACCACAGCAGCAGATTCCCTTGTAGCTTTCTACAGACAGACAGTCTTTGGCAATGCAGCTTGCAAAAAACAGCCTTGCAGTCCAGGGCTCTTAGCAGGCTTGCTCCACAGCCATGTGGTGCTGGCAAAGCACACTTTATGGTCTTTGTAGCTCTCTCTATCACTATCTCTTCCCCTAAAAACTGCCAGCAGCCAATCAGGAGCCATCTTGGCTAAGTCAACTAACCAAAAAAGCGAAATCAAACATTGATTATGTCAGTGCTTAAACCAATCAAAAGTCCTCCTTCCCCAGGGCTGCTAGGTCCTCTTCAGCTATAGCAACATCTAGTCGGGTACAGTTCAACCTCTTCCCTCCCCGCAGCTGTCTATTACAGGATGGAAGAGAAAAATGTCCTTGCTGCTGTTAATTTTGGGCCAGATTTGAGGCCAATTCAGTGCTACATGTGTAATCTGTTGTTAAACAAGCTCCCATCCCTAGAACACACCCTCCCCCCAACCCCCCAACCCCCCCCCCCCCCCCCCCCGTAATAGCATACCATATGTGAGTGCAGGGCAGCCACCTCATTAATTGACAGAGATCTGCAGCAGGCAGACTTGTAGTTCTCAATGGAATACAAGTGTCATAAGCATGGCACTCTTGTAGTCCATTGATACTTCCTCCAGCTCTCCAATTGAAAGGGCAGGTAGCTGGAGGTAAGGTCTATAGGAGCCCAGCATTATAATGCTTTGCAGGTTTCTGTGAAAATAAATAATAAATACACATTTTTTTTCCTGCAAAAATATGTGCATTTATTTATTTTTTTTAAAGGTGAACTCACCCTTTAACCACTTAAGGACCACCCCATGTACATTTATGGCGGCAGGGTGGCCCTTAAGTGCAAAATCAAATGTAGCAAAGTCCCGGGGCTCCTGAAGCCCAATGGTGACCTCCAGAGTTAGAGACAGCTGACATCCTTCAGTGTAGAGTGGGTTACAAGGTATGGTGGGTGTAATGCAAGATGAACAGGTGGGTGCCAGACACTTTTTAAATGCAAAGAGATTTATTGTCTCTTAAACAGAACTGTGGGAGAGAGAATTAGGGCCATGACACCCTTGGATAGATGCAATGTTAATTGGCAGGCTCCGAGACTTCTATAGGTAGACAGCTATACAGTTAAAGGCCTCTAGCCGGACACCACTTCGGTATAGGTAGGACCACTGTCTCCTATGGCAACAATCTTGTAGCTGTTACTAACTGTAAAGGTATTCAACTATCTGCAACACGAACAGTTCTCTTTATCCCACACTCAATCACTGTGGGTCTTCACTCAACTAGCTCCCAGTCTCTCTCACTAGACTTCAGATCCACTAGCCACTGGATCCCCTGAGCTCTTTCACTGTAGCACTCAGTATCTTCCTCAAGCGTCACCACCACTTCACTACTGGATCCTGGCTTGGCACTCACAGATACTCCTCAAGCTTCACCCTTGCTGACATGTTAGGTCCCTGACTTGGCACTCTACAAACATCACTTCTGCTGTCCCGCTGAGTCCCAAGTTGGCACTTGCTGATGCTTCCTCACATCTTCACCGTCCCCGGTTGGTGAGGAGTCTGCTCTGGTACTGGCCTCAGCTTACTCACAATGGTCTCCGGTAGCAAGGTAAAAAAGAGAGAGAGGAGCGCCACTAAGTAAAATCATTTATTCACCAATATAAAAACAAAGTATCAACTTACATTTAGGAGCGGTATATAGAACAGACAGATGTGATTCCTGATAGAAGAGGGGGAAGGGAACAGTCAGTGATTCCCCGGGGATGCCTCCAAACACGACGCAGTCTGGCGGGGAGGCTAGGACGGTACACAGTCTGTCTCTGCGGGAGGACGGAGTCAGACTGCGTCGTGTTTGGAGGCATCCCCGGGGAATCACTGACTGTTCCCTTCCCCCTCTTCTATCAGGAATCACATCTGTCTGTTCTATATACCGCTCCTAAATGTAAGTTGATACTTTGTTTTTATATTGGTGAATAAATGATTTTACTTAGTGGCGCTCCTCTCTCTCTTTTTTACCTGGATGGATCTGAGTTTGACTTCTCTCAACAAGAAGAGCTGCCTTTCGTGAATCTGGCCACACAAATTCCTACAAGAAAAGAAAAGTTTTATTCCGGTGTTTTGTTTTACCTATGACTTATCCTCCAGGGATCCTCTTCTGCTTTATAGACTGTTTCCTGGCTCCTGTCCAAGACTTCCAACACCGTCCTGATTACACCGTGATTGATCCAGCTTTTAGACTTTATAATTTCATGAACTTTTATAGTCATTTGCCTTATAGCCTCTGAGCGCCAGTTTATTTGTTTCCGGTAGCAAGGTGGATGGTCCCTTTGTGGCGACATCTTCCCCTCTACCAACGACCACGACTGGTTCCCTGGCTGGCGGAACCATTACTTCTGGTTGGACTACAAGCCCGCAGTCCAAACCCTGCACTACTTCTGGATAGGCTCTCAGATAGCCTAGCAGCCAGATGGATAGGCCTTAGGTTTCTGGCCTAGCAGCCCGGGGCAATATGACACAGGTCCACCCAGACAGCCGTCCAAGTGGCACAGAACCCCGGTCACATGACTCCACCCAAATAAATAGGTTCTCCCAGCAGGCCAAAGGACCCAAGAAAATCCCTGACCATTGGCTCAGGCACACCATTCATTCCTAATCTGTCCTTGCAATGCCCTTGTCTTATCTAATGTCACCAGACACCTGGCCATCTAGTGACGGAGGAGAGAAGTGCAGCAACTCCAGAATTAGGGCGAAATCAGTTGACTTCCTAAATATTGGCCAAGGCAACTATCACTTGGCAGATAAATTTAATAGCAACCATGCCTAAACATCAGGGTGCTACACACATACCTGTACGTAATTATCGTGCACGGATCTGGGGCGGACGAGCCGCTGGAGCAACTCTCCCTCTGTGATTGGACACTGCGGCCACCCGCGATCGCTCGCTGGAGAGACAGAAGGATGGTACACCCATGTAAACAAGGCAGATCATCCTTCTGTCAGACAGGTGCAGAGACATCTGTGATTCCTGCTAATCAGGAACACAGATGTCTCTTTTCCTCAGGTGTATCCGCCCCCCACACAGCAAGAAAACACTCATAGGTAACACAGTTAACGATTTTCCCCTGATGTCAACCCTTCCCTGCCAGTGCCATTTATACAGTGTCAGTGCATAATTTTTTAGCACTGATCCTTTTATTGGTGTCACTGGCCCTCAAAAAGTGTCACTAAGTGTCAGATTTGTCGCATTCCCGCTAAAAATCACTGATCGCTGCCATTACTAAAAAAAACATTAAAAAAAATTAAATGTCTCTAAATCTATCCCACAGTTTGAAGACGCTAGAACTTTTGCCCAAACCAATCAATATACTCTTTTTGGGATTTTTTTTTACCAAAAATATGTAGCAGAATACAAATTGGCCTAAATTGATGAAGAAATTTTATTGAGAATGTTTTATAGCAGAAAGTAAAAAATATAGTTTTTATTTCAAAACAGATGGTCTTTTTTTAAAGCGAAAAAAAAATAAAAACTGCAGAGGTGATCAAATACGACCAAAAGAAAGCTCTATTTGTGGGGAAAAAAGGACAACACTTGTCAGTTAAAGCAACGCAGTGCCATATCGCAAAAAATGGCCTGGTCAGGAAGTGGGTAAAACCTTCCAGAGCTGAAGTGGTTAAGGTGAGTTGGTTATTACAGGTTCCAAACTAAATAAAGCACACCTTGTAAAAGAAGATGCTATACAATTATCAATCCAGTGGCCTGTGTACTGCTTTGCTGATTCTCAGTTGCTGCAGGTATTTAAACTTAAATACTGTAGTAATCTGTGTAATTATCACCATTTCGTTCATCATGATGTAGTTTGCAAAGATCCATTAGGGATACTTTAACTACTTCAGCCCCGGGAAGGTTTTACCCCCTTCCAGAGGCGGCTCTTTAATTAGGCAAACTAGGCAGCCGCCTAAGGCCTCGCACTCACAGGGGCCTCGCGGCCACCTAATTTGCCTGTGATCAGGGGCGTGGTCTCGGCATGGCGGTGTGAACTCCTGGCCAGCGACTTCCCTGCAGCTTGCCACACATTGCTGGTACCTACCGGTACCTCGGATGCCTAGGAAATCAGACTGGTTGCAGCATGGATCACTTCCTAAAGCCGCAACAACCAACAGCGTTTTCCAAGATGGCGGCAGAACGGCGCCATGCGGCTGTCAACACAGAGGGAGAGACAGCCGCTCCTGGGGATGACTACATCATGCCACGCTACTTTATCAGCGAACTTTTCCCTGCCTTCCGAGATCTCTGTCAGTGTCCACTGACATGGAGGAGGCTCAGGAGGACATACTCAGCATTCCCCCCCCCTCAGCCTCAGCCCTTCACACATGGATGAGCAGGGACCAAATACACTGCTACAGGGTACCGTGAGTAACTTCACCTCATAGACTGGAGCTTCCATTTAGTTCAGACTCTGCACATAAATTATGCAGACTGGGACATGGGGGGAAGGGACAGGGCTAGGAATCCCTCCTCCTCCCTCCTCCCTCCTCCCTCTTCCCCAGTGTTTTCTTTTATAACAATGAATCGCCTCTCTGCCAATCAGGAAGCGCGGGTCTGTTACCCATTTCCTGATTGGCTGAACAGTTAAGTGACCCTATTGGACGCCTAGGAGGAGAGGAGGAGACATACAACGGAAGCCGCCGTGATCTCATAAGGGGAGAGGACACGGAAGGCACTGAAAGATGCCTGTCCCCCTGCCCAATGATCCCCGATGTGCCTGCCGATCGGGTAAGTGCCGCCGGTGGACCAACAAACAGTGGGGGGGTGAATGTTTCCCAGCATCTCCCCCCAAACAAAAAAACACCAGCTGTCACTGGTTATCTGGTGCGGTGGACTTGAAATTGATGGGCACAGTGACGCTGATTAATGGGCAGAGTGGCTGCATTTTGATGGGCACAGTGAGGCTGCTTTCTGATAGGTACAAAGACGCTGCATTTTCATGGGCACAGTGACGCTAAATGATGGGCACAGTGAGCCTGCATTTTGATGGGCACAATGAGGCTGCAATTGATGGGCACAGTGAGGCTGCATTTTGATGGGCACAGTGACACAGATTGGCACAGTGAGGCTGCAATTGATGGACACAGTGAAGCTGTAATTGATGGGCACAGTTGTACAGACTCAGGAACTGTGGGATGGTGGGAACCCCTCACAATGGGCAAAGTGAGGCTGTAATTGATGGGTACAGTGAGGGTGCAATAGATTGGTATAGTGAGGCTGCAATAGATGAGCACAGTGAGGCTGCAATAGATGGGCACAGTGAGGCTGCATTTGATGAGCAGAGTGAGGCTGCATTTGATGAGCACAGTAAGGCACAATTGATGGACACAGTAGGGCTGCAATTTATGGGCACAGTGAGGCTACAATTGATGGGCACAGAGAGGCTGCAATTGATGGGCACAGTGAGGCTACATTTTATGGGCACAGTGAGGCTGCAATTGATGGTGCACAGCGAGGCTGCAACTGATGGGCACAGTGAGGCTAATTGATGGGCACAGTGAGGCTACAATTGATGGGTACAGTGAGGCTACAATTGATGGGTACAGTGAGGCTACAATTGATGGGCACAGTGAGGCTGCAATTGATGGGCACAGTGAGGCTGCAAATGATGGGCACAGTGACGCTGAATGATGGGCACAGTGAGGCTGCATTTTGATGGGCACAGTGACGCTAAATGATGGGCACAGTGAGGCTGCATTTTGATGGGCACAGTGAGGCTGCTTTCTGATGGGCACAGTGAGGCTGCATTTTGATGGGCACAGTGAGGCTGCAATTGATGGGCACAGTGAGGCTGCATTTTGATGGGCACCGTGATGCTGAATGATGGGCACGCACGGTAAGGCTGCATTTTTATGGGCACAGTGACACTGATTGGCACAATGAGGCTGCAATTGATGGGCACAGTGAAGCTGTAATTGATGGGCACAGTGAGGCTGCAATAGATTGATTAGGGATGGAGGTGCTCATGATTGTAGCCCATCGCTCTCTTATGGCGGATTCCTACCGGGTTCGGCCGTAATTCAGCATGCTTAATATGGAACGTTCACTGCACTGACAGTTCACATACTTTGATCTTTCACTACTTTATATATATTTTTTACTCCCTGTGGCCAGACTGGGTCTGTGTGACTCATTGTCGGTGGGTGGGCAGATGTCCTGTTTCCCGGGAGCTGCGATGCATGCTGGTGTCCGCCCTCCTACCTCCCCTCCACAGGGATGGGGGTGGGTGGCTGGGTGGATCATTCCACTGTGCATCGGCGCCACGCCCCCCGGCACTGTGCATGTGACTTCCTTGGTTGGGCGTCGCACACACAGACGTCCGGTATATCAGCTGGGCTGACATGCGGTGAGCTTCTCTGGCATTTCGCCGAGGTTTTGCTCCACTGTGTTGTGCCTGTGTGACGCTGAGGGGGAGCTGGCGTTCCATGCTGGGGCTGCATCTCACTCCCTGCTTCATGGTATTCAGAGATGGTGCTGATACAACTTATGCACACCCTGATCTTCTCCTATCTATGTGGCTTCAAACATCAAATGCATTTTTCAAGGTAATCTTCTGGGTGCTTTTTTCAATCACCTTGGTGATATCTGCAGCTTATACCATCTCATTTTTTGTTACTTGTATCATCATAGATACATTTTATATATTTCCTACATTATAGAAGTCCCCTCCACTGCAGGGTGTTGGTGTGTGCGGTCCGGTGTTCTTCGTTGAGGTCCCCCTCTCAGCTCCCGGGCCAGGCTCCATGGCTCACCCCTGGCTTTGTTTTGTCGCACAGTCCCAGATTTGGCTATCATGTGAGTAACCTTTTTGGCATGGCCCAATATGCCCAATTTCCCCCTTTTCTGCTGATTTTGTTAGACCCATGAAACTATATTGCTTTTCATACATTTTTTATAGAATTTAGATGCATCAGGCTCCTGAAGAGTGGATTGAAGTCCATGAAACGCAGCGTCGGGCCTACCTTTGATGCATCAAACACACGTTGACCAATCTTCAGATGTTTTTTACTTCACATGACTTTTATCTTGCTTGGGGGATCAAGATGCATAATTGTACCTACCCATGTCCCATGGTTGTATATACATAGATTTATTGTCTATATGCGATTAATTTATGTCTAATGTTTGCAATGCGTTTTTATGCCATGTTGATCATTGGTCCTTAATAAACATACATATGTTTGCACCTCTGTGAGTGTGATTGGGCTGCATCATGCGCACCTCATTCAAAGTCCCAACCTCCCCCCCTCTTTTTCATAATATTAAGGATGGGGGCACAAACTTTCCCTTGCGTCCCAATTAAAGTCCTAAGTTCGCTTTTCCCCCTATTGCTTACAGTGAGGCTGCAATAGATGGGCACACTGGCTGCAATTGATGGGCACAGTGAGGCTGCAATTGATGGGCACAGTGAGGCTGCAATTGATGGGCACAGGTGTACAGACTTGGGAACTCAGCACAGGGATGGTGGGAACCCCTCATAATAGGCACAGTGAGGCTGTAATATGATGGGCACAGTGAGGCTGTAATATGATGGGCACAGTGAGGCTGCAATTGATGGGCACAGTGAGGCTGCAATTGATGGGCACAGTGAGGCTACAATTGATGGGCACAGTGAGGCTGCAATTGATGGACACAGTGAGGCTGCAATTGACAGGCACGGGTGTATAGACTCGGGAACTCAGCACAGGGATGGTGGGAACCCCTCATAATGGGCACAGTGAGGCTGCAATTGACGGGCACAGTGAGGCTGCAATTGACGGGCACAGTGAGGCTGCAATTGACGGGCACAGTGAGGCTGCAATTGACGGGCACAGTGAGGCTGCAATTGACGGGCACAGTGAGGCTGCAATTGATTGGCACAGTTGTACAGACTCAGGAACTGTGGGATGGTGGGAACCCCTCATAATGGGCACAGTGAGGGTGCAATAGATGGGCACAGTGAGGCTGCATTTTATGGGCACAGTAAGACACACTTGATGGGCACACTGGCTTCAATTTATGGGCACAGTGAGGCTTCAATTGATGGGCACAGTGAGGCTTCAATTGATGGGCACAGTGAGGCTGCAATTGATGGGCACAGGGAGGCAGTAATTGATGGGCACAGTGAGGCTACATTTGATGGGCACAGTGAGGCTACATTTGATGGGCACAGTGAGGCTGCAACTGATGGGCACAGTAAGGCTGCAATTGACATGCACAGGTGTACAGACTCGGGAACTCAGCACAGGGATGGTGGGAACCCCTCATAATGGGCACAGTGAGGCTGTATTTGGGCACAGTGAAGCTGCAATTGATGGGCACAATGAGGCTGCATTTGATGGGCACAGTGAGGCTTCAATTGACGGGCTCAGTGAGGCTGCAATTGACGGGCACAGTGAGGCTGCAATTGACGGGCACAGTGAGGCTGCAATTGACGGGCACAGTGAGGCTACATTTGACGGGCACAGTGAGGCTACATTTGACGGGCACAGTGAGGCTACATTTGACGGGCACAGTGAGGCTACATTTGACGGGCACAGTGAGGCTGCAATTGATGGGCACAGTGAGGCTACAATTGATGGGCACAGTGAGGCTACAATTGATGGGCACAGGTGTACAGACTCGGGAACTCATCACAGGGATGGTGGGGACCCCTCATAATAGGCACAGTGAGGCTGTAATTGATGGGCACAGTGAGGCTGTAATATGATGGGCACAGCGAGGCTGCAATTGATGGGTGCAGTGAGGCTACAATTGATGGGCACAGTGAGGCTGCGATTGATGGGCACAGTGAAGCTGCAATTGATGGGCACAGTGAGGCTGCATTTGACAGACACAGGTGTACAGATTCAGAAACTCAGCACAGGGATGGTGGGAACCCTTAATAATGGGCACAGTGAGGCTGTATTTGGGCACAGTGAAGCTGCATTTGACGGGCACAGTGAGGCTGCATTTGACGGGCACAGTGAGGCTGCATTTGACGGGCACAGTGAGGCTGCAATTGATGGGCACAGTGAGGCTGCAATTGATGGGCACAGTGAGGCTGCAATTGATGGGCACAGTGAGGCTGCAATTGATGGGCACAGTGAGGCTGCAATTGATGGGCACAGTGAGGCTGCAATTGACGGGCACAGTGAGGCTGCAATTGACGGGCACAGTGAGGCTGTAATTGGGCACAGTGACGCTGCATTTGACGGGCACAGTGAGGCTGCAATTGATTTTTTTTCAGAATTATTCAGTTTGTTTGAGCACCAGCTGCCACTGTATTAGAGCCTCTGGCTCTAATCGCGTGTTTAAACCCCCCCCATTGGAATTTATGCTTCCGGCGCCCTGCGTGTAGATTAGGGGGCCAGACGCAGGGGAGGGGGGGCAGCACCCGTGTGCCCCTAATGAACGGGCCGCCACTGATTTTCACCTTGCTGGGTCCCAGATGCTGTATTGGCTGCATATGTCTGACAGGTGAGGAGGGTGCCCTGGAAGTGCTGCTGATCACCTGTGTGCATTTAGCCACGTTTCGTTTACAGGCGTTTTTCATTTTTGGCTACTTTGAAAAAATTATTATTTTTTTTTTAACACTTCTAAACAAAAACGCGGCATGTAAACGCGGGAAAACTAAAGTTTTAAACGTGGGTTACTATCTGTCAAGTTAAATCGTTCAGGAGAGGTTGTAAAAATGTCCCATGTACATGAAGCCTTAAGCCTCGTACACACAATCGGATTGTTGGCCAACAAAACCGTGGACTTTGGTCCGAAGGGCGTTGGCCCAAACTTGTCTTGCATACACATGGCACACAATTATTGGCCAACAATCGTGAACGCAGTGACGTACTACATGATTTTTCAGTTCTTTAGTGCCACTCTTTGGGCTCCTTCTGCTAATTTCGTGTTAGTAAAAGTTTGGTGAGTGTTGATTCGTGCTTTTCATTTTGCGCTTTTCAGTTAGTTTCTGAACGGCCGTTCTTCAACCAGACATGTTGCGGAATTGGAGGAGATAACATGTTATTTATTATTGGCCTTGGAGTTATTGCTTTAACATAACTTTTTTGGTTGAATAATGATTTGATTTGGTATATTTTTGGATGCATAGAATGCACTTTTTGGTTCTATTGGCAGATGGCATGTCTAATTTTATTTGTTTTCTTTTTTTAATGCACAATACAAAAATTGTGAAGAATAATACTTAGCTATATGTTTTACTTCAAATGACATTTTGACCCCTTTCACACTGAGGCGATTTTCAGGCGCTACAGCGCTAAAAATAGCACCTTCATAGAACCTGAAAAAAGTGTGCTTTCACACTGGGGTGCTGCGCTGGCAGGGCATCACAAAAAGTCCTGCCAGCAGCTTCTTTGCAGTGGTGGAGGAGTGGTGAATACAGTGCTCCTCCACCGCTCCTGCCCATTGAAGCTATACCGCCGGCAAAGTGCCGCTGCAGCGATGTTTTGTGGGCGGATTTAACCCCTTTTCGGCCGCTAGCAGGGGTTAAAACCGCCCCATTAGTGGCCGAACAGCGTCGCTAAAACAATGGTAAAGCACTGCTTTACCGCTGACGCCCGGGGCGGCTCAGTGTGAAAGGGGTCTTTGAGAGCAGGCAGTTACATTTAAAAAAATACAATGTAAAATTGACAAGGGACACCAACATAACTGTATCTTTGATCTTAAAAACTATGGGATAATGGTGTTGTGGTAGCTTGCCCAAAAAAAAATACAAATAAAAAAATAATATTATTCTTAATATCACTAGAAAAAAAAGCCTTCAAAAATTAATTTGCAATAACTCCACCAGCAAAGCACCTTCATTATTATTCCATTAAAGAAGAAGAGAATGTGTGCCGCATTTTGAGATTTCATAATTTGACACGTCACGAATGTTAATTCTCCATTACGAACGCTAGTTTACAAGACCGACCGCTTCTGGCTCGTCCTTGCTTCCGAGCATGCGTTTTTGTACTTTGGACTATTGTCCGACGGACTAGTGTACACACGCCCGGAAAATCCAACAACAGACATTTGTCCGCGGAAAATTTAAAAACCTGCTATCCAACATTTGTCCGCGGAAAATCCAACAACATCGTCCGATGGAGCATACATGCGATCGTATTTTCCGCTGACATCACACATTTACCCTCGGAAAATCTGATCATGTGTACGAGGCTTAAGTTTTGCCTAAGGCCTCACATAGCCTAGACCGCCTCTGCCCTCTTCCTAACCAGAGCACTTTTTACAATTTGGCACTGCGTCGCTTTAACTGGTAATTGCGCGGTCATGCAATTCTATACCCAAACGAAATTTGCGTCCTTTTTTTCCCACAAAAAGAGCTTTCTTTTGGTGCTATTTGATCACCTCTGCAACAATTTTGAAAAAAAAAACAATATTTTTTACTTTTTGCTATAATAAATATCTCCAAAAATGTTTTTAAAAAACAAATTTCTTCATCAGTTTAGGCCAATATATATTTTTCTACATATTTTTGGTAAAAAAAAAATCGCAATAAGTGTATATTGATTGGTTTGCGCAAAAGTTATAGTGTCTACAAACTATGGGAAAGATTTATGGCATTTTTTTATTTTATTTTATTTTTTTACTAGTAATGGCAGTGATCTGCGATTTTTAGCGGTATTGCGACATTGCAACAGACAGACCGGACACTTTTGACACATTTTTGGGACCATTGACATTTATACAGCGATCAGTGCTATAAAAATGCACTGATTACTGTGTAAATGACACTGGTAGGGAAGGGGTTAACACTAGGGGGCAATCAAGGGGTTAAATGTGTGTTCCCTCAGTGTATTCTAACTGTGAGGGGATAGGACTGAGTAGGAGAGGAGAAATATTGCTGTTCCTACTTACCAGGAACAAACGACATGTCTCCTCTCCTCTGACAGCACAGGGATATGTGTTTACACACACAAATCCCCTAGCTGGTGCACATGCATGCAATCGCGCATGGCCAGCTGCGATCGGCGGCCATGCGCATCGGGTCCCCCGCCATGCAGTGGGCACGTGCGTGCCCCTCCGGCAGCTCTTAAAGGAACCCCGTACCGGGGTTTCACACAGGGGAGCCATTCTGCCCCGTAAATACATGTGAGCTGGTCAGGAACCGGTTAAAGGGTATATGTATAAACCAAGCATTTACTAAAGGTAAACCACCGTGATTTTAAAACATATGATCCAGGAAGAATTACCTGCAGTGAATGCTTGGTCAATACTTATAAATAAGTACAGTGCTTAAAAAACAAATAGTGTTAAATACATTTACATGTGAACAAATATGTAGTGAAAAATTAAATCACCATCAAATGATAAAGGCCATACACTGTGAAAAAACACAGAAGTGTATACGACAGTCCACCACAACAGATGTATAAAATAATTCTCTAATAGTTCACACGTGGTAAATCCTCTGAAAAAACAATTTCTCCTTTAACAAAAGAAGTGACAGGAAAACCTTCACCTGAACACTGCTTGTGTATATAGAACCACCTTACCAGATGGCAAGACCACCCGTGACAGATGATCAAAGCCTGCTCTTAATATGATCAATGCTGGGGAATCGTTAGATCTCCAAAGGACCTTCCTTATATCACTCAAAAGACATCCACCGAAAAATCAGATAGGTAAAAAAAACTCTCATAGTGTAGGTAGGTATACCGGTTTATTAAAAAAGGTTAAAAATACTCACAAGTTAACAAAATAAAACAAGCGTAATCAAGTATTCCATCAAACAAGCATCCAAACTTTCTCCTCATGCTGCACACCAGCCCACTTCTGGGTCCCGGTTTGTGCGATCCCATCACCTGTGCTGACTGATGCATTTTGTCACAGTGGACGTCATCAAGGGGAGTGGCCAACCTATATATAGTGACCGGGATCTAGAAGATTGTGCATGCTCCCAATTACGAGCAGCATAGCAACAATAGGGCGGCATGCTACAGCCAACCGATAGTAAAAACTCAAAGGAGGTGAGTCCAAACAAGCTGAAATATTTTAACAGCGCCATCATGTGTTAACAATTGAAAAATACTAAATGACAATACAAGCAAGACAGCTAGACACCAACTGCGCCATCTTGTGTAAAAAATACAAAGTGCATATTCAAACATTAAATATGGATCAAAAATGGGAAAGAGGCAGCAGGAGGAAAAAGGATATACCACCAATACAGATAATAATAAGAAAATGAAAAAAAAATATGCTGCTACTATTTTTACATATAATCACACCTAAGCGCAGAGTTTTCCTCTTTATATATAGTGTTTGGTGAATGTTAACAAACTTGAATTAATGCAGCAGACAAAGTAAACTGAACATTTTGCCAGTGGTAAATAATAAAATACTAATGTCTATAGGTAAGCAATAGGAGATCCGTAACATAAATAAGGCCGGGTTCACATCTGTGTGGTGCATTTTAGGCGTGTTGCATTTTAAATGTGTTTTAGGTGCATTACTATTGAACTCTATATAAGGGCATTTTGATGAAAGCACATCGAAGATGCAGCAAGCAAGATTTTTTTTAGAACTTTTTTCAGACACCATACTGCACAAAAATACATTTCCTTTCCTTATAAACAAAATACTTTCCGGTTCTGACAAAAACTTACACTATAGACTGTTGCTATGAGAGTGAAACCTTCAAAATAATGAAAAATATAGAGGCATGCATAGCACATAAACACTAGTAATAGGGCACCTCGTATCCTATATCAAACCACAAAACCCACACTCTTTCAACAGTCACTTGCTTTGGTTTCAGTTTGTTAGCGTAAGGAAACTGCATGCTGATTATTTTGCATAATTTCACGTGTGGGCTAGCTAGCCAGAGGCCAAATTATTTCTCAAAACCCCACATACAGAAAGGTAATGTTTTGCACCCCACCAGAGACACCTGTCCAGACACTGACGACCACAGAGACATTTTTGGGGTAATAGTGCATAGTTGCCAACATTGGGGAAAAAAAATTCGGGACACTTTTTTTGGCTGTAGGCGGAGTCAGCCTATAATTAGGGGGCGGGGGCATGCGTTAGTAGGCGTGGTATAGAAAAAAGGAAAAATGCGCAAAAAAATGGGCGTGGTTTACGTGAAATCGTGGGCGTGGCTTACATGGGCGTGGCTAAATGGGGTGTGGTTAGAGTCTGAGATGCATGAGGGATGCAGAGGGAAAGGGGGGTAGAGGGATGGAGGGACAGCAGACCCAGATCCTACACCATAATAGCAATGTGTATTCCAGAGTTTAACAATCAGCAGATAAAGATACTCCAAACACCTGGTGTTAGCACTTCAATCATCCCGGCACCATGGTTGTTATAATGTCAGGATGATTGAAGCGCATTATTACTATTATTACATTGTAATATAAATAATGAAATCATTCAACTCACCATAATGCAGAATCAGTGGGACCCCTGAGCGTGTCACCTGCCACGTCGCCTGCCACCAGATGCCATCAGGTTCCCCCAGCAGAGTCTGTCCTTACATAAGGTGCCCCCAGCAGAGGGGGGAGAAGGGGGTGCAGGTATGTTGGTGACACAGGGGGGGAGAGGGGGGTGCAGGTATGGTGGTGACACAGGGGGGAGAGGGGGGTGCAGGTATGGTGGTGACACAGGGGGGAGAGGGGGGTGCAGGTATTGTGGTGACACAGGGGGGGAGAGGGGGGTGCAGGTATGGTGGTGACACAGGGGGGAGAGGGGGGTGCAGGTATGGTGGTGACACAGGGGGGGAGAGGGGGGTGCAGGTATTGTGGTGACACAGGGGGGGAGAGGGGGGTGCAGGTATGGTGGTGACACAGGGGGGGAGAGGGGGGTGCAGGTATGGTGGTGACACAGGGGGGGAGAGGGGGGTGCAGGTATGGTGGTGACACAGGGGGGGAGAGGGGGGTGCAGGTATGTTGGTGACACGGGGGAGAGGGGGGTGCAGGTATGTTGGTGACACAGGGGGGAGGGGGGGAATCAGGTATGGTGGTGACACAGGGGGGAGAGGGGGGTGCAGGTATGTTGGCGACACAGGGGGGAGGGGGGAATCAGGTATGGTGGTGACACGGGGGGAGAGGGGGGTGCAGGTATGTTGGTGACACAGGGGGAGGGGGGAATCCGGTATGGTGGTGACACGGGGGGGGGAGAGGGGGTTGCAGGTATGTTGGTGACACAGGGGGGAGGGGGGAATCAGGTATGGTGGTGACACAGGGGGTAGAGGGGGGTGCAGGTATGTTGGTGACACAGGGGGGAGGGGGGAATCAGGTATGGTGGTGACACGGGGGGGAGGGGGGAATCAGGTATGGTGGTGACACGGGGGGGAGAGGGGGGTGCAGGTATGTTGGTGACACAGGGGGGAGGGGGGAATCAGGTATGGTGGTGACACGGGGGGGAGAGGGGGTGCAGGTATGTTGGTGACACAAGGGGGAGGGGGGAATCAGGTATGGTGGTGACACAGGGGGGAGGGGGGAATCAGGTATGGTGGTGACACAGGGGGGAGAGGGGGGTGCAGGTATGTTGGTGACACAGGGGGGAGGGGGGGAATCAGGTATGGTGGTGACACAGGGGGGAGGGGGGAATCAGGTATGGTGGTAACACGGGGGGGGAGAGGGGGGTGCAGGTATGTTGGTGACACAGGGGGGAGGGGGGGAATCAGGTATGGTGGTGACACAGGGGGGAGAGGCAGGTGCAGGTATGTTGGTGACACAGGGGGGAGGGGGGAATCAGGTATGGTGGTGACACAGGGGGGGAGAGGGGGGTGCAGGTATGTTGGTGACACAGGGGGGAGGGGGGAATCAGGTATGGTGGTAACATGGGGGGAGGGGGGTGCAGGTATGTTGGTGACACAGGGGGGAGGGGGGGAATCAGGTATGGTGGTGACACAGGGGGGAGAGGGGGGTGCAGGTATGTTGGTGACACAGGGGGGAGGGGGGGAATCAGGTATGGTGGTGACACAGGGGGGAGAGGGGGGGCAGGTATGTTGGTGACACAGGGGGGAGGGGGGAATCAGGTATGGTGGTAACATGGGGGGAGGGGGGTGCAGGTATGGTGGTGACATGGTGTGCAAGAGGGGAGCCAGAACCATCAATGTCCCCAGCCAGCGGAGCCCCAGTCCATCCATGCTGGACCTCAGCCTTTGAGAAGTGTACTGCAGGGAAAGCTCCAAGCCTCCCATACACTGAGTACACCCCCTCCCCCTATCTCTCTTCTCCCCCACTACACTGACAGGCCACTACTCACAGGTCAGACAACTCCTGAACAGCCAGATGAAAGCCTCCCTTCTTCCCTCCCGTCACTCCCACTATTCCCTGAGCTCCGTTGGACACACGGGGGCGGAGGGTGATGGCAGTGGAGGCTGATCACGTCTTCCTTGTGTGCAGTGTAGAGCGGGGAGGGGTTGCCAATCCCTCCAGCCAATAGGCTTCAGTGTACAATAGAATTTTCTATTTGTACACTGAAGAGAGAAGCGGATTGGCTGCCCCTCTCCCCTGCACTGAACACAAGGGGAACTTTGTGACTGACTCGTGGAGGCAACGGCGGCCATTTTTGTGGAGCCGTTGCCGTTTTTTACAAAAACACTCACGATTTTCTCGGGACAAACCCAAAAATTCGGGAAAACACCCGGGACAAAATTAAATCGGGACAAGGGTCCCAAAATCGGGATTGTCCCGGGAAAATCGGGACTGTTGGCAACTATGATAGTGCAGAACACTGATTAGCTTCCACCAGTTCTTATATACATAGGGGTTGATTACAAAAACTGGAGAGTGCAAAATCTGGTGCAGCTCTGCATAGAAACCAATCCGCTTTCAGGATTTTTTGTCAAAGCTTAATTAAACAAGCTGAAGTTAGAAACTGACTGGCTACCATGCCCAGCTGCACAAGATTTTGCACTCTTCAGTTTTAGTAACTCAACATCATAGTGCACTTCACTTCAGCCCATAGGCATGGAGGGAAGCAACTGTATACTCTGTTAGGCCTTGTACACTTGTCCCAGTACGGCCCGGTCCTCAGGAAGCGCCGTTTCCCCGCCTGCCCTAAGATAGGGTTCCTACCGCTGAGAAGGCAGATCAAATAGGCATCAATCTACCGTCACTGACCATCACTGCTCCCTCTCCTGAACTGGCTGCATACCTATTTGATTAAAGTAGAACTATAGGCAAAAACATTTTTTTTTCATTTTGCATACAGTAAGGTCAGGTTATAACCCCTGTCATATTTTGTTTTTGCCATCTGTGTCCCATTGTGGAGATTTAACTTCACTTACTGTCCCATAGCCAAACAGGAAATGAGAGGAAATCCCTATTGGGGCCTTCAGGACACCAGAACTAGTGTCCCCATTGGAAGATTTCCCCTTTATTACCTTTCTGGGGACAAACCAAAATTTGGGATTTTCTGTCACTTTCACTTTCAATGATAATGGTAAACAGGACAAATAGAGAGGGTGAATTTCCCTAATGGAGGCACGGGCAGCATTTGCCTTTAGTTATACTCTATTACCATAGTATTACACTCATTATTCCTTCAGAGAGTGATCAGACCAGACTTTGTTAAAAAAAAAAAAAGTGAAAACTTGTTTACTGGAGGTAGCGTTGTTACACTATATTACCAAAATTATTAGGACGCCCGCCTTTACATGCACATGAACTTTAATGGCATCTCAGTCTTAGTCCATAGGGTTCAGTATTGTGTTGGCCCATCCTATGCAGCTATAACAGCTTCAACTCTTCTGGGAAGGCTGTCCACAAGGTTTAGGAGTGTGTATATGGGAATGTTTGACCATTCTTCCAGAAGCGCATTTGTAAGGTCAGTCACCCATGCGGACAAGAAGGCCTGGCTCGCAGTCTCCAGTCTAATTCATCCCAAAGCTGTTCTATCAGGTTGAGGACTGTGCAGGCCAGTCAGTTTCTTCCACCCCAAACTCGCTCATCAATGTATTTAGGAACCTTGCTTTGTGCACTGGTCCAAATCATTTGGTGGAGGAAGGATTATGGTGTCGGGTTGTTTTTCAGGGGTTGGGATTGGCCCCTTAGTGCCAGTGAAGAAAATGCTTAAGGCCTCAGCATACCAAGACATTTTGGACAATTTCATGCTCCCAACTTTGTGAGAACAGTTTGAGGATGGCCCCTTCCTGTTCCAACATGACCAGTGCACAAACAAGGTCCATAAGGACATGGATGAGCGAGTTTGGGGTGGAGGAACTTTACTGGCCTGCACAGAGTCCTGACCTCAACCCAACAGAACATCTTTGAGATGAATTAGAGTGGACTAAGACTGGGATGCCATTAACCACTTACGAACCGCCCGCCGCCATTTTACGTCGCTACTTTGAAGAGGTATATCTGCCATAACCTCGGTATCCTCTTCTCAGTGGGTGGTTCGCTTTCAGATAAAAGTGGTCTCTGCGGCGGATTCGGCGTAAGATCACTTCTAACGGTGGCGGGAGAGGGCCCCCCTTTCCGCCACGCTCCGCTTGCCCTCCGCCGCTTACCGGAGCTGTTGGTAGCGGTGGAGATGATCAGGTCCTGTGTCCTGTTAGGCATGGAGACGAGTGAGGGGAAGATGGCCCCCACCCGTCTCCATACCACTGCAGTCACTCCACTTCCACCCATAGCTCTTAATGGGAAATTTTTTATTTTTTTTTACATTTTTTTCAATGACATTTATTTATTTACTTTTTTATTCCATTTTAGTGTAAATATGAGATCTGAGGTCTTTTTGACCCCAGATCTCATATTTAAGAAGTCCTGTCATGCTTTTTTTCTATTACAAGGGATGTTTACATTCCTTTTAATAGGAATAAAAGTGACACAATTTTTTTTAAAGAACAGTGTAAACATAAAAAATAAAAGTTAAAATAAATAAGAAAAAAAATGTAAAAATTTAAATGCGCCTCATCCTGCCTACAGAAACGAACGCATACGTGAGTAGTGCCCGCATATGAAAACTGTGTTCAAACCACACATGTGAGGTATCGTCGCGATCGTTAGAGCGAGAGCAATCATTCTAGCCCTAGACCTCCTCTGTATCTCAAAAGATGCAAACTGTAGAATTTTTTAAACAGCCTATGGAGATTTTTAAGGGTAAATGTTTGTCGCCATTCCACAAGCAGGCGCAAGAGCCCCCTGCCCCAAAGCACCCACCCCCCCATGTTGAGGGCATGTGGCCTGGTGTGGTTCGGGGGGGGGGGCACTCGCTGGTCACCCTCCTATCCTGACCTCCAGGCTGCATGCTCGGACAAGGGTCTGGTATGGATTTTGGGGGGGCCCACACCAATTTTTTTTTAATTTTGGCAAGAGTTCCCCTTAAAATCC
Source organism: Aquarana catesbeiana (assembly GCF_042186555.1). Classification (NCBI taxonomy): domain Eukaryota; kingdom Metazoa; phylum Chordata; class Amphibia; order Anura; family Ranidae; genus Aquarana; species Aquarana catesbeiana. The sequence goes on along the minus strand of NC_133326.1, from coordinate 380,061,759 downwards.
ATACCAGACCCAAAGAGTCTGGTATGGAATGGGGGGGGGGGACCCCACGCCATTTTTATCATTGATTTTTCATCTATTTTGTGGGGAGCCAGCAATACATTACAGCCGCGAGCAAGTTTGTATGACATTTTTTCCTTTAAAAATGTCATTATTGCTGCGGCCCTGTTCTACACATTGCACAGATGCTCCACTTTACAGGCAGACTAAGGGGACCCCCCCCCCCCCAGGAACAATATTTAAAGGAATATTTCATTTTTATTGTTTCACTTTAAGCATCATTAAAATCACTGCTCCTTTAAAAATGATGGTTTTAAAAACTTTTTTTTGCATTGATACATGTCCCCCAGGGCAGTACCCAGGTCTCCATACACATTTTATTGCAATAACTTGCATATAAGCCTTTAAAATTAATACTTCCTGTCCCATAGACTTTAATAGCATCTGTATCTATGCTAGAACTTTTTGTCTGTTCGAGCTGTTCTGGTGCAAACCGAACCAGGGGGTGTTCAGCCCATCCCTACTTGTCAGATATAATCATATAATCAATATTAAAATCATGTGTTTTTTATTGATTTACAAGTATAACATGTCTTTAAATAAACATTTACCGTTTAGTGCTGTGCAAAGCACACATATTTATTTAGTTAGACCAGCTAGCATAAAATCTCATAAAATGCTGCACTCCCCTTTATATGGGCAGATAAGTCTATCCCATATTTAGGAATCCAGCCTCTTATACAGTCCTATTCACAGCCAATTACCCCCCCCCCCCCTTATTAAAACAAATAATGACATTATTAAAACAATGGTCACAACTCCCATTATCCTGGATAGGAAGAATAAATGCAACTAAAATGACCATCTTGCCCAAGTTATTATACCTGTTTCAAGTACTACCAATTTCTATCCCATCTTATTATCTAAGACTGGTGCAACAAAGGGAATCAAAATTTGTTTGGGGCCCTATCAAACCATGCATACCGGCATGTACATTATTTGCCCCTAGAACTAATGGAGGACTTGGTCTCCCCAATTTTGCCAGCTACTACAAAGGCGCCCACCTGGCCAGTATCACCAAGTACCATACAATAAAGGAAATCCCATTACAAAATACTAATAGAAGCCTCGGAATGTGATCCACTTTCAATCTCTAATTTATTATGGCTCCAACCTAAAGACCGTGATACACTAAGTAACCCTATAACGAAATATTTTGTATCTCTCTGGGACAGTCTGAAAACTAAAAATCAACTACAATCAAAACATAACCCCCTATTATCCTTTTTCAAAAATCCTGCCTTCTATCCAGCATACATATATCCGAATATCTTTTATAGCCTGGTCAAATGCCAAGCTCTTAATGCACTATGAATTCATTCCACCTAATTCCTTCCGATCATTCTCAGAACTTAGGGAAAGCTATGGTTTACCGCAGTCTGAACTATTCAGGTATCTACAAATCAAAAAAATGTTCGCACCCCTTACAAATGCTGAATCGCCCTTACCTCGCCTTTCCACTTTTGAATCAATGTGCAAAAATTACCCACTTGCTAAAGGAATGATATCATCTTTTTACACACAACTTTTGACTAAATCAAAATCTGATAAATTAACCTATGTCCGAAAGTGGAAGGAAGATTTGGACGAAAACTGGACGATGCAGAATGGTCTGAAATATGGTTAACTACTAAATCTTCCTCGCCCAATGTTACTGTGATGGAAGCAAATTATAATGTTCTAACCCGCTGGTACCTTGTACCTGCCAGAATGGCTAAATACACTCCCAATCATTCAGCCCTCTGTTTCAGGGGTAGTACAGATCCAGGTACACACCTACATATATGGTGGACATGTCCAATAGTGAAATCTTATTGGGGGAAAATATTCGAACTAGCCTCCAAAATGTTCCAAACGGCGTTAACACCAGACCCTTTCATTGCATTACTTAATCTAAAACCAGACCATCTAACATTCTCCCAATTTAAGCTTTTTGTTCAACTTTCAACCACTGCTAAACAAACAATGGCAAAAGCATGGAAATCATCAAAACTGTCATTGGCTGAAACCAAGAACAGAATGAATTCTGCAATGTCTCATACTAAAATGTCTGCTATTGAAGGCAACCAAATTCCAAAATTCAAGAAAATATTGAATCCATGGATAAAGACTCATTTACCCAAAAACGTCAATAATTCAGTCCTTCAGCCATGGTAATTGATTATTTAACTGATTACCTGATTACTTAACAAAACCGTGTAACCACATTTTTATTCATACATAAAAATAAATATGCAGAACTATGCTCTGGTACCTGGACCGACCTTGTGAACTTATGCCCTGTACACAGGATTGGATTATCCGATGGAAAATGTTCGATCGGAGCTTGTTGTCGGAAATTCCGACCGTGTGTGGGCTCCATCGGACTTTTTCCATCGGAATTTCTGACACACAAAGTTTGAGAGCAGGCTATAAAATTTTCCGACAACAAAATCCGATCGCGTCAATTCCGACCGTGTGTGGCCAATTCCAACGCACAAAGTGCCACGCATGCTCAGAATAAATCCTGAGACGGAATTGCTCAGTCTGGTAAATTAGCGTTCGGAATGGATATAGCACTTTCGTCACGCTGCAATGTTTAAAATTTTAAAATCCTGATCTTGTGTTTTTTTTTTTTTTTTTTTTTTTTTTTTTTATAACTCCAGAATAGTTTTGGGTGTGTTTTGTGTGTCAAGTTACCACAACACGATTATTATCTTGTATTATTTAATCTCAAGGAGGTTGCTTGGTGTTGGTGTCCCTTGTTAATTTGACATTATATTTTTGAAATGTACCTGCCTCCTCACAAACAAACTGTCCTTTTTGAATGAAAAAACACATAGGCGAGTATAATAGAAAAAAATACCTTTATTAAGGGGTCCTAACCAAACAAAGAGGGAGGCAACGCTGGATAAACTGCAGAAATTGGTGAAGCCTTTGGCCCCCAGGGCACACATCAACTATTTTAATTCAAAATTGGTGGTCTGAGGAGTCCATATATAAGGGAGTACAATCTGGTCCAGAAGTCCAAGAGATCATGAACAGCTGCAGATGACATGTATGTCCCCAGGCTGTGGGCATACAAGAGCTGCATCTTTTGTCAGACCAGACTGAACCCAGGGCCATCATTCTCTGGTCTTCCTTAGACACTTCCTTCCAGGCTGTGGCTCTGGTGTTGGAGGTGTGGCAGGAGGAGGAGGAGGAGTACCTGAAGGAGAAGGAGGAGGACCATGGTTGAGCTCACAAATGTGGCTTTGGCTTGTGAGTAGGCCCTTCAACCTCTTATTTAGGGCTTGGAAGATGAGATACTCACATATTAAGCGTTTGCCCTCCTCCATTTCCTGCATTTTGCAGGCTGTTATGTATGCAAAGTCCTCTTGAACACTGTGGGGGGTTCTGAGGGCCTCAGTAGCCTTCCAAAATAGGCCAATTGCTGCCTCCTCCAGGTTACTCCGCTTCCTGCCACTTTTTTTTGAAGGCGGAGGGGAGGGACCTGGGTATCGGTCAGGCTACTTTGCCCGGCCACCTCCTGGCTGAGACTTTCCTGTGTATGAAAAAGGGACATCATTTTAGTTTTTGGTTCATCAATCACAATCAGAAATTAGTACTCCAAACTAACATATATTTAAGATCATTAATTTGACCAACAGAAATATTTTGAAGAATGCTATACTTGGCTCAAGCTGGGCTCCTCCACATGTTGCTGCCTGGAAGGCCCGGGTTGGGCATCAGAAGCCTCAGCTGAGGTGGAAGGAAGCCTTGAAGGAAGACTAGAGAGTGCTGGCCTGGGTTCAGTCTGACCTGCCAGAAAATGCAGTCTGTCATAGTACCACAGCCTGGGGAGATAAATGTCATCTGCAGCTCCTGATCTCTGGGAATCCTGGACCTTCTTGTGCTCCCGTAGATAAGTGCTACTCATGCCACCAATTAGGGCCTTCAAACAGGTGATGTCTGCCGTTGGGATCACCGGCTTCACAAATTCCAGCAATTGATCCAGCGCTGCTTTCCTCTTTGTTTGATTCTTATAATGTGAGTGGTTTACCTGCCACAGACAGGGAAGCTCCCTGAACATATCAATGAATATGGGGATAAAGTCCTGATCATTCAATGTATCCATTTTCTCTGCAAGACACAATGCAAGACAAACCCTAATGTCAGGCTAAAGTCTCCTAATCTAGTCCCAATATAGGCCTCAATTTCTAAGCAGTATAGGCCCAAGTTTAAATGTTACCTTCGTTATCACGATCAGTGATTCCTCTATGCCTTCCTTCGCTCACAGATCGTACGTACTACGCACGCGTGTTACGCTTTATAGACACTGCGCATGCGTGAAAGTCCGCCCGCCCCTGACGTTCTTTCTAGTCTATCCCCCGTCCCTTCTCATTTGGCACAGTGGGGAAGAGCACATGGCGGAGACAGAGCAGGTGCGTGCTAATTACAGCAACGAGGAGGAGGAGGAGGAAAGGCCAGAGCCAGAAACATCACGATCCTGGAGGAGACGATTTAAGGCATCAAATATGTCCTTTGTTGAGATGGTGGAGATGGTTGACATACTGAAGAGGGCCGACTATGACGGGAAGTATGGACCTTACCCAAACCCCAATGTGAGAAAGGCCAAGATCATGACTAAAGTTGTGAAGAGTCTGCACCGTAATTTTGGGGTACGTCGATCCAAGGATCAACTGAGGAAGCGGTGGTCGGATCTCAAATTAAGGGAGCACGATCAGTATAGAAGGATCAGTGCTGCAAAAAAGTAAGTAGTTGTCCTGTGTTCCTATTCTTTATTTTTATTACGTTCGTGCTGCTCCGTGTGCTTTTCTTTACTGTTGTACAGTTTAAAATGGTAACTTTCATGTTCATGGACACATTATTCGTTCGTAGGAAACATTGTTCGTTCGGCCAATAAAACACCATGTTTTGTCCAGATGCATTTCAATACATTTTTTTCTGGCCTACTTCTATTAAAATAATTTTGTTGTCTATATGGGTTTGTAACTAGAATGAAATGCAAACTAGATTCTGTGTAAGGAGAGTACACTCAGCAGCTGTTTACACATCTGGACGCTGGAGCACTAGTGTGGGACAAAAGAACACCCTTTTTATTAGGGGGCCCACACAGGTGCTCCAGTGGATACTATAGGGGTGACTCCATCTGTGAAGCTTGTACAAAACAGGTAAGTATTCAAGCTTGAAAAAGGACAAAAATATTTCTTCTTTTTGGAACTCTGCCAAAATAGACAATTGTACCCCACTTCCAAGCAATGTTTCATATTCCTATTTCTGCCATCAAATATCTGTGTGCTAAGTATACCTTTTTTTTTTGTTTACATAGGGGCGAAAAGACTCGGAGGACACCACTCATCAGAGGAGACCACAGACCCCCCACCTCAGGAAGAAGGGGAAATCCCACAAACACAACAGGAGGAGGAGGAGGGAGAAGTTATAGAAATAGTCACCAAAACAGGTGAGTGTCTGCGACCACAGATTCAGGTAAGAGATGGATGCCAGCATATTTATAATACATAGTGTTTTTTTTTTTAATACTTTTAGGTGATCATGATGTTGTGGATGAAGGTCATTTCACCAGTGAAAGTGCCCAGATCCTGATCTGGGAGATAATAGGGTGTAATGGGGACTTGGAAAACATCAAGCAAAACATCAGTGATGTTCAAAATAAAATGAAGAACATCATTGATTTTTTAGGGAGAGTTTAAAACCCCTAGAAATCCCTAACTTATTTCTGCTTTGTTTTTCTGACAATTTTTAGAACATTTTTTGACATATTCTCGAAAAGCCAAATTTTGAAGATGCACACACTGTGTCAACATGTGCTATCTGCCATCACGGGAGATCAATGTACGCGTTTTGGGGTGCAACCCCTTCCTCAATAATAAAGTAGCTGAGAGGAAGGGGTTGCACCCACAAAACACGTCCATTGATCCCCTATGATGGCAGCTAGCACATGTTGACATTCGGCATTTTGTGTGCATCTTCAAAATTTGTCTTTTCCAGGGGTGACTTCACCCCATCTGCTGAACGCAATATCAAACACAGTTTATAAATATTAATGTCTGATATTGCCTTCAATTTCTACAAAAGTTGAACTTTGTAAGTTCCAGAGTTGTGTATTTCTTGTTGGTTTGAAACATCCCTGTTTTACCTTAAAAGGAAATTAGTACTTTTAATATGACCTACAAAATTGTTATACAACAAACATGTTGGTTTGTTTTAAAAACCTTTTATAAATGCACATGTGATTGTTCTTTGATTAAAAAAATGATAATCAACAATGTGTGGCTTCTTCTTTCAATGCTCAAAAGCATTTTTTTGTTGTAAAGTTGGTGTTTTCAGTGGCAATGGGGGTTATTTACTAAAGGCAACTCCACTTTGCACTACAAGTGCAGTTTCAGCGCAGTCTCAAGTGCACTTGTAGTGCAAACGGTATTTTCCTTTAGTAAATAACACCCAGCAGTGCTTTCTAATTTTACACAATCATGCCATTTTCAGGACTCCCCAAATTTCAGTCAGGGTCAGCTAAAAGAAAGCCAAGCAGTAAATCTAAGCAAATATTTGTTCAGTTTAAAATATTTTTTTATTTAAAAAAATGTCTCAGACATTGTCTGGCATATTGATGGCCCCCCTACCCGCAAAGTATTCCATGTATCTTAGACGGACCTTGCGGGCACTCAGGGAGGGCAAGCCAGGATGGCCAGCTTCGAGCGCCGTCAGGGTTGGTTCATTTAGATTAATTCCAGCTTCAGGCCCAACTGAGCCAGAATAGTTCACAGAATTTCTTCTTAAAAAGTTGTGGAGAACACAGCAAGCCAAGAAGATGTGACTGAGTTTATATTCCGCCATGTGTATTGGTGTAAGAAATAGGCGAAACCAGCTGGCCCTTATTCCAAACGTGTTCTCCACCACTCTTCTGGCTCTGGCCAGCCGGTAATTAAAAACCCTCTGGTCCGGTGTGAGGGTCCTCATAGGGAATGGCAGCATAAGATGGTCCCCCAGCGCAAACGCTTCATCCGCAACAAAGACGAATGGGAGTCCTTCCGCATTGTCTTCTGGAGGTGGCAAGTCCAAGCTGCCATTCTGGAGAGGCCTGTAGAACTCCGTGTGGGCGATGACTCCGCCATCTGACATCCGGACATTCTTCCCCATGTCCACATACAGGAACCCATAAGTAGCCGACACCACCGCCAACATCACAATACTATTGAACCCCTTGTAGTTGTAATAGTATGACCCCGAGTTGTGTGGTGGGATGATGTGGACGTGTTTCCCATCAATTGCCCCTCCGCAGTTAGGAAAGTCCCATCGCTGGGCAAAGTGGGAGGCCACAGCCTGCCATTCCTGTGGGTTGGAAGGAAACTGTGGAGTCAAACAAGAAAAATAAATTAATCATTTTGCACATAAAGATTGAAAGCAGATTAGACACAAACATTCTTGGCCAACATCAGTATAACATTTATTTTAGGGAGTATTTAAAGACAAAGGTCCACCTATCTGATTCCTCCCCCCCTCTCATGGGCAATTTTATAAATTTTAGGGGAGGAGATGTTTTGGACAGGTAACCCTCTCCACTTCATTGAGAGATGAATGCCTAAATAATGTGGATTACGTTGGCCAGCCCCTCCTTACTTACACTATTGGCAGCCCACTGGACAGGTAAGAAGTGTCATAATACAAAGAGATAAATATACACTGTACACATTTTAGCACATTTTTACATTCTGATATTACCTATCAAGATAATAATAGGATACAAAAACTTTGAACATTACCATTTGAAAGTATTCAGGCAGGCCCTTGCACTACATGCTTTGGGGCATTCATCCATAAATCTGACCACAAAAGAGGTGGGTAAAGTGTGTATGGGTTTGGCTAAGTCAGCAGATAGAGGATTGAGGATAGATAGAGGATTGGTATCAGCTGAGTTAGCAGTTGGGGGAGGGAGGGTTCCAAATGATTTTGGGACCCAAAAAAAAATCCTCTGGCACTCTGCCAGAATTTCAAGCACAAATCACATTTTTACACATTTTAGGGGGTGTTTAGGGTAAAGCACTACTATGGAGCTGACAAAATACATGGTTAATTGAGTAGACGAGGTGGATATAGGCCCAGGAGAGCATGCTGAGGAGGTAAGTGAAGGCAAATATCTATGAAGGACAAAAAAATACATTCCAAAAAAATCCAGCATGCATGAGGACAAAGGGGACATTTACAGCATATTACAATCATGGTAATTAGGGAATGAGGAAAGAAATACAATATATTAACAAACATTAAATACAATAACATGTCATAAAAATCTTACCTTCATATACTCCTTCTGCAGGACCTGGATGATGGCAGAACAGGTCTCCAGGATAATGATCCCCAGAGCCTGGGGGGAGATGCCTGTCGAGAACTTGAGGTCCTGCATGCTTCTCCCCATCGCCAAGTACCGCAGGGTGGCGACTAGCCTCTGCCCCGGAGTGATGGCTTGCCTCATGCAGGTATCCTGCCTGCTGATATAAGGGGTCAGCAAAGCCAACAAACGGTGAAAAATGGGGTCCGTCATCCAGAGAAAGTTCCTGAAATTGTCAGGATTATTCTCATGGATCTCACAGAGCAAAGGCATGTGACAGAATTGGTAACACTGAAGCAACCAATTCTTGGTCCATGAACTCCTTCTCGCCCTGTTCATGGACTGGGCTTGTGTCAAAGTAAGGACCCCAACACCAAGCCCCCACACAGCACGAACTCTACAATGAGTACGTACACGCAACATGGCTAAAAAACGGTCGGCTGCTCAGAACAAAGTAACAGAACGCACTGAAGAACAGCAAGGCCTGTGAAGAGGGACCTGAAAATCAGTAACGAATGGACAAGAACACTATGATAAATCAATGGTACTCGCTGCACGCACTGAAGACCAGCTACAAACCCACAAGCACAAACTGAACAGCAGAAATACGATCTGAAAACCATGAGTCTGAAAAAGAGCGAATCGTCTCTCACCAAACTTTTACCAACACAAGATTAGCAAAAAGAGCCCAAAGGGTGGCGTGCTTGGTACTAAACTGCTCTTTTATAGTCTCATCGTACGTGGTCTACGTCACCACGTTCTTGGCGTTCGGAAATTCCGACAACTTTGTGCGGCCGTGTGTATGCAAGACAAGTTTGAGCCAACATCCGTCGGAAAAAATCCATGGATTTTGTTGTCGGAATGCCCGATCAATGTCCGACCGTGTGTACAGGGCATTACTCTTTATCTATTCTTTCTTCTCCTTCCTTTTCTCTTACTACTTTTTTTTAACTCATTTTATGTTATGGTACCATATTTTTTTCATCCATATCTGCTCTATAGTAATACATACTAGACCGATATATGTACTAAGTTTTTTAAGATATCTTTTGTTAGATATTTATAGTTACAACTTTCATACTTATCAGATAAAGTAACATAGAGCAGTTCATTAATTAATTAATTAAATGTATGTGATGAAGTTTAATGCAAACAATAACATACTATGTTACCTATATATATAATTTGTTTTATTGTTTAACAAAGAGCTTATGTTTATACATCCTTGTACATGTAACCAATGGACTTTCATTTTATTGTGCAAGCAATAACCCTTTTTGACAAGGAAAAATAAATAAATAAATAAAATCTCTATATATTTTCTCACAACAGCCTGTTTAATCCATACATATACAGCACATAATTTGGCCTTTTCAACTTGGCTGGTAAAGAGACCTCTCTAGACGTGTTTCTAAGGTCAATTGACCCGCTTCCTCAGGTAAAAATCCTCAGATAAAAATCTGCAACATAACTCATAATTTAGCAATGTAAGTTATCTTCTTAACTACTTCCCCTCTCACACCTGTTCACCCCCTATGGACAAGAGCAATTTTTACAATTCTGCTATGGACCTGTTTTTTCTGCAATCCCTTTGTCATTGTTTAACAAGGTAACATAGGGGTTGATTTACTCTAGTGTGAATATGTGAATGCGTGAATAAATACTTGCGAAATAGCCAAACCGTGTAAATTAGCGCAAAAATGGAATTCACTATAGCACTCGGGGAAAAAATACTCACGAAATCAAATTCACTATAGGTCACAGACAACAGAGACCGTCTAAATCATTAGTCAAGCTAGAAACACAATAATTGCACAGGGAAATAATGTTTAGAGCATGATATGATAACTTAAATGGTTCTTAAATATGTGGTATATTGTTTAAAGATAATCTGCTTTTAAACTGCTGAAACAAACAATGTATAAACTGAAATATCATTGAAAGTCTGAGAAGAGATAAATTCCCCCTCTTTCTACAACTTTGTACCAGCACAAGTGCGCATGCTCAGAGATGCAAAATACTCACATTTTAACTCCCATTCATGTTTTACCAAGCGCTATAGTAAATGAGTCACAATTTTGTGTGTTGTTTAGTATTTCCACATGATCATAATTTTACCCCAGATATAGTTACATAGTTACATTGTAGGTGAGGTTGAAATAAGACACAAGTTCATCAAGTCCAACCTCTGTGTGTGATTATATGTCAGTATTACATTGTATATCCCTGTATGTTGCGGTCGTTCAGGTGCTTATCTAATAGTTTTTTGAAACTATTGATGCCCCCCGCTGAAACCACCGCCTGTGGAAGGGAATTCCACATCCTTGCCGCTCTTACAGTAAAGAACCTTCTACATAGTTTAAGGTTAAACCTCTTTTATTCTAATTTTAATGAGTGGACACATGTCTTGTTAAACTCCCTTCCGTGAAAAAGTTTTATCCCTATTGTGGGATCACCAGTATGGTATTTGTAAATTGAAATCATATCCCCTCTCAAGCGTCTCTTCTCCAGAGAAAATAAGTTCAGTGCTCACAACCTTTCTTCATAACTAATGTCCTCTAGACCCTTTATTAGCTTTGTTATCCTTCTTTGTACTCGCTCCATTTCCAGTACATCTTTCCTGAGGACTGGTGCCCAGAACTGGACAGCATACTCCAGGTGCAGCCAGACCAGAGTCTTGTAGAGTGGGAGAATTATCGCTTTATCTCTGGAGTTAATCCCCTTTTTAATGCATGCCAATATTCTGTTTGCTTTGTTAGCAGCAGCTTGGCATCGATGCCATTGCTGAGCCTATCATCTACTAGGATCCCCAGGTCCTTTTCCATCCTAGATTCCCACAGAGGTTCTCCCCCTAGTGTATAAATTGCATTCGTATTTTTGCCACCCAAATGCATTATTTTACATTTTTCTACATTAAACCTCATTTGCCATGTAGTTGCCCACCCCATTAATTTGTTCAGATCTTCTTGCAAGGTTTCCACATCCTGCGGAGAAGTTATTGCCCTGCTTAGCTTAGTATCGTCCGCAAATACAGAGATTGAACTGTTTACTCCATCCTCCAGGTCGTTTATAAACAAATTAAATAGGATTGGTCCCAGCACAGAACCCTGTGGGACCCCACTCATGCCGCATACACACGAGCGGACTTTACGGCAGACTTTGCTCGGCTGACTTTTCGCCGGACTTTGTCCGCCAGGTGCGCCGGACCTTAAAACGGACGGACTTGCCCACACACGACCGGACTTTCCGGTGGGCTAAGTCCGCCCCTCTATCCGACGGACTTTCATTTTGAACGTGATTCAGGTGCGACGGGACTAGGAAAGGAAGTCAATCTTGCCGCTTTTATCGGCGAGATTGACACCTTGCGAGCTCCGTCGCGGGGCATACCAGGCCCTTAGGTCTAGTATGGATTTTAAAGGGAAGCCCCCCTACACCGAAAAAACGGCGTGGGGTCCCCCCTAAAATCCATACCAGACCCCGATCCGAGCACGCAGCCCGGCCGGTCAGGAAAGGGGATGGGGACGAGCGAGCACCCCCCCTCCTGAACCTTACCTGGCCGCATGCCCTCAACATGGGGGGGTGCCTTGGGGGAGGGGGGGCCTTGCGGGGCCCCCCCCGACCCAAAGCACCTTGTCCCCATGTTGATGAGGACAAGGGCCTCTTCCCGACAACCCTGGCCATTGGTTGTCGGGGTTTGCGGGCGGGGGGCTTATCGGAATCCGGGAGCCCCCTATAATAAGAGGGCCCCCTGATCCCGGCCCCCCACCATATGTGAATGAGTATGGGGTACATAGTACCCCTACCAATTCACCTAGGGAAAAAGTGTCAATAAAACACACTACACAGATTTTTAAAATTATTTATTAAACAGCTCCGGGGGGGGTCTTCCTCCGGCTTCGGGGGTCTTCTTCCAGCTTCGGGGGTCCCTCCGGTTCCTCTTCTCCCGATGTTCCAGTTCTTCGGCCGGCTCCTCCGCTGTCTTCAGGCCGCTCTCTTGCCAGCGGAGGTCCGGACTTCTGGGTTTCTTGGTGTCACGGAACGCCCCACACTCCGCTTGAGTGCTTCCGTCATATACCGCTTCCTAAGTTCTGGAACACGAGTCCAATGGATCTGGCTATAGGAACCCCAAGAACTAGACAACACCAGTCTTGGAGTACATCAGAACTACCTTTTATTTTGAGATCTCACAGACCTTTATACAGCAGGGATGACTCAAAGCTAACCTAATTAACATGACCTAATTTACTACAAAATGTACCCAGACCAGATGACAGTCTTGTGGGCACCGAGCTTCACACATTAATACAATTAACAATACAAACAACAATCTCCCCCCTCCTCAGCCTAGACCATTCGTCTATTAGCCAGTGCTGGTGGCTAATGTGATCAGCTCTCTCAATTAACATAAACACATGTTGATAACACCAGCATCTCCTCACAGGATATGTCCCAACAGAATGAATCAGTCTTATCAGCAGGGGGCTGCTGGAGGAACCCCCCCTCCCTCTTCAGGGACACAAATATACAGTAAGGAGTCCCCATACAATATATACATATATACACGACTGAGTCCGATTAATACAGTTCAGACTGGATTTCTCATTCACCTCACAAAGAGTATTGTTCCATTGAAAATCCAGGGCCCATAATCAAAAGGCAACAGGCTTGCATACAGTCCTCTCCAACAGCCTCTGTTCTGGCTCTGTCTGTGACACTTGGCTTCTTGTCTTCTTCCCTCTTCTCTTCTCCAGATGTTGACACGACGCTCTCTCCGGCTGGACTGCTCTTTGAGGGCTCTTGTGACTTATATAGGCGGAGACCCCGTCCCCTTATGATGTCACAGTTCCTGGGCATGCTGGGACTGTGACGTTTTAGGGGGGCGTGGTCACCGGGTGATGTTAAGTATAATCCATACCAGACCTAAGGGCCTGGTATGCCCCGCGCTCGCCGCAATAGGAGAATTTGTTTTTCCTATTGCAGCGAGCGCGAAATGCAATACCCTGCCCTTGCGTCGTATCTGGTCCGTTGGACCAGCATACACACGAGCGGGCTTTCCGCCGGACCAGCACACAGACGAGCGGACTTTCCGCCAGAAACTGAGTCCGACGGAAAGATTTAAAACTTGTTTCAAATCTAGGTCCGGCGGGCTTTTGGGAAAAAGTCCGCCAGAGCCTACACACGGTCGGATTGTTCGGCGGACTCTGGTCCGCCGGGCAAAGTCTGCCGTAAAGTCCGCTAGTGTGTACGCGGCATTAGGCTAACTGGTCTGTAATTCCCAGGGATGTATTTTGGGCCCTTTTTAAATATTGGTGCTCCATTGGCTTTTAGTAGACTGTCAGTAAAAAATAGGAACAGTGGTCTGGCAATTACTTGACTGAGTTCCCCAAGTACCCTCGGGTGCAAGCCATCCGGTCCTGGTGATTTATTAATGTTAAGTTTCCCAAGTCTAATTCTAATTCTGTCCTCCGTTAGCCATGAGGGTGCTTCCTGTGATATGTCATGAGGATAAACATTGCAGTTTTGGTTACTGAAGCCTCCCGATTCCCTCGTGAAGACTGAGGAGAAGCATAAATTCAATACCTTCGCCATCTCCCCATCCATCCTTTGTAACCTTCCTTATTCTTTATGGGGCCAATATGTCTGTCCTCCCTTTTTTACTGTTTACATACTTAAAGAATTTCTTGGGATTTTTTTTGCTTTCTTCCACTATGTGTCTTTCGCGTTGTATCTTAGCCACCCCCTAATTATTATTATTATTATTATTATACAGGATTTATATAGCGCCAACAGTTTACGTAGCCCTTTATAACTTGAGGATAGACAGTACAAATACAATACACTTTAATACAGTAGGAATCAGAGGGCCCTGCTCCTTAGAGCTTACAATCTAATTGAACCCTTACATTTCTTGTTGCATTCTTTATAAAGTTTGAATGCTGATGATGATCCCCCAACCTTGTATTTTTTTAAGGCCCTCTTTTGAGTTTATATGCATTTTTACATTGGCGCCATCCAGGACTTTTATTCGCTCTTTTAAATTTATTACCCAGTGGGATGCACTGGCTAATGCCCTTATTTAATACGCTCTTAAAGCGTACCCATCTCTCCTCCGTGTTCTTTGTTCCTAAGATTTTATCCCAATTTATATCTTCTAGCAAGTTTCGTAGTTTAGGGAAGATGGCTCTTTTGAAATTCAGTGTCTTTGTATTTCCCTGAAGCCAATTGACCTGTGATCGCTGTTTCCTAAATCTCCCCGTATTTCCACATCCGTGATCAGGTCTGTATTGTTGGTAATCAGTAGATCTAGTAACGCTTTTTGGTGCGTCTGACCCATGAAATTGTCCTGCAAGACATTTAGGAACTGGCGAGCCTTAGACGAATACGTAGTTCCCTCCGCCCAGCCTATGTCTGGATAATTTAAATCCCCCATTATGATAACACTTCCCGGGCTTGCTGCTAATCCAAATAGTGATGGAGGTCTGCCTCCCCCTCCTCCCTCAGATTAGGGGGGTTATAGCATACTCCCAGTATTATTTTCCCCTTAGCTTCATCCCTTCCACCTCCTTCCTATCTCCCTTAGTGATATCATCTCTCACATTCACTTGTACATTATTTTTGATATACAGGCATACCCCTCCCCCTTGTTTACCCTCTCTATCCCTGTGATAAAGGGTATACCCTTGAATGGTTGCCAGGCAATCATGAGAGCTGTTGAACCAAGCCTCTAAAATTCCCACAAAATCCAAATCCTCCTCATACAACAGTATCTCTAGTTCACCCATCTTGTCCGCCAGGCTCCTGGCATTGGTGAACATGCCACGTAGTTTAGACCGATTGCATACTATCCTCTTATTGGGTGTTCCGAGATTGCAACTAATGTGTACCAACATCAAGAAATCAAAATGTAATCCCAAAAATCAAAGGGTAACATCACTATTCTACACTCACACACCAAGAACCACCAAATATCACAGAATAAATCAAGAAGCATAACTCCTGACTAATGTCATTCCATAAACCTATAGGTATATGTCTAAAGAAATGCAGTATTTGTGTAGGAGGGTTCCACCACCATTGCAAATTGTTCCATATGTTTACCATGGGCAAGGACAATAATCAACCTTACGAATTCCCCACCAGCACTAATTGAAGCCTCTTACCAAGCAAAAAGCAACACAATTAGAGATGGTTCCAAATGCTCACAGTAATCAGCCATACCCAGTCTTCAAAACAGATGGCATATGTCAGAAACAGGTTGTTCAATGGTTCTCAGGCCTTTCACAGTACATCTGCATTGATTAACTTATTGCACCCCTGGGACTTAGGACAGTTTGACACCACAGAGATGCAGCCTACAGCCATGTGACAGCACAGTGGCTATTGGGTTAACACTTATGCTTAGCAGTGCTGGGGTTTGCATGTTCAAATCCCAAAACATGCCACTTCATGTAGAGAAGTTGTCTGTTCTCCCTATGTTGTTAAACATAACTGCTGACTCATGTCCTTACACAAATTATGTCTAAATGTAGTATTTATGTGGAGGAGGGTTCCACCACCATTGTAAATCATGCTATATGTTTTCCATTGGCAAGGGCAATAATCAGCCTTAAATTGGCTGTAAACCCTGTTACACCACTTTTACCTACAGGAAAGCCTATAACAAAGCTTGCTTGTAGGTACCTTGAATATTTCCTAAACTTGCACAGTTTAGAAGATATTCAGTATATGCTCTGCTACCGATGTCATTGGTGCATGCGCACTGAAGAAATGGGCTGCTGGTGCTGTTTCTTCAGTAGCTGTGTTGTGACCGCATGCACGCATGGGAGTGACGTTATCGCGGCTTCGGCCAATCACAGCGCTGGAGCCGCGAAACCCGGAGGTAACTCTGGTGGAAGATGTCCGCTCTGTACTCAGAGGGCCGACACCGATCCAGGGCACCGTTCTAAGGTAGGTATTTCACAATGAGCTAATATGCGATGCATACTAGCTCATTATGCCTTTGCCTTGTAGATTTTATTTTTTATTTTTTCCGAGATTTACAACCTCTTTAAGATTTCCCCATCAGCACTAATTGCAGCCTCTTACCAATCAAAAAGCAACAAAATTAGAGATGTTTCTCTAGCAGCATGCTGACAGTAATCAGCCATACCCAGCCTTCAAAACAGATGGCATATGCCAGAAACAGGTTATTCAATGGTTCTCTGGCCTTCCGCAGTACATCTGCATTGATTAACTTATTGCACCCCTGGGACTTAGGACTGTTTGACACTACAGAGATGCTGCTACCTGGCTACAGGTTTGTATGTCCTTCCTCTGTTGTGGTTTTAAAGTTTTTTTTTTTCACCAGTGATTACATTTTTGATGGGTTTCACATAATGGAAACCCAAGAAATGACATTATAAATCAAGCGAGTGTGGGTTTGCACCAAATCTATAACTGTGTGTTTTGGGGCAGATATGAATGTATAAGTCTGGTATGATCCTGCACACATATTTAAATGTTGTATGCCCCTACCCCTAGATTAATGTGTTTGAGGCAACCCCTTGCACTCTAAATGTTGTATGCTGATGAATGACAAATGCGCTTTGTCAACAATTTGTGTAAGCAGCCCTTGGACATGTGTTATTTGTAGGTTTACCCTGCACAGATATATGTGCTGATGCATTCTTTCATTTGTAAAGAGTGTGTGTTCCTGATGAACAGGTGTGAGCACTTAAGGCATACATTTAGAGACAGAATCAATTACACTGGTGGGTATGTCCTTTTACTAGGTGGGTGGAGGTGTGCTGGCAATCCTAGCTAGGTTATATAAATGCCTGCACTTGTGGTAGTTGTTTGGCCTGAGAAGATGCCAGTTATCTTGTTTGCAGTGCTTATATTGGTTTACAAATAGATATGTTTTTTTTTGGGGGGGATGCATAATCCCCGACCCACACCCCACCAAGGCTGTGGTTTGAGGTTTGCTTTATGTGTTTGCTGGTATAGTTTTGCATTAAGGCCCTCAAAAGTGTATTTTTGTGGGCATGGTTTCCAAATTGTGTCTTTGTCCAGTCTGACCATGTGTGATTTTTTTTTTAATGTGCTGCCTTTTTGGATTTTGTATTAATTTTGTCTGTTTTTGCTTACTATAAATACATTTTTGCAGACTATAAATACATATTTTATAAGTGAAAACTATTCATACAAATAGTTTGGTTGTGCACTCATGCAAGTCCTTGAGTAGAAAGTGTAATGGGGGAGGGTGTCAGGGTACCATTGGCGCCGGACCTGGGCGTCGGCATACGCCTATGCGCCGGCGCGCTCCGTTACGCCCTTTTCAGCAAGTCTCTGTTGTTCCCGGGCGTCAGCGCGGCGCTAGGGCGCGCGCGGGTGCGCGGCGCTTGTGCGCGCGTGCGTGTGCACGTGCGCGCGTACGGGCGTGCGCGCGTTCGCGATAGCGCCGGTTTGGCGCCAAAGTGCACATAAAAGTTCCCCTGTGCCTCTGGCACATTGCTGCTTCGTCTCAGCTTCGTGATCCTTGTTATCTGAACTTGATTATTTGCTACTCATCTGACCCGGCTTGTCTGACCCTCCGCCTTGCTCCAATCCGACCCGGCCTGTTTGACTACTCTCCTGTTGCCTGCCTGATACCGTTGCCGATCTCTGCCTGCCTACCGACTCTGCCTCTGTCTGCTGTTTTGCCTGTCTCACATCCCTGCTGACCCGGACCGTCTGACCCTGCTTGTGCCTGCTGTTGTCCTTGCTGTTGCACCTTCAGCTTCAGCTCCAGTGATCTCTGCATCTCCAAGTGTTCCAGCTTGCTGCCTCCAGTCTCACCTGATCTGCAGTCCAGCCATCCCTGTGGGATCTCTCATCACTTCAGCATCAGAGACTCTATTCTTCAGGCACTCCTACCCCACTGTGCTCAGGAGACCACTGTTCCCACTCCAGTGGCTCCTGAACCAGCGTTGTATGAGAGGTCTTCTCCTACAAGTCAGGCTCTACTACCAGGTACCTAACAGAGGGGAAGAAAAACCAAAATAGAAAAAATTTAAAAAATTCCTGCTCCAATGCTGAATTTCAGGGCTCTATTAGTTCTTTTGTGGACTAGGTAAACCACAAAATATGTCAACTAAATCTGAATTTGCTCTAAGCACCAAATAAAATAAAATGTAAAAAAAAAATGGCGTGGGGGTCCCCCACAAAATCCATAACAGGCCCTTTAGGTCTGGCATAGATTTTAAGGGAAACTCCATGCCAAAATAAAAAAATGGCGTGGGGTTCCCCCCAAAATCCATACCAGACCCTTATCCGAGCATGCAGCCTGGCAGGTCAGGATGGGGGGGACAAGCGAGCGCCCCCCCCCCGAACGGTACCAGGCCACATTCCCTCAACACGGGGGAGGGTGTTCTGTGCCCCTCCACCCCAAAGCACCTTGGGGACAAGGGATTCTTCCCGACAACCATGGCCGGTGGTTTTCGGGGTCTGAGGGTGGGGGGCTTATCAGAATCTGGAAGCCCCCTTTGACAAGGGGGCCCCCAGATTCCAGCCCCCCCATGTGAATGGGTAGCGGGTACATCATACCCCTACCCATTCACCATAAGAGTGTCAAAATGTAATAACCACAAGAGACAGTTTTTGACAATTCTTTTATTAAAAAAGAAGTGTCCCGCAATGTCCATCACATCGCTCGACGGACCCGAAAAATAGAAAAAAAAAAACAAAGCTCTGCCTCTATGGGAAGCCTCTGTCAGGGCTGGGCTCAGCCTTACCTTCTCTAAGCTGGCCGCTCAGCTGTCGGCTATTTGCCAGCTCCTTTCTCTCCACAGTGACTCACCTGTTTATGATATCCTGCTCGTCAGTCCTGCCTACTTAAGCCATCCAGCCGAGATGATCTCTGCCTTCGCCTTGGTTACATCTCTAGAGACGCTCTCCTGTGTTCCTGTTAAAGACTGCTTTGCTGACATTCCTTCTGGCTCCAGATCCTGCTTGCTGTTCTACTTTGCTCATCTCTGGCTCTCTGATGTTTTGGCTTGTCTGACTATTCGTTCCAGTTGCTGAACTCTGTCTATGTTTTGACTACGTTTACTCTGTTTACCTTTTTATTATTATTATTAAACAAGTGTGATTTAACTGTACTTCTGTCTCAGTCTGATTCATGGTTTCTGGCAGTAGGCAAAGGCCATGAATTCAGAAGATGCAGTCAATCCACTTGTTGGTAATATTTTTTCCAGATTGGATGAGCAGGATCACCGCATGGATCAGTTTGCCATGGCGTTACAAACACTCCTGAGTCACACGGCTCTCCTGGAATCTCCCACTGTGGCTGCCCTGGTACAACCGGTGTTGCAGGCCGTCCCTGCTGCTGCTCCAGTGTCTGTGCAGGCACCTGCCTCGAGTATTACCTCTATAAGAGGTATGTCTGGTTCTGCTCCTTTTCCCCAGAGATTTGAGGGCGATCCAGTCCAATGCAGAGGGTTTCTCAACCAGGTTGAGATATACTTTGAGATGCTGCCCCAGGCGTTTCCTACGGACAGAAGCAAAGTAGGTTTTGTGATATCTTTGCAAACCCTCTATGGGAGACGCAAAAAACTGTTGTCTTGAGTTACCCAGAGTTTGTAGCTTCTTTTAAAAGGGTATTTGACGTTCCCGCACGCTCCGATTCTGCTGCCAAGTGCCTCATGTCCTTTAGAGTACGAGAACTGCCGATTACGCCATTGAATTCCGTACTCTGGCAGCAGAGGTTGCTTGGAACAATGAGGCCCTCGTGGCTGCTTTTTCTCATGGTCGGATACCATCAAGGATGAGATAGCAGCCCAACATATACCCACTGAGCTGGAGAAGTTGATCACGTTTGCCACCCTCATTGACTACAGACTCAGAGAAAGACTTCTTTTTAAGGACCGCTTGTTGAAACCCCCTGTACATTTGTCTCTGAACTTTTCAGTCCCACCCTTGCCTCCCTCACCTCCCATGCCTCCTGGTACCGAGTCGGTCTGTGAAAATAAACCTATGCACTCGGGCTTTACGCGTCTCTCTGTGGATGAGAGAATCCTTAGCAGGAGGGAGAGATTGTGCCTTTATTGTGGCCAGACAGGTCACTTTTGTAGTCTTGTCCTACCCATGCACCGAACCTTGAGGTCCTGTCATGGACAGACCTTAGGTGGCGTTGTTTCATCCCCAGTTATCCAGAAGGATAAGCCCCTGGTTTCAGTTACCCTTTCTTGGGCTGAGTCGTCTGTCGATACAGGCTCTAATGGACTCTGAGGTTGAAGGCCTGCTCATTGATGCTGCCTTTGTATCGAAGCACTCAATTCCGCTGCAGCTGCATTACACTCCACTTGCCATTGAGGCTCTTGACGGGAGACCTATACAGCTTGCCCATAAGACTCATTAGACTGTTCCATTGTCCATGGCCGTAGGGTCTTTTCACCATGAGATAATCCAATTCCAAGGTATTTCCTCACCTAATTTTCTGCTGGTTATTGGTTATCCTTGGTTACAGAGGCACAACCCTCTTTTGATTGATTGTGCTGAGGTTCTCTCCTGTTCGCCACAATGCAGAAAGTCATGCTTCAAGAAGGTAGCCAAGGTCCCGTGCACCTCTACCCTCTCCTCCCTGCTGGAGGAGTACCGCGATTTTAGCAATGTCTTTGACAAAGGTCAAGCCGGTAGTTTGCCTCCACCCTGGCCATATGATTGCGCAATTGACCCTGAACCTGGTGCCACTCCCCCTCGTGGTCGGGTTTACCCTTTGTCGGTCTTGGAGGATAAAGCCATGGAGGAGTATGTTGCAGACGCACTTTCTCAAGCTTTCATCCGCAAATCCTCGTCTTCTGCTGGTGCTGGTTTCTTCTTTGTGAAGAAGAGGAGTGGTGAACTGAGACCTTGTATTGACTATAGGGGTCTCAATCGTTTCACGATTAAGAATGCCTATCTGATTCCGTTGATGACGGAGTTATTTGACCGTCTCAAGGGAGCAACGGTTTTCACAAAGCTTGATTTTAGGGGTGCATACAATCTTGTGAGAAATAACCACTTACCGACCGCCTCCTCTACATATACGTCGGCACTTTGAAGGTGGATATCTCGGTAACGGCAGCAGCTGCTGCCACAACCTAGGTATCCCCCTTTACAGGAGCCGGTCGTGTTTCCGATAATGGTGGTCTCTGCGGCAGATTCACTGCGAGATCACCATTATTGGCGGCAGGAGAGGTGCCATCCCCCTCCCGCCACTCTCCCGCGCCCTCCGCCGCTTACCGGAGCCGTCGGTAGTGGCGGAGGTGATTGGGACATGTCACTTCCTCGGTATGGAGACGAGTGAGGCTAAGATGACCCCCACCTGTCTCCATACCATAGGAGGGCGGAAGCAGCGTCATAACGTCAGCTCCGCCAATTTGCCTTAAAGGCATTTTTTTTGTTGTGTTTTTTTTTTTTTTTTTTTTTGCATTTAAATCCAAATATGAGATCTGAGGACTTTTTGACCCCAGATCTCATATTTAAGAGGACCTGTCATGCTTACATTCCTTGTAATAGGAATAAAAGTGATCCAAATTAATTTTTTTTTTTTTTTAAGTGAAAAAATAAATTAAATAAAGTAGAATAAATAAGAAAAAAAAAATTTTTTAAAGCGCCTTGTCCCGACGAGCTTGCGCGCAGAAGAGAACGCATACGTGAGTAGCACCTGCATATGAAAACGGTGGTTAAACCACACGTGTATGGTATCACCACAACCGGTAGAGCAAGAGCAATAATTCTAGCCCTAGACCTCCTCTGTAACGCAAAACATGCAACCTGTAGAATTTTTTTAACGTCGCCTATGGAGATTTTTAAGGGTAAAAGTTTGACGCCATTCCACGAGCGGGCGCAATTTTGAAGCGTGACATGTTGGGTATCAATTTACTTGGCATAACATTATATTTCACAATATAAAAAAATGGGCTAACTTTACTGTTGTCTTATTTTTTTTATTCAAAAAAGTGAATTTTTTCCAAAGAAAAAAGGCCGCTGCGCAAATACAGTACGAAAAAAAGTATTGCATTGACCGCCATTTTATTCTCTAGGGTGTTAGAATAAAAACAATATATAATGTTTGGGGGTTCTAAGTAATTTTCTAGCAAAAAAAACCCTGTTTTAAACATGTAAACACCTAAAATCCAAAACGAGGCTAGTCCTTAAGTGGTTAAGGAGGGCGATGAGTGTTTAATACCAGAACAGGCCATTATGAGTACCTCGTAATGTCATTTGGCTTTTGCAACACTCTGGCAGTTTTCCAGGAATTTATCAAAGATGTCCTCCAAGATTTGTTGTAGTTATGTGTGGTGGTTTATCTCAACGATATCCTCAAATGTTCCAAGTCCCTGGAGAGCACCACACAGATGTCTGTCGTGCGCTTCAGAGAACAATCTCTATTGTAAATTGGAGAAGTGTGAATTCCATCATGAACAGGTTAAATTCCTGGTTTATGTCATTTCCACTGCTGGTTTTTCGATGGACCCAAAGAAACTTTCAGCAGTCCTACAGTAGCCCCGACCCATGGGTTTACCTCCTCTGCAGTGTTTTCTTGGCTTTGCCAACTATTATCGGAAGTTTATTCGTAACTTCTCGTCTCTGGTCAAGCCCCTGACTTTTATGACCAGAAAGGATGGTAACCCACAGAGTTGGTCTCCAGAGTCCATTAAGGTCTTTGAGAGTCTTAAGGCTGCCTTTGTTTTTGCTCCTGTGTTGGCACATCCTGATCCTATGCTACCTTTTATCCTTGAGGTTGATGCTTCTGAGACTGGTGTTGGCTCCCTTCTGTCTCAACGTCCTACCTCTGAGTGCGCTATGCATCCTTGTGGCTACTTTTCCAAGAGATTTTCACCTGCGGAGTGCAATTACGAGATTGGTGACAGAGAGCTGTTAGCAATCATTTTAGCCCTGAAAGAATGGAGACATCTCCTTGAAGGTACCACTGTGCCGGTTCTCATTCTTACTGACCATAAGAATCTCACATTCTTGTCTGAGGCTAAATGCCTCTCTCCCAGAAGGGCGCAATGGGCTCTTTCGTTGTCTAGTTTCAATTTCATTGTCTCATTCTTACGCGGTACTAAGAATGTAAGGGCTGACAATTTGTCACGACAATTTTCCTCCACTTCCAAGATGGAATCGGTTCCGGTTCCTTTGATTCCTCCTGTTCGTATTCTGGCTATGGTTCGCACCAGTCTCACTTCTCCTTTGGGTGACAAAATTCTTGCCGCTCAGGTCCATGCTCCTCCTGAGAAACCTTGTGACCGCTGCTTTGTCCCAGAGACTCTCCGTACTGCCGTGCTCCAGATAAAAGACATATAATCACACACATGGGTTGGACTTGATGGACGTGTGTCTTTTTTCAACCTCACCTACTGTGTAACTATGTAACTATGGTGTTCTTTGGGTGATGTGATGTGTTGGGTTTGCGCCAGACATAGCGTTTTCTTTGATGGCCAAAAAGTTAAATTTTAGTCTCATCAGACAAGAGCACCTTCCTCCATACATTTTGGGAGGATCCCACATGCCTTTTTGCAAACTCAAAATGTGCCATTTTTTTTTTACTGAAAGTAATGGCTTTCATCTGGCCACTCTGCCATAAAGCCCAACTCTATGGAGCGTACGGCTTATTGTCATCCTATGTACAGATACTCCAGTCTCTGCTGTGGAACTCTGCAGCTCCTCCAGGGTTACCTTAGGTCTCTGTGCTGCCTCTCTGATTAATGCCCTCTTTGCCCGGTCCGTGAGTTTTGGTGTGTGGACGTCTCTTGGCAGGTTTGCTGTTGTGCCATATTCTTTCCATTTGGTTATGATAGATTTGATGGTGCTCCTAGGGATCAGAAAAGATTTGGATATTTTTTTATAACCTAACCTTGACTTGTACTTCTCAACAACATTGTCCCTTACTTGTTTGTAGAGTTCTTTGGTCTTCATGGCAATGTTTGGTTAGTGGTACCTCTTGCTTAAGTGTTGCCGCTTCTGGGGCCTTTCAGAAAGGTGTGTATATGTAATGACAGATCGTGTGACACTTAGATTGGACACAGGTGGACCTAATTTCACTAATTATGTGACCTCTGAAGGTAATTGGTTGCACCAGAGCTTTTTATGGGCTTCATAACAAAGGGGGTGAATACATACGCACATGCCAATTATCAGTTTTTTATTTCTGAAAAATAGTTTTATGTATATATTTTTCTAATTTTACTTCACCAACTTAGACTATTGTGTTCTGATCCATCACATACTGTATAATTCAGATTAAAAAACATTGAACTAAAGGCTGTAATGTAACAAAATAGGTAAAAAGC
Organism: Aquarana catesbeiana; assembly: GCF_042186555.1. NCBI lineage: Eukaryota > Metazoa > Chordata > Amphibia > Anura > Ranidae > Aquarana > Aquarana catesbeiana. The sequence continues at coordinate 380,037,078 of NC_133326.1, read as the reverse complement.
CAAGGGGGGGCGAATACTTTTGCAAGGCACTGTATATAAGTCCTATTGTCTTAACCACTTACCCCGTCTATGACAAGCCCCCTAGTTATCTACCAAAAAAATGTGATGTTTTCCAATCTTTCCTAGAAGAATGTGTTTCAAAATAATATCTAAAAAGCAAACAATGGTAAAGAGTGAATATGTGACCATTTTAAGAATTGCTATAAATATAAATGTGATTAGAAAAAACAATGCTTTTACCTGTGCTAAAAACTATACCCCAATTTACCATAGTTTACATATAATTTAAAAAAATTAATTTGAAAAGAAATGTAAGTCTCCATAAAAAAGTCCCAAAACAGCTGTCCTTCATGCAAATCTTCTTCCAAAAGCTTCAGAGTGCAATCCAAGTAAAAACAAAAGTTATCACCACATGGTAGGCAAAACTCACCAAATGCAAGAGACCTTATAAAACTGAAGTTAGGCAGCCACCAGTTTCATCTCCAGACCCAGGAAGAATTGGTGCAGCACAGAATATAAAAAAAGAAAGCATAAAACCAAAAGCAGATCTAATAGTGAGATATTGTTTAATATATATCCAATGCAAAATGAAAGTACCCGCATACACATTAATAGTGTAATACGGCACTATAGGTATAGCTTGAAAAGTACATACACAGGTCCTGTATCCCTCAACCCACTGCCAATGCGCTCACTAGCATATGTCACTCACCATGCAGGCACCAAAAAACTGGTTTAGGGACTCGTACAATGCAGGAAATGGGCAAAAATGGTGTATCCTTTTACCCATGCCTTTGTTTCTGTGCTTATTTTTAAATCTGTGCTGAACCAAATCTCCCTGAGTCTGGAGATGAAACACAGTTATGAGTTAATCTGGTGGCTGCCATAGCAATTCCTGTGTACTGTTGAACTTCTGCAATAAAAGGTCTTTTGTATTTGGCAAGTTTTGCCTTGTAATGCCGCGTACACGCGACCGAACTTTCTGGGAAATTGGGTCCGACGGTCTTCCCGACGGACTTCCTGCGGACTTCCGACGGACTTTCTGAACGGACGCACTTGCCTACACACGACCGGACTTTCCGGCAGACTAGGTCCGCCGGCCTTCCCGACAGAGTTACAGCGGACTTTCCGAATTAACGGACTTGCCCACACATGGACAAGTACATTAATTTTGAACGTGACTCGGGTACGGTGGGACTAGAAAGGAAGTCAATCGGCGAGATTGACTCCTTGCAATCGCCATTGCAGGGCATACCAGGCCCTTAGGTCTGGTATGGATGTTAAGGGGAACCCCCTACGCCGAAAAAACGGGGGGAACCCCCAAAATCCATACCAGACCCCTATCCGAGCACGCAGCCCGGCTGGTCAAGAAAGGGGGTGGGGACGAACAAGCGCCCCCCCCTCCTGAGCCGTACCAGGCCGCATGCCCTCAACATGGGGGGGTGGGTGCTTTGGGGGAGGGGGGAAGATTAATTAAGGGAAAAAAGTGAAATATTCCTTTAAATATCGTACCTGGGGGGTGTCTATAGTATGCCTGTAAAGTGGAGCATGTTTCCCATGCTTAGAACAGTCCCTGTACAAAATGACATTTTTAAAGAAATAAAAGTCATTTAAAACTGCTTACGGCTTTAATGTAATGTCCGGTCCCGGTAATATGGATGAAAATCAGTGAGACAAACGGCATGGGTACCCCCCCCCCCCCCCCAGTCCATTACCAGGCCCTTTGGGTCTTGTATGGATATTAAGGGGAACCCCGCACCCAAACTAAAAAAAGGAAAGGTGTGGGGCCCCAGGCCCTCTGAACAGCAGTATACAGGCGGTGAAAACAAGACAGGGACTGTAGGTTTGTTGTTAAGTAGAATCTGTTTGTAATTTTGAACTGGTACATTTTTAAAGTGTAGCTCCAGCCAAAAAATCTATTTTTAAGCTTTTTGGAAAACATAGGGAAGGGTTACCCCTTTGACATTTGTTTTGCTGCCTGTGCACCTCTTCAGAAGATTTCACCTCACTTTCTGTCCCAGTGACAAATGTTTTTTGACAATTTGGGGTTTTTAGTGAAACAAGGATTGGTGATAAAGCATCAGTGGAGAGGAGACACGTTTTTCCCATATTAACTCTTACAGGAGAGAATTTCCCTTCCTAGGGGTAGATTTCATATCACTTCCTGTTGTCTCCTTCCGTTTGCAAGTAGGAGTCGTTTGTAAGTTGGATGTTTGAAAGTAGGGGCCTGCCCTATATACTCTGCAGAAATTGCGGCCTTAGTTGTTGGTGTTGCCACAACACTGTAAGCCCTCACAGTTACTCTTGGTGGGTGCAGGAACGTGCTCTGCTGTGAAATATTAGATCAAGAATTGTAATTACATGCCCCTGTTGAACAGGGTCAGAAAAATTGGGCCTTTGGTGGTGGTGGTGCTGGTGCCACAGCACTGTAAGTCCTCAAAGTTACTCTTGGTGGGCGCAGAAACGGGCCCTGCTGTGATATATTAGATCAAGAACTGTAATTACATGTCCCTGTTGAACGGGGGCAGAAAAATTAGGCCTTAGGCACTGGTGCCACAACACTCTAACCCCTCACAGATACTCTAGTTGGAGCGCAGGAATGAGCCCTCCTGTAAAATATTGCATCAAAAATTGTAATTACACCCCCCTGTAAAACAGGGGCTGAAAAATTGGGCCTTAGGCACAGGTGCTGGTGCCATAACACTGCAACCCCTCACAAATACTCTAGTTGAGCGCAGCAACAAACCCTCCTTGCAAAATATTGCATCAAAAATTGTAATTACACTCCCCTGTTAAACAGGGGCTGAAAAATTGGGCCTTAGCCACTGGGGGCAGCGCCCAGAACCAAAAATATTCTTACAAGCTATCAGCATGATCATTGAGGAGAAAGAGGATAGTCACTCAGCATAACAGGATAGTCACTCGGCATCAGTATAGGCAGTCTTGAAGGGATCTGACATTTTAAAAAGAAATTATTCGGTTACATCACCATCAGGTGCTTGGTAGCTGGTGGTGATCCAAGACTGATTCATTTTTATGAAGGTCAATCGATCGACTGAGTCGGTGGACAGGCGCACCCTGTGATCAGTTACAAAGCCTCCAGCAGCACTGAATGTGCGTTCCGAAAGGACGCTTGATGCAGGACAGGCCAGTAGCTCAATTGCATACTGTTCAAGCTCTGGCCAGTGATCCATCCTCAAGACTCAGTAAACCAGAGGATTTTCGGTGGGAAAGGTGTCCAAGTCAGATCTTGCTCCTAGGTATTCCTGCACCATGTAAAACAGACGCTGGCGATGGTTGCTGGAACCGATCATACCTTGGGGCTGTGGACTAAAAAATTTTCTGAACGTATCGGTCAGACGGCCACCTTCTCCACCGCTCCTTCTTTGACTGACCGAAGCGTCAGCAACACGTTGTCCAGGAACAGGAGTTTGTAACCTCCCAGTCTCTGGGAACTCGTTGCACAGACCTTTCTGCAAGGCCTCCTGAAGATGTTTCATCCTCTGCTCCCTCTGCAATGGCAAGATAAGGTTCGTAACCTTACCCTTGTAACATGGATCAAGGAGGGTTGCCAGCCAGTATTGATCCCTCTCCTTGATACCACGAATACGAGGATCCTTCCGCAGGCTTTGCAGGATCAGGGAGGCCATGCAGCGTAGGTTTGCTGAGGCATTCAGTCCGGAGTTCTCTGGGTCACTAAGGACGACATGATCCGCAGCCACCTCCTCCCAGCCACGTACAAGTCCATGGGTTTCTTGGGACTGTAAATGATCCCTTAAAGACTGCTGCTGATGCTGAGTGCCAGGCTCCACCTCCATGCTGACACAATCCTCCACTTCCTCCTCCTCCTTGTCCTCTTCCTGTGTGATCGGCGGGCACGCAGAAACACTGTCTGGATAAAGGGGGCCTTGAGAGCTAAGGAAGAGACCCCTGCAGAGCTGACAGAATATCTGCCCCAGTGTGGCTTGCGTAGCCCCTTGAACGCCTACGGAGCACTGCTGCTTCCAAAGACAAGACAGCACAGGAAGAGGCCATGGAGGAAGAAGAAGAGGAGGGGGTGGAGGAGAGAAGTGTGGCAGAATCACCACTAGTAGTATTTTGGAGGCGTGGTGGCGGAACAACCTCTAACACTACTGCACCCTGTCCTGCATCCTTCCCAGCTGCCAGAAGAGTCACCCAGTGCGCAGTGAAAGATAGGTAACATCCCTGTCCATGCCTGCTGGACCATGAGTCAGCGGTAATATGCACCTTACCGCTGATTTCCCTGTCCAGCGAGGCCAAGACATTGCCTTCCACATGCCGGTAGAGAGTTGGAATCGCCTTCCGTGAGAAAAAGTAGTGTTTGAGAACCTGCCACTGAGGAACCGCACATTCCACAAACTCATGGAAAGGGGCAGAGTCTACCAACTGAAAAGGCAGCAGTTGAAGTGCTAGCAATTTAGCCAAGCTAGCATTCAACCGCTGGGCATGTGGATGGCTGGGAGCAAACTTCTTTCGGCGGTGCAGCAGCTGGGGCAGGGAAATTTGCCTGGTACAATCTGACATTGGTGTACCGATAGCAGATTGCTCCCAAGTACTTGGCTGTGACACACCTAATTCTACACCTTCATTCCTCTCAGTGCATGTCTCAGAGAGGACTGAAGGTATAGTGGGGTTGGAGATCCCAGCTGATGAGAAGCAAGGAGAGGTCCTCTTTGTTCTTTGGTGTGGGTCTTTTAGGTATGCTTGCATGGCAGGTCAACATATGTCTGGTCAAGCATGTGGTGTCCAAGCGAGAGATGTTTTGGCCACACGAGATACGCTTGAGACATATGTTGCAAATAGCAGCGGTGGGATCTGATGCACTCGTCTCAAAAAAGGCCCACACCAAAGAACTTTTGGAATAACGTGCAGAGACAGCAGCGCCCTGCATATGTGGAGCTCTGCGGTGTGATGCAGTCAGTGTGCTGCCCTTAAGCTTGCACCTGGGGGGCATTCTGCCTCATTGGTGATGTGCCTCTTCCTCCTCCTCCTCCTCCTCCTCCTCTCTCCTATCAGGCACCCATGTGGAGTCAGTGACCTCATCATCCCCTCCCTCCTCATCACTGAAGCAAAGCTGGCAGTATGCTGCAGCTGGGGGAACATGACTGCCAGATTGCTGTCCTTCTTGGGCACCCCCTCTCTCTGGGCTCATGTTACTGCCTTCCTCTAGCTGGGTACCATCATCGGAGCCTTCAAAACGCTGGGCATCCTCCTGGAGCATGTACCCAACACTGGTCAAACAGTTAGGGGGACTCCTCAGGAGGACATGGTAGGGCTAGGGAAGGAGTGAGTGATGCCATTGAGCCGAGGGAAGAGGCCGCGTTGGCAGCTGCTTTGCCAGACAAAGTACCCTGAGCCTGGGTGAGAGAGGATGAGGAGGATGAGGATGGCTTGGTCATCCACTCTACCAAGTCTTGCGCATGTTGCAGCTCAACACGGCCAGCTGCCGAAAAAAGGACAAGCATGACCCACAGCCGCGTGCTGATGAGGATGCACCGTCTCCACAACCAGCACTGTTGCCTCTAGACACAGAGCCTGCTTGCCCTCTTTTATTGGCTTGTGACTGTCTGTCTCTCCTTGTTGGCCTTCCAGACATACTAATGGTCTGCAGTGAGATGTAGCTGCACAAAGCTGGGATGTGTGTGTATATATATATATATATATATATATATATATATATATATATATATATATATATATATATACTGATACTGCAGCTAGCAGAATCAACTGCCTGCCTGTAGTATTATTAGTATGAGAACACCAGCAATTGTCTTCAGGTAGCTTTAGGTGCGCACTGTGCAGAGGACACAGTACACTAACTGTAAATACTGTAGCTGCCTGCCTGTGGTATTAATAGGAGAAGAACAACAGCAATTGTCTTCAGGAGAAAACTGTCACCGCTCCAGGAGCGTTTTAACAGACCAAAAGTGAATCAATCTTGGTTGGGAGGTCGTAGGTGCTGGCTAATGCTACTAACGTAGAGCATGAATGAATTTCTGGACAGCTGCACTCGTAGATAGCCTTGTTTATTTAGAAGGTGCACATCAAGTACAAAAATCACAGCAGACAGGGAAGAGCTGACGTTTCGCACTAGCATTAGTGCTTACTCATAGCTAACAATCATACAAGAGGAAATCGAATAAATATTATTGTTAGGTATTGAGAACACATGTGGCTAAGTGATTAGGTGGTAACTTTTAACTCTTAATGAGCACTAATGTGAAAAGAATCTATAATAGCCGCCGTGGACAACACCTCTTAACAAAACAGACAAAGTGATTTCACATAGTCGATTGAAATAGGAAAGTAGTAGAAATGGATATATAAACAATACAAAACGAGACCTAAATAGAGTCTCGTAGGTGAATGTGAAAGTAAAAATAAAAATAGATAAAGATATGTGTAAATGAAAATAAAAATAAAGATAATCTATAAATACGAATATATATATATATATATATATATATATATATATATATATATATATATATATATATATATATATAGATGTGTAAAAACTACAATAAAATGTGAAAAAAAATAAGTAAAAAGTGTATATGTGAAAGAAAAATGTATATATACTTGTATATATCGGGTGGAATAATGAAAAGTGCAAATGTATGAGTAAGGACGTGATATAATAGGAAAGACTATTATGCCCCGTACACACGGTCGGATTTTCCGACAGAAAATGTGCGATCGGAGCGTGTTGTCAGAAATTCTGACCGTGTGTGGGCTCCATCAGATTTTCCGACACACAAAGTTTGAGAGCAGGCTATAAAATTTTCCGACAACAAAATCCGATCGTGTCAATTCCGACCGTTTGTGGACAATTCCGACGCACAAAGTGCCACGCATGCTCAGAAGAAATTCCGAGATGGAACAGCTCGGTCCGGTAAAATTAGAGTTCGGAATGGATAGAGCACTTTCGTCACGCTGCAATGTTTTAAATTGTTTAATACAGCGCACTCTCTTCTTCTTAATAATGTGAGAAGAATTAAGTAGTTTTGGTGCTCATATTCACACAGACTTCTCACAAACTTCTTTCTTTATTATTTATTGTGATTCCCTCAATATATTTTGATTTGTGACATCTGACCAAATTTCTTTTCTGTTGTTTTATTTTTGTTTTGTATTTTTTTCAAGGCTGATGTTATTTTAGTTTTTGTTTTTTTTCAAGGCTGATTTTTTTTTTTTTTTTTTTGGTTTTAATCCATAATATTTTTGTGTGTGTTTTGTGTGTCAAGTTACCACACCATTATTATCTTGTATTATTTAATCTCAAGGAGGTTGCTTGGTGTTGGTGTCCCTTGTTAATTTCACATGGTGGCCTGTGGAGTCCGTATCTAAGGGAGTGCAGTCTGGTCCAGAAGTCCCAGAGATCATGAAAGCAGCAGATGACATCTGTGTCCCCAGGCTGTGGTATTACAAGAGGCTGCATATTTTGCCAGACCAGACTGAGCCCAGGGCCATCACTCTCTGGTCTTCCTTCCATGTTTCCTTCCGGCTGTGGCTCTGGTGTTGAAGATGTGGCAGGAGGAGGAGTAGGACCTGGAGGAGGAGGAGGAGGAGGAGGACTATGTGTGAGGTCACAAATGTGGGTTGCAGATGTTATTTGGCCCCTCAACCCCTTATTGAGAGCTTACAAAATTAAGGACTCACATAGGAGTCGTTGGCCCTCCTCCATCTGCATCATTTTGCAGGCAGTTATGCCAGCAAAGTCCTCCTCCACACTGTTGGGGGTTCTCAGGGCCTCTGTAGTCTTCCAAAATAGGCCTATGGCAGCCTCCTCCAGGCTACTCCTCTTCCTGCCACTTTGTCTTTGAAGGTGTAGGGGAGGGACCTGGGTATCAGGCAGCCTGCTTGGCCCGGTCACCTCCTGGCTGAGACTTCCCTGTGTATGAAAAAGGGACATGCTTTTAGTTTTTGCATCATCAATCACAATCATAAATTAGTACTCTAAACTAACATCTAGTTAACATCATTGATTGGACAACCATGAAGATTTAGAGGAATGCTATACCTGGCTCAAGCTGGGCTCCTCCACATGTTGCTGCCTGGAAGGCCCAGGTTGGGCGTCAGAAGCCTCAGCTGGGGGGGGAAGGAAGTGTGGAAGGAAGAGTGGAGAGTGCTGGCCTGGGTTCAGTCTGACCTGCCAGAAAATGCAGTCTGTCATAGTACCACTGCCTGGGGACATAAATGTCATCTGCAGCTCCTGATCTCTGGGAATCATGGACCTTCTTGTGCTCCCTTAGATAAGTGCTCCTCAGGCCACCAATTAGGATCTTCAAATAGGTGATGTCTGCCGTGGGGATCACCGTCTTCACAAATTCTTCCAACAAATTTTTCAGCGCTGCCTTCCTCTTTGTTTGGTTCTTATATTCAGGGTGGTTTATCTCCCATAGACAGGGCAGCTCCCTGAACATATCAATGAAGATTGGCATAAAGTCCTTATCTTTCAAGATATCCATTTTCACTGCAAGACACGACACAAGACAAACCCTAATGTCAGCCTAAAGTCTTCTAAACTTGTGCAAATACAGGCCTCAATCTAGAAGCAGTATAGGCCCAGTGTTAAATCTTACCTTCGCAATCACGATCGGCGCCTCCGTTACTCCTTCCTCCGCTCACAGATCGTACATACTACGCACACGTGTTACGCTTTATAGACACTGCGCATGCCTGAAACTCTGCCCGCCCCTGACGTTGTTTCTAGTCTATTCCCTGCCCCTTCTCATTCGGCGCAGTGGGGAAGAGCACATGGCGGAGTCAGAGCAGCTGTCTGATAATTACACCAACGAGGAGGAGGAGGAGGAAAGCCCGGAGGCAGAAACGTCCCAATCCAGAAGGAGACGATTTAAGGCCTCAAATATGTCCTTTGGGGATATGTTGGAGATGGTGGACATCCTGAAGAAGGCCGACTATGACGGGAAGTATGGACCTTACCCCAACCCCAATGTCAGAAAGGCCAAGGTAATGGCGAAAGTGGTAAAGAGTCTGCACCGGAATTTCGGGGTACGATGATCGAAAGATCAGCTCAGGAAGCAGTGGTCGGACCTCAAATTAAGAGAGCACGAGCAGTACTGAAAGATTCGGAGAGTGCTGCAAAAAAGTAAGTAGTTGTACTGTGTTCCTATTCTTTATGTTTATTACATTCGTGCTGCTCCATGTGCTTTTCTTAACTGTTTATAATGGCAACTTTCATGTTCATGGGCACATTATTCGTTCGTATCAAACATTGTTCGTTCGGCCTAGAAAACACCATTGTTTTGGCCATATGCATTTGCTCACATTTTTTATGGCCTACTTGTCTGCAAATAATTTGGTTGTGTAGATGGGTTTGTAACTAGAATGAAATGCAAACTAGATTCTGTGTAAGGAGAGGATACTCAGCAGCAGTTTACACATCTGGACACTGGAGCACTTGTGTGGGACACAAGAACACCCTTTTTATTAGGGGGTCCCACACAGGTGCTCCAGTGTATACTATAGGGGGTGTCACCATCTGTGAAGCTTGTGCAAAACAGGTAAAGTATTGAAGCTTGACAAAGGACACTAAAAATTCTACATCTTGGAACTCTGCCAAAATAGACAATTGTACCCCACTTCCAAGCAATGTTTTATATTCCTATTTCTGCCATGAAATATTTGTGTGCTAAGTATACCTATTTTTTTTTACATAGGGGAGAAAAGACTCGGAGGACACCCCTCGTCCGAGGAGACCACAGACCCCCCACCTCTGGAAGAAGGGGAAATCCACCCAAACCAAGCAGAGCAGGAGGAGGCAGATGTGGTGGAAATTGGCACCACAACAGGTGAGTGTCTGCGACCACAGGCTCAGGTAAGAGATGGATGCCGGCATATTTATAATACATGGTGTGCTTTTGTTTCTATCTTTTTAGGTGATCGTGATGTTGTGGATCCAGGGCATTTCACCTCGGAAAGTGCACAGATCCTGATTGGGGAGATCATGGGGTGTAATAGGGACTTGGAAAACATCCTGAAAAACATCAATGATGTTCAACAAAAAATGAAGAACATCATTGATGTTTTAGGGAGAGTTTAAAACCCCTCGAAATCCCTATTTTTTGGGGGCTTTTTGTGACCTAAAAATGTTTTGCATTTTTTGACATATTTGAGAAAAGCCAAATTTTGAAGAGGCACCCAGTGTGTCAACATGTGCTATCTGCCATCACGGAAGATCAATGGACGGGTTTTGGGGGTGCAACCCCTTCCTCAATAATAAAGTAGCTGTGAGGAAGGGGTTGCACCCACAAAACATGTCCCTTGATCCCCCGTGATGGGAGGTAGCACATGTTGACATTCGGCAATTGGTGTGCATCTTCAAAATGTGACTTTACCCCATCTGAACGCAATATCAAACACAGTTTGTAAATACTCATGTCTGATATTGCCTTCAAGTTCTACCAAATGTGAACTTTGTAAGTTCAAGGTTTGTGTCTTTCTTGTTGGTTTTAAACATGCCTGTTTTATCTTAAATGGACATTTCTACTTTTTCTAATGTGACCCCAAAAATTGTTATACAACAGACATGTTGGTTTGTTTTAAAAACCTTTTCTAAATGCACATGTGATTGTGCTGGTATTAAAAAGATTGTGAATCAAGAATGTGTGGATTATTGTTTCAACGCTCCAACACTTTTGTTGTGCTCTAATTGGTGTTTTCAGTGACAATGGGGGTTATTTCCTAAGGGAAAATCCACTTTGCACTACAAGTGCAGTTTCAACTGCACTTGTAGTGCAAAGTGTCTTTGCCTTTAGTAAATAACACCCAACAATGCTTTGTAATGTTACACAATCACGCCATTTTCTTTACTCAACACATTTCTGTCAGGGTCAGCTAAAAGAAAAACAAGCAGTAAATGTCACCAAAGATTTTAGTAGGTTTTTTTTTTTATTTGAAAAAGGTTTCAGACATTGTCTGGCATATTGATAGCCCCCCTACCCGCAAAGTATTCAAGGTATCTTAGCCGGACATCACGGGCACTCGGGGGGGGGGGGGGGGGCAAGCCAGGACAGCCACTTTCAAGCTCCGTCAAGGTTGGTTCATTTTGAATTCCAGCCTCAGGCCCAACTGAGCCAGCATAGTTGGCAGAATGTTTCCGTAAAAAGTTGTGTAGAACACAACACGCAAGGATGATATGATTCAGTTTGTACTCCGCCATGTGTATGGGTGTAAGAAATAGGCGGAACCGGCTGGCCATGATTCCAAACATGTTCTCCACCACTCTTCTGGCTCTGGCCAGCCGGTAATTAAAAACCCTCTGGTCCGGGGTGAGGGTCCTCATCAGGAATGGCCGCATAAGATGGTCCCCCAGCACAAACGCTTCATCTGCAATTAAGACGAATGGGAGTCCTTGCACATTGTCTTCTGGAGGTGGCAAGTCCAAGCTGCCATTCTGGAGACGCCTGTAGAACTCCGTCTGGGCGATGACTCCACCATCGGACATCCGGCCATTCTTCCCCACGTCCACATACAGGAACTCGTAAGTAGCCGACACCACTGCCAACATCACAATACTATTGAACCCTTTATAGTTGAAATAGTATGACCCAGAGTTGGGTGGTGGGATGATGTGGACGTGTTTCCCATCAATTGCCCCTCCGCAGTTTGCCGCTGGGCAAAGTGGGAGGCCACAGTCTGCCATTCCTGTGGCGTGGAATGAAACTGTGGAGTCAAACAAGAAAAAAAAATTAGTCATTTTGCACATAAACAGGGAAAGCAGATTAGACACAAACATTCTTGGCCAACATCAAGAAAACATTTATTTGAGGGAGTTTTTAAAGACCAAAGTATAAGGTACACCTATCAGATTCCCCCTCCCCCACCCCCTCTCATGGGCCATTTCTAACATTATGGGGGGGGGGGGGGACTCTTGGACAGGTAACCCTCTCCACTTCATTGAGAGATGAATGCCTAAATAATGGGTATTACTTTGGCCAGCCCCTCCTTAGTTACACTATTGGCAGCCAACTGGACAGGTAAGAAGTGTCATAATACAAAGATATAAATACACATTGTACATATTTGAGCAAATTTGGACATTTTGCTATTATCCTATCTAGATAATAATAGTATACAAAAACTTTTAACAGTACCATTTGAAAGTATACAGGCAAACCCTTGCACTACATGCTTTGGGGAATTCATCCATAAATCTGACCACAAAAGAGATGGGTATAGTGTGTATGGGTTTGGCAAAGTCAGCAGATAGATGATTGAGGATAACTAGAGAATTGTTATCAGCTGACTTAGCAGTTGGGGGGAGGGAGGGTTCCAAATGATTTGGGGACCCCCCAAAAAAAGCCTCTGGCACTCTGCCTGAATTTTAAGCACAAATCACATTTAAAAACATTTTAGGGGGTGTTTGGGGTGAAGCACTACTATGGAGCTGATAAAATACATTGTTAAGTGACTACATGAGGTGAATATAGGGCCAGGAGAGCATGCTGGGGAGGTAAGTGAAGGCAAATATGTATGAAGGACAAAAAAAAAATTACAGAAAAATCCAGCATGCATGAGGACAAAGGGGACATTTACAGCATATTCCAATCATGTTAATTAGGGAATGAGGAAAGAAATACAACATATTATCAAACATTAAATACAATAAAATGTGATATTAAAGGATAAAAATCTTACCTTAATATACTCCTTCTGCAGGACCTGTATGATGGCAGCACAGGTCTCTGGGATAATGATCCCCAGAGCCTGGGGGGAGATGCCTGTCGAGAACTTCAAGTCCTGCAGGCTTCTCCCCGTCGCCAAGTACCGCAGGGTGACGACTAGCCTCTGCTCTGGAGTGATGGTTTGCCTCATGCAGGTATCCTGCCTGCTAATATAAGGGGTCAGCAAAGCTAAAAAACGGTGAAATACGGGGTCCGTCATCCGGAGAAAGTTCCTGAAATCATCAGGATTATTCTCACGGATCTCACGGAGCAAAGGCATATGACAGAACTGGTCACGCTGAAGCAACCAATTCTTGGTCCATGAACTCCTCCCCACTGTGTTCATGGACTGGACTTGTGTCAAGGTCAGGACCCCAACACCAAGCCCACGCACAGCACGAACTCTACGAGGAGTACGTATACGCAACATGGCTAGAAAATGGTCGGCTGCTCAGAACGAAGTAACAGAAAGCACTGAAGAACAGCAAGGCCTGTGAAGAGTGACCTGAAAAACAGTAACGAGCGGACAAGATCGCACTGAATAGTACAATACGAACTGACTGCACGCACTGAAGAGCAGATACAAACCCACAAGCACAAACTGAACAGCAGAAAACGAGCTGAAAACCACGAGTCTGAAAAAGCGCGAATTGTCTCTCACCAAACTTTTACTAACACTAGATTAGCAAAAGGAGCCCAAAGGGTGCCGCGCTTGGTTCTGAACTGGCCTTTTCTAGTCTCGTCGTACGTGGTATACGTCACCGCGTTCTTGGAGATCGGAAATTCCAACAACTTTGTGCGACCGTGTGTACGTAAAACAAGTTTGAGCCAACATCCGTCGGAAAAAATCCATGGATTTTGTTGTCGGAATGTCCGATCAATGTCCGATCGTGTGTACGGGGCATATGTGTTTAATATGATGAGTGCAATGTACATGAATTGCTGCTAATAACCTTGAATATTGTGAGGTGAGATAATGAAGTAAAGTGAAAATGTAAGGATGAGGTAAAAATTAAAAAATATGAAAATATATAAAGGTATATAGAAATGTCGACGTAAAAATTAAAATGTAAGTTGGTAGTTAGATGCGTTGATGTAAGAAGTTAGTGAGTACTAGAACCTGTAAGCCTAATGCCCCATACACACAATGAGATTATCGGACGAATGATCGTCCGTTTTTTATTGCATGCTTATCTCAGATCGAATCTGATGAGTTTACTAAAGTCATGAAAATTCCCGCACAACAGATATAAAATTCGGAAGTGATGTCATGTGTTGTAATGCATTTGTATTGCATTTTTGAAACGATAGCTGTACTGATTAAACGAAAATCGCACGATCTGGCATCGTACAAAAAAAATTTTCCTGCATGTCCGATAGAATACTATCACATGAACTGTCCTGATCGGCTCTCGAAAGCTCTGTACTAACAATTCGATTATCGTACGATCGCTTCAAAAGCGGTGTTTTCCGTACGATTTTCGGATCGTGTGTACGGGGCATAATGATTACTAACACGAGGGAGATAGATGTTAAAATTAATTGATAAAGGATGGACAAGCAGTGTGCTTATCCATACCCATAAAAGGCATACATTGTATCAACATACCGGTAATTCACAATTATCCATATCCATAAAAGGCATACATTGTATCAACACAATTCACAATAATTAGTAATAAGTATCAAAATTCGATTAAGGGTTTTGCAAGCACATTGGTAAACAATAAAAGATTAGACAAAATGGAGAAACTGGTTATAGAGAACAAAAAAGGCAAAATGACCCATGACAGAATAGACTACGAAAATGACAAAGTCTACACCTGGAAAAGGCCTATGTTCTCTTCTAACAGATCTCGTAAGAATCGTGGCAAGCAGGTCAGCTTTTCAGATCAGGAAAGCGATGCAGCCAATGACACCTTAGTCAATTCAGCATCAGATTCTTCACTTGAACGATCTACTACATCTATGGGACTACAACTGTCAAACAATAGCCATAACTCAGGACACCCTCACGATTCCAGCCGAACCCCAAAGAAGAAAAAATCCATCATAAAAAAACAAGAAGAAGAGGTAGGAGGCATAAAAACTCCAAAAAATACTCATTACTCTCTAAGAGGGAAGACGAAGCAGTGATTTCTAACGTGATCAACATTTTCAGCAGAGCTCTTAAAGAAGAAGAAACTACCTTACTTGCTAAAGGACTCCATTTCTGCCCTAATCGACATTTCAATCTTTTTGGGACTTTATTGGATGTTAATAGATTTTCACGCAGTTTGACCCTCAAAAAACATTACTTTGAACTTCCTTCTGTTGATGACCGGTCCTCGATGGGCAGTCCTGGGTCAGGTGAGTCTTCTCCTTCTTTCCCTCATATGTTTACAGAGGTCTGTGTTTTGCAGGACCTCATTGATCTAGCAGAAGAGTCTAATCCAACCCCCATTGATCCCACCGACATTCAGGGTAAAATATCATTTAAACATAGGTCAGATTTTTATCCGGTGGCCTCTAGGGGGAAGGACCTTGACCTTTTTCAAAAAATGGTTGAGAGGGATTTGACTCAGCTGGCTCAGGACTGTCGTAAGGGACCAATTACTGACAACTTAACTAACTCTGAAAGACAAGCTCTTAAAACACTGTCATCTGACAATACAATTGTGATTAGGAATGCAGACAAGGGTGGCTCCGTTGTAGTTCTGGATTCAATAGTTTATAGAGATGAAGCATTTCATCAACTGTCTGATGCCAGCACGTATCAAAAACTTGTAGGTGACCCCACGTCTTCTTTTAAAAAAGCTTTGTCATCACTTTTAGATCGGGCGGTCCGTGCTGGCGTTTTCTCAGACAAAGAAAAGGAACTTTTCATCCCTGAATGCCCTGTTATGCCAGTGTTCCATCACCTACCCAAGGTCCACAAGGGGTTGTGACGTCACAAGCCTATACTCCAGTATTCCACATCATTTAGGCATCCAAGCAATTGCTTGGCATTTAAAACAATCTGGTAAATTTTCACTTGTTCTCCAGGAGTTCATTCTACAATCTCTTGAATATCTTTTGAGTCACAATTATTTTATGTTTGACGGGGGCTATTATCTCCAGAGATGTGGGGCCTCTATGGGGGCCAAGTTTTCACCCTCATTAGCCAACCTATACATGGGTTGGTGGGAGAGGACCCACATCTTTGGATACGATAGCCCCTGCCGTCTGGATACTGCATTTTTTTGTCGCTATATAGATGATCTGCTATTCATTACTTCTGATGAGAATGCAGATCTTGACCAATGGCTTCTATATCTAAATGATCACAATCTAAATTTAGAATTCACTGGCGTTATACAGACAGATACAATAGAGTTTCTAGATGTCAGACTGACGGGCATCAATGGTAAAATTATTACCAGTTTATTCCATAAACCCACGGCGGGGAATGCCCTTCTGAGAGCTGATTCTGCCCATCCGGGTCACACCATTCGTGGTGTGCCCTATGGACAGTTCCTTAGACTAAAACGGTTGTGTAGCACATCTGACATCTTTACAAAGGAAGCCATTGATATGAGTCAAAGATTCAGAGACAGGGGATATTCGGAGAAGGTTATCAATAAAGCCCTCCTTAGGGCTAGTATAACTCCCAGGGAAAATCTACTTAGCGATAACAAAAACAAACATAAAAAGAAGAATACTGGTAACAGCAAAAACTCATTGATTCCACAAAATGTCCCTACTTTCTCTACACCCTACAGTTTAGAATTTACCAAAATTAAAAACACAGTGGCTAAATATCTTCCCATTTTGTTTAATGATCTGATTTACAATGAAATCCTTTCTGGGGCATAAGGTCAGTCTCCCGAAGAACACCTACGTTGGGTAGTTTTCTTTCTCCCAGCCTCTTTTCATGTACACAGCCAGGGTCACATTGGCTACGCTTTAAGGGGAACTTTAAGTGCCGGTTCACACAGGGGCAGCACGACTTGCAGGTCGAATCACCAAGGCGACCTGCACACGACTTCAGTGGCGACTTGCAAAATGACTTCTGAAAAGAAGTTAATGCAAGTCACCTGAAGTCGCCCCAAAAATACTACAGGAACCTTTTTCTAAGTCGGAGCGACTTGCGTCGCTCCTATTAGAACGGTTCCGTAGCACAGAACGGGACGCGACTTGTCAGGCAGCTATGTCGCCTGACAAGTCGCCCCTGTGTGAACCGGGGCTTAATGTGGAATCAGAGGATGCAACTATTGTCACTACCTCAAAAAAGGCAAACAAGTACGATCGTGCACTAATGGCAAAACCTTTGACATATCATTTATCAATTGTAATACCCGATTTTTGGTTTATCTAATTACATGTGACATTTGTCACATTCAATACGTAGGTCGCACCACACGCCGCCTAAAAGATCGGCTATACGATCACCTATTTGATATAGAAAAAGATAGATCTACAAATGTTGCCAAACATTGGAATTCTGTCCACTCTAAAGACACTTCTAGCCTCTCCATACAGGGTATTGAAAAAATTGTTACACCAGTAAGAGGAGGTGATAGATTCAGGCTGCTCTGCAAATGCGAGGTATTCTGGATCTTTTCCCTTCACACCAGAATCCCGTTCGGGCTCAACTTTGAGTGGGATGTCTCCCACTATTACGATTGACTTCTCCTCTGGTAGTAAATTTCTTTTACATATTCATTTACTCAACTTAATATGCTAAATTTATCATACCACATACTATGTTATCCAATTTAATATTTTTACTGATGACATGATCTTTACCATTACTCTGGATCCGTTAGTTATAGTGGGCTTACACTGTCTGATTAACAATGAACAAGCCTGTCAATACGTATACCTTTTGGGCCACTACCACCGTTATAGTCTCTGTTTATATCCTCTGTCTCCTGTTTCTACTTCCTCCCTTATTTTGTATCCAATTTCCTGTCCTCGGACAGAATTTTTTCTGCCCGATCCACTAGGATTGCTACGTGTGTGTATAATAGCCGTTATCCTTTTAGATTACCATCGGCCGATATGTATTGTACTATGGCGCTGCAGTACTCTAACAATCTAACAGTTCAACATATGGCCAGTTATTTAGTTCACTACTATTGTAAAGGCGGATACCTAAGGGACACATGCACAAATGTCTCTGGTCATAGATTTTTTTCTCCAGAGACATGTGCATGTGCAAACTGACTACTAATAAATACTCATAAATACATATTATCTGCAGTTCGTATTGCTTCACTGCTAGTATAACGGTTACTCGTTCTCTTATTCTTCAGTTTTACATCGGGCTAGTGTCAGTTGGCCAGGTCACTTATACCTATATATATAATTTTGAGGGGTATTTTTAGTCTTGAAGGTCAGAAAGGTTCCCAATTCTGACACCCATTTACTTATACTTATACATATATACATACATGGGTTTTTCACTAGAATTGGCAATTCTGCTGTAAGTATTGTTCTGGATATATATATTTTATATTGATATAGTGGGGCAAAAAAGTATTTAGTCAGTCACCAATTGTGCAAGTTCTCCAACTTAAAAAGATGAGAGAGAGGCCTGTAATTGTCATCATAGGTATACCTCAACTATGAGAGACAAAATGTAGAAACAAATCCAGACAATCACATTGTCTTATTTTTGAAAGAATTTTTTTGCAAATGGTGGAAAATAAGTATTTGGCCACCTACAAACAAGCAAGATTTCTGGCTCTCACAGACCTGTATCTTCTTCTTTAAGAGGCTCCTCTGTCCTCCACTCATTACCTGTATTAATAACACCTGTTTGAATGTGTTATCAGTATAAAAGACACCTGTCCACAACCTCAAACAGTCACGCTCCAAACTCCACTATGGTGAAGACCAAAGGACACCAGAAACAAAATTGTAGACCTGCGCCAGGCTGGGAAGACTGAATCTGCAATAGGCAAGCAGCTTGGTGTGAAGAAATCAACTGTGGGAGCAATAATTTGAAAATGGAAGACATACAAGACCACTGATAATCTCCCTCGATCTGGGGCTCCACGCAAGATCTCACCCCATGGAGTCAAAATGATCACAAGAACGGTGAGCAAAAATCCCAGAACCACACGGGAGGACCTAGTGAATGACCTGCAGAGAGCTAGGACCAACGTAACAAAGGCTACCATCAGTAACACACTACGCCGCCAGGGACTCAGATCCTGCAGTGCCAGACGTGTCCCCCTGCTTAAGCCAGTACATGTCCGGGCCCATCTGTGGTTTGCTAGAGAGCATTTGGATGATCCAGAAGAGGATTGGGAGAATGTCATATGGTCAGATGAAACCAAAGTAGAACTGTTTGGTAGAAACACAACTCGTCGTGTTAGGAGGAGAGAGAATGCTGAGTTGCAACCAAAGAACATCATACCTACTGTGAAGCATGGGGGTGACAACATCATGCTTTGGGGCTGTTTCTCTGCAAAGGGAACAGGACGACTGATCTGTGTACATGAAAGAATGAATGGGGCCATGTATCGTGAGATTTTGAGTGCAAACCTCCTCCCATCAGCAAGGGCATTGAAGATGAAACGTGGCTGGATCTTTCAGCATGACAATGATCCCAAACACACTGTCCGGGCAACGAAGGAGTGACTTCGTAAGAAGCATTTCAAGGTCCTGGAGTGCCCTAGCCAGTCTCCAGATCTCAACCTCATAGAAAACCTTTGGAGGGAGTTGAAAGTCCGTGTTGCCCAGCGACAGCCCCAAAACATCATTGCTCTAGAGGAGATCTGCATGGAGGAATGGGCCAACATACCAGCAACAGTGTGTGACAACCTTGTGAAGAATTACAGAAAACATTTGACCTCTGTCATTGCCAACAAAGCATATATAACAAAGTATTGAGATGAACTTTTGATGTTGACCAAATACTTATTTTCCACCATAATTTGCAAATAAATTCTTTAAAAAATCAGACAATGTGATTGTCTGGATTTGTTTCCACATTTTGTCTTTCATAGTTGAGGTATACCTATGATGACAATTACAGGCCTCTCTCATCTTTTTAAGTGGGAGAACTTGCACAATTGGTGGCTGACTAAATACTTTTTTGCCCCACGGTATATTATATTGATTCTATTACATTTTTTGCACAAATTTTTTTCTCGTTTTTAGACATTCTCCTTCCCCCCTCCTCTCTCCTAGAGGTAGTGTCTAGTCGGCACCGATGAACTATTAAACCATGTACATATATGAGGGACAACATCCTTGTGGGGGGAGTCTCTGTTCTTTTTTTTTTATACCATTTCCTGGGATTTGATAGATTTCTATGAACGTTATTAATCTCTCGGGTTAATATATGAGTACATATTTTTTAAGTGCCATGTCTTATGTTGTTTTGTTTACCAATGTGCTTGCAAAACCGTTGATCGAATTTTGATACTTATTACTAATTATTGTGAATTGTGTTGATACAATGTATGCCTTTTATGAATATGGAAGGGTATGGATAAGCACACTGCTTGTCCATCCTTTATCAATTAATTTTAACATCTATCTCCCTCATATTAGTAATCGTTAGGCTTACAGGTTCTAGTACTCACTAACTTCTTACATCAACGCATCTAACTACCAACTTACATTTAAATTTTTACGTCGACATTTCTATATACCTTTATATATTTTCATACTTTTTAATTTTTACCTCATCGTTACATTTTCACTTTACTTCATTATCTCACCTCACAATATTCAAGGTTATTAGCAGCAATTCATGTACATTCCACTCATCATATTAAATACTAATAGTCTTTCCTATTATATCACCTTCTTACTCATACATTTGCACTTTTCATTATTCCACCTGATATATATACACGTGTATATATACATTTTTCTTTCACATATATACACTTTTTACTTATTTTTTTCACATTTTTTTTATTTTAGTTTTTACACATCAATATATATATATTCATATTCATATTTATAGATTATCTTTATTTTTATTTTCATTTACACATATCTTATTTTTACTTTCACATTCACCTACGAGACTCTATTTAGGTCTCGTTTTGTATTGTTTATATATCCATTTCTACTACTTTCCTATTTCAATCGACTATGTGAAATCACTTTGTCTGTTTTGTTAAGAGGTGTTGTCCACGGCGGCTATTATAGATTCTTTTCACATTAGTGCTCATTAAGAGTTAAAAGTTACCACCTAATCACTTAGCCACATGTGTTCTCAATACCTAACAATAATATTTATTCGATTTCCTCTTGTCTGATTGTTAGCTATGAGTAAGCACTAACGCTAGTGTGAAACGTCAGCTCTTCCCTGTCAGCTGTAATTTTTGTACTTGATGTGCACCTTCTAAATAAACAAGGCTATCTACGAGTGCGGCTGTCCAGAAAAGCAATTGTCTTCAAGTAGCTTTAGGTGCACACTGTGCAGAGGACACAGTACACTAACTGTAAATACTGTAGCTGCCTGCCTGTGGTATTAATAGGAGCAGAACAACAGCAATTGTCTCCAGGTAGCTTTAGGTGCACACTGTGCAGAGGACGCACTACACTAACTGTAAATACTGTAGCTGCCTGCCTGTGGTATTAATAGGAGCACAACAACAGCAATTGTCTCCAGGTAGCTTTAGGTGCACACTGTGCAGAGGATGCACTACACTAACTGTAAGTACTGTAGCTGCCTGCCTGTGGTATTAATAGGATCAGAAAAACACCACTAATTTTCTTCAGGTAGCTTTAGGTGCACACTGTGCAGAGGACGCACTACACTAACTTGTAAATACTGCAGCTGCCTGCGGTACTGTACTAATAGGATAAGAAGAACACCACTAATTTTCTTCAGGTAGCTTTAGGTGCACACTGTGCAGAGGACGCACTACACTAAGTGTAAATACTGTAGCTAATAGGACTAATAGGATAAGAAGAACACCACTAATTTTCTTCAGGTAGCTTTAGGTGCACACTGTGCAGGTGACGCACTACACTAACTTGTAAATACTGCAGCTGCCTGCGGTACTGTACTAATAGGATCGGAAGAACACCACAAATTTTCTTCAGGTAGCTTTAGGTGCACACTGTGCAGAGGATGCACTACACTAACTGTAAATACTGTAGCTAATAGGACTAATAGGATCAGAAGAACACCAGCAATTTTCTTCAGGTAGCTGTAAATACTGTAAAAACACCTGCCTGCCTGCCAGTAGTAGGAAGAGAATAACAGGAACGGATATAGTTAAATGGAATACAGTGTATATAACACCTAGGATGTATATATATACACAATACACTGTAAGTGCAGCTAACTGACTCGCCTGCCTACTCTAACTTAAATCAAATGACACTGTCTCTCTGTCTATCTCTCTCTCAATGCCGGAACACACTACACAGGGCCGACGTGCAGGCGGCCTTATATAGTGTGGGGCGTGTACTAAACCCCCTGAGCCATAATTGTCCAAAGCCACCCTGGCTTTGGTCAATTACGGCTCTCTGTACAGACGGTGCTGTGATTGGTCAAGCATGCAGGTCATAGTGCATGCTTGGCCAATCATCAGCCAGCAATGCACTGCGATGCCGCAGTGAATTATGGGCCGTGGCGCGCCACTCGAATTTGGCGTGAACGGCCCATATCGTTCGTAATTTGGCGTAATTCGAGTCGAACATGGGTTCGACTCGAACATGAAGCTCATCCCTAATCACTAGTATTGTGAACCTAAATCTTTGTGAGGTCTGCCCTTATCCATAGGGTTCCGTGTGTTTAGGTTCACAATACTAGTGATACTTATAAGATATTGTCTTTATGTACTTATATTTAGTTGTGTATATATATATTTTGTATAGGCAGCATTCCTGTTACCGATTCAATGCCGCACATGGGTATCCCTTTAGTAGTATCCCAGGCACTTTTTTCACCTGGCCAGTGTTATGTTTTGTGTGGTGATTGGACGTTTTGGTGGTGCTGGGCCCTCCTCCCTGAGGGAGCTGCGATGCGCCAGTCGGTCCTCCCTTCCTCCCCTTTCACTTCATGATCGGGAGATTTGGACGGACGCCCCTCTGCGCATCAGCGCCACGTATCCTATGTCGTGTGTGACGTCAGTTCTGATGTCATCACGCCGACGTCCAGCGTTTAGATCTCGGTGTCCCCATGGAGGAGTCCGTTCGCGCCGACTGCTGAGTTACACTCGGATCAGGTGCGGTCCCTCCTCCTTTGCTTCACCCACGTGGCGTTGGCAGCATACATATACATCCCCCACTTAGAGCTAGGTATGATCACAGCTAGTCTCTTTTTGGGGCTATTGCACACCAGCCCTATGTTTCACGCGTTGCTGATGGTGTTCAGGTGCTTCGCTTGGGTGAGTTTTTTGTCCTTTTTCATTTCCCTGGGTTTTCTTGCTTTTACTCGGTCCAGATTTCTTCCTTTCTACATTTGGTGACCCTGTTTCTCAACGTATATCCAGTTTTTTGTCATCTTTTCAATTCTTCATGCACAATTTTCAGCGACACCTTTTTCCCAGTCTTCTTAACCCCTTCACATTCATTTGTATGCTATCCACTTTTAGGTATAGATACCCTTACGTATATATATCTTTTGACTTATGTCATCATTTCTCTTGGAACTTACTGGGTTGACTATCGATTACTTAATTATTATCATTTATAATATACTATTAATATAAACTATACACACATTTATATCTTGTTCCCAGATACGTTTGCCTCAATTACACAATTTCCTTGTTTGTGGAGACACTCCATCCCACTGTGTATCTCGCCACTCTGCCCGGTGTTGCACCTATACATATGCCGCCTCAGCTCCCGTGGAGAGGCTATGCTCCTGGCCCACCTTATGCCCACCACCACGCACTACATTTACTGTCTGAGTTGGTAAGTGTGTCTGGTCAAACCATCTATGCACACCATATGTTCATTTATTATTTAATTTTTTATTCTTTTGTATGGACAAGGTTCATTGTATACTTTATATATATTCCATAGGAATTTCGGCCGCATCAGCTCCTGATGAGTGGAGAAACATCCACGAAACGCGTTGAGCTTTGTTTTTGATGCCCCAGTTACATATCATATGGAATCACAGTTATTTATACTATCTGTTGTACCTTATTACATCATTTTTTCCTACCCAATAAATGCACATTCGCCATGTGGGTGCACTTGTCGGTATCAGGCATGTTGTTACTAGCAATATTATGCTTTACCATCTTATCTATTTACTATCAGAATCAGGTGCTGTTATACATGTATTTCCTATTATGCTTATGTCATGTGCACACCTCCTATATGTATACGAAATGAATATTTTTTGCTGCATATGAAATGAATACTTTTTTATTGTCTGTTATTTATTATAACAAACATTTCATGATGAAATTCAAACATGGTCTAATTTACCTCCACAACGCAAGCACTTCATCTTTTTTTTTTTTTTTTTACTCATTTATTTTTATAAATTTTTACAAAAACACATACACATACCACTGATCAAGAGGTATACATACTATTATAACATCTTTACAATGTCATGTATAAATTCACATTTAAATAACCTTCAATACATTAATATACCCAGTTCGTATTTACTTCCTTAAAAAGGGGAAAAAAAGGAACATTTAGAAGACACACAACTACTACCAATACCTCAGCTCCCTCTCCTCCATGGTTCTCTAACCTTTTGTGAACCCTCTATCCTTTTATAACCCCTCCCTCCCCTCTCCTCCCTCCCTAATCTTTTTTAATAAAGTGTCCCTTCAATACACCATGTCTATTTAAATAACAGATATATTATGTATTCTTATTTCTCTCTTCTCACTCCTGTTTGCCACTTCCCTTCATCCTCTCCACTCCCCCCTTATTTTCCCAATAATATCCTCCTAGTCTTTGAATATGATCTCCTCTCCCTAGTTATTCCCTTTAAAGGGGACATCCCATTTTATCTAACCAGGGCTTCCTCATCATTAATAATTTGTCCAGTTTCCTCCGTCTAACAAATACCACTTTTTTCCTCCATACTGTGGCATCCATCACTTTAGTCCATTCTTCTGATGTCGGAAGTCTCACTGATTGCCATTTCTGAGCTATTATCTTTCGAGCTTGGAATAAACATCTTACTACTGTAATTTTACTATTTTTGGGCACAGTATTTTCCTCTATTTTCCCCAACAGACATATAGCACCATTCAGGTCTAACTTAAGCCCAAAGGTACTATTAATATCCTCCATTATCTCTGTCCAGTACCTGAATAGTTTTGGGCACCTCCAGATTATATGAATCAAATCCCCTATTCCTTGACACCTTGCGCATTTGTTATCAGCTCTGTATCCGTACTGAAAAAGCTTCTTTGGAGTGTGGTAAACTCTCTGTAGCAAAAATATCTGCGATATTTTCTGTGAAAGGGAGACTGACACCTGGGAGCACAAGTCCAATATCCTTCTCCACTGTTCTCCTGTTATTTTTTTCCCCCAGGTCCTCTTCCCATCCCTTCTTTTTTTTCTGTTCATATATCTCTGATATTAAGCCTTTGGAGGATCCTGTCATAGCTATTTTTTGTATAAGAGGTACTTTACACCATTCCACCCTTTGTGTTTTAAAGTGGGCATTCAGTGCATGTCTAATTTGAAGATACCGGTAGAATGATTGGTTTGGGATACCGTACTCACCCCTCAACTCCTCGAATGATTTCAACGTACTCCTATCATATAGTTGCGTGAGTTTTCTGATACCACAAACCTCCCACTCATTTATTTTACCCAAGGGGATCAAATCTGGAAATTGCTTGTTGTCCCAAATTGGGGTATATTCTGTTAACCTCCTGCATCCCATTACTACCCTGGCCGCCTGCCATACTTTTGTTATTAGTTTTAATGTGGGGCATCCAGCGAGTAGGGAGTCCGCCTCCAGAGCTTCCACCAAACTGCTATGCAAGGCTCCCTGCAGCATCATTCGTGCATTTTTATTACTCTCCCCTGGTATATTACATCCCCTGAGATGCTGCAACTGTGCAGCCAAAAAATAACTGCGCGGGTGTGGAACTGCTGCTCCTCCCTCTTTTATTGGTAGCTGCAGTATCTGTAAGCTAATGCGAGCCTGCCCCTTCTTCCAGATTAGTTCCTGGAACAATGTTTCAATTTTTTTGAACCATCTCATTCCGATCCAAACTGGAGAATTATGTAGCTGATACAAGAGTTGGGGCATCCAGATCATTTTAATGAGGTTAATTCTTCCAGCTGCTGACAGAGGAAGACAACTTCAGATATCACACTTCCGCTGAGATTTAAGCAGAAGGGAACAATGTTTCAATTTTTTTGAACCATCTCATCCCGATCCAAACTGGAGAATTATGTAGCTGATACAAGAGTTGGGGCATCCAGACCATTTTAATGAGGTTAATTCTTCCAGCTGCTGACAGAGGAAGACGACTCCAGATATCAAATTTCCGCTGAAATTTAAGCAGAAGGGGAGCAAGATTATCCTCAATATACTGACCTGGGTCCCTTGTTAACCATACTCCTAAATACTTAATCTTGTCCACCACCCTTAGCTGCCCGACCGAGGATGGGAAAAGATCTATGCCTGTCTACAGGCATCAGGGCCGATTTCTCCCAGTTAATTACCAGACCTGAGAGCTTCATCTTAAAGTCCCAACTTTCCCTTTGTACTTACCGATTACCGGAATGGAGGCACTTAATTGTGCTTCATTTAAAGTCCCAATTCCCCCATATTTTCATTTATATATCGGGATGGAAGCAATTGGATATATGGGACTGGTAGTGTTCCCCTACCCTCCCTTTTTCCACCTGGCCAGTGTTATGTTTTGTGTGGTGATTGGACGTTTTGGTGGTGCTGGGCCCTCCTCCCTGCGGGAGCTGCGATACGCCAGTGGGTCCTTACTTCCTTCCTATTTATTATAACCAATAAGCATTTCACGATGAAATTCAAACATGGTCTAATTTACCTCCACTACCCAAGCGCTTCATCTTAAAGTCCCAACTTTCCCTTTGTACTTACCGATTACCGGGATGAAGGCACTTAATTGTGCTTCATTTAAAGTCCCAATTCCCCCATGTTTTCATCTGTATTATGGCATAGACAATAGCCAGAAATATAGCACAGATATGCTACACACCATGGAAGCCTTTTCACAAGGCCACTATGTAAGAGAGAGGTTTAATAATCAAATTAAAATTACAGTGTATTATGTAAGAGACAATAGCCTGAAATTTAGCACAAAAGCACTGCACATCATATTTTAACAAGGCTACTATGAAGAGAGGGAGACAAGGCACTTTTATCAAGAAATAAAAAATTACAATGGATTATGTCAAAATAATATCCATTGTAGCTATTGTATGGTCAGCGTTGAATCAGTAAGAGTAGGAGTGGGACACATTGAAGATGCCCAGTGGGAGGGGCGAAACGTGTCAAGAAAGGATCATACACACGAGGTTCAGTGACGGCTGGCAGCATGCCAAGGCAGTGATTTCTTGTCTGTATGCCTTTCTTTGATGTAAGTGCATTTCGTTTGTGATTTTAACAATACATTTTAGCAATATTACACTTCAAATATTAATTTGGAGCGGAGCTAAGTATAATAATTTTGTATCACTTATTTGGGGTTTTTTACACGTCAGCAGCAATCCAATTGCAATTTGTTTATTTAGGGTAATTAATTGATTATTTATACACCACAGCGGCGTGGGTATTTATCCTTTTTTTTTTTTACATTGTGAAATGGACATACAGCATGCACGTAATGTAAGGGGTTTCTACTAGGCCACATTTGAACAGGCAGAAACAAGAAGGGGTTTTAAAGTGAAATAAAAACAACAGCGTATTATGTCAGAGACATGGTCCAGAAAAGAGCACAGACACACTGCACACTGTGAAAGCCTTTTTAGTAGGCTGCATTTGAAGAGAAAGAGATGACACTTTATATTAAGACAAAAATGATAGTATATTATGTCATAGACAATAGCCAGAAATATATTACAGACACCACGTATGCCATTTTACTAAGCCAGTACTTAAGAAGGAGAGAAAAGGCAGGTTTTATTGTAAAATAAAAATGACAGTGTATTATGTCAGAAACATGTACCAGAAATATAGCAGAGATATGCTGAGCATCATATAAACATTTTTACTAGGCCACATTTGAAAAGAGAGAGAGAGGGAGAGACTAGGCACTTTTTATAAAGAAAAAAAATTACAGTGAAGAGAAAAGAACCAAAAATATGGCACAGACACACTGCACATCACTGAAGCCATTTTACTAGGATGCTATGTAAGAGGGAGATACAAGGAAGGTTTTATCATGCAATAAAAATGACAGAGCAATATAGCAGAGACAAGAAATATTGTACAAACATGCTGCACACCATGTAAGCCTATTGAATAAGCCACATTTCAAGTAGAAGAGACATAGCACATTTTAACATGATATAAAAATTACAATGGATTATGTCACAGACAAAAGCCAGAAATATACTATAGACACACTGCTCATCATATAAACCTTTTTATAATAGAGAGGGACAAGGCACCTTTTACAGCTTTGATAATAGAAATGCTGGTAACCTGGTGATATCTTCTGTAACAAACATATTTTTTGGTTTACATGATAAAATCCAAACTATAATGGACTTATCCATTTAGCTGGTAAGCTTTAGTCATAGCACACTACCCTGCTGACCCACAAACAAGGGGGTGGATGAAGATAAAATTAACCACATGGTAAAACTCAGGTTAGCTGGTAAAAGATAATTTTAAAAAAAATCTGTTGTTCAGAACATTAACAATAAAAATATGTATACACAAAAACTATATACTCATAAGAAATCCTCATTAGTTTAAGAGAACACTTTCTATAAAAACGCAAGCATATAAAACCAATGCTTTAAAAAGTCAGGAGTAATCCATTTATCATATATAAATAACATCCCAACGCTGATTGAGACCTGGAGGTATTCTTTTCTGCAGTGTGTATATCCACCAAACCTCTTGCTCTAATGCCGCGTACACACTGTCGGACTTTCCAACATAAAATGTGCAATCGGAGCTTGTTGTCGGAAA
This sequence comes from Aquarana catesbeiana, assembly GCF_042186555.1. Lineage (NCBI taxonomy): Eukaryota > Metazoa > Chordata > Amphibia > Anura > Ranidae > Aquarana > Aquarana catesbeiana. Next base: position 380,008,302 of record NC_133326.1, on the reverse strand, counting down.
TTCCGACCGTGTGTAGGCTCCATCGGACAGTTTCCATCGGAATTTCCGTCGCACAAAATTTGAGATCTGGTTCTCAAATTTTCCGATAACAAACTTCGTTTGCGTAAATTCCGATCATGTGTATACAATTCCGACGCATGTTCAGAATCAAGCAGAAGAGCCACACTGGCTATTGAACTTCATGTTCCTCGGCTCGTCGCAAGTGTTGTACATTACCGCGTTCTTGATGTTCAGAATTTCCGACAAAATTTGTGTGACCTTGTGTATGCAAGACAAGTTTGAACCAACATCCGTCGGAAAAAATCCATGGATTTTGTTGTCGGAATGTCCGATCAATGTCCGATCGTGTGAATGGGGCATAATACTCTGTGGTACTGATCACCTACCCTGGGCATAGATAACATGAGCTTATATTTCCCCATGTACATCTCTGAAATGCTTGGAAACATTGGATATTTGTTTTGCATTAACATTTGTTGAATCACAATAGTGTTCCCCAATATGAATCATTTAATGTCACACTGTCCATCCCACATAATGAAGGAAACATTCATTTATATATTGTTTAATAGGATAGGTCAGGCCAGTAGTCAAAAACCCTGGCACTGGTGATGTAACCCTGGCTTAACAGCTGCATACTAGGATGTCCACACTGGATTAAAGCACACAAAGATTCAAGTGACCATTTTTACTAAGGGCAGATGAATCCATCTCCCTTTACTTTCCGGAAATCTGCAGGAATACTGTGCCTGTCTCCTAAAACATGTGACAGGAACTTCCCAGGAAGCAGCTGAGAAGCTGGTAATCCATCACCAGTGCCTCACTTAACCAGGAAGTACAGTAATTGGCAAGCTAATTGTTGGCTCCTGGATGTTGCTGGCAGCAGCTGAAAGATTGCAATTGTGGAGTTCTTTGGCACCAGGCACTAGTCAATTGTGTACCGAGAATTTGTTGCACAAGAGGGTTTTTTGCACGCAAGCACTTTCAAGATTCTAAATGCACTTCAAATGCAATTTTGGAGTTTAATATGTGATCTCTGCACTATAAGGAGTCACATTTGCACATTTTTTATGTTACATGTACACAGGGCTTTTTTTCAGCAGGAATGCAGTTCTGGCACCTCCAGAACTGATTGGCAAGGTGTGCTGGAGGGTCTATTGAGGCTGGTAGCTATTTTTGCGGAAGAAGGGGTCTATTATTGCTGGGGAGATCTTCTGTTTTTCATTGGGAATCTATTGTTGCTGGGGGTCAGTCTTATGTTGCTGGGGGTCAATCGTTGCTGGGAGGGATGGGTCTTTGCTGCTGGCTACTGGGGGGGTCTATTGATGCTGGCTGATGGTGAATCTATTTTTGCAGGGGGGTCTATTGTTGCTGGGGAGGTCTATTGTTGCTGGTGGGGGATCTATTTTTCCTGGGGGTGGGTCATATGTTGCAGGGAGTCAATTGTTGTTCTACTGATGCTGGCTGTTGGGGATCCATTGTTGCTGGGGTGTATCTATTTTATTGCCTTTCTTGTTATCATTAACAAATTCCATACAAAATACTTAGCACCACAAAATGATACTTGGCTCTGTATTCTCTAAAAGGGGTGGTACTGGGAGGTGGGTAAGGGGTGGAACCAAGGAACGGTGCTCACAGGTGGGTAGGGGGTGGAGTCAAGGGCTGACTCAGAAGGGAGGAGTTCCTGGACCTATTTTCTGGGAAAAAAAAGCCCTGCATGTACATAGGATTTGCTGCACAAGAGTTTTTTTTGCACACAAGCACTTTCAAGATTCTAAATGCACTTCAAATGCAATTTTGGAGTTTAATATGTGATCTCTGCACTATAAGGAGTCACATTTGCACATTTTTTATGTTACATGTACACAGGGCTTTTTTTCAGCAGGAATGCAGTTCTGGCACCTCCAGAACTGATTGGCAAGGTGTGCTGGAGGGTCTATTGAGGCTGGTAGCTATTTTTGCGGAAGAAGGGGTCTATTATTGCTGGGGAGATCTTCTGTTTTTCATTGGGAATCTATTGTTGCTGGGGGTCAGTCTTATGTTGCTGGGGGTCAATCGTTGCTGGGAGGGAGGGGTCTTTGCTGCTGGCTACTGGGGGGGTCTATTGATGCTGGCTGATGGTGAATCTATTTTTGCAGGGGGGTCTATTGTTGCTGGGGAGGTCTATTGTTGCTGGTGGGGGATCTATTTTTCCTGGGGGTGGGTCATATGTTGCAGGGAGTCAATTGTTGTTCTACTGATGCTGGCTGTTGGGGATCCATTGTTGCTGGGGTGTATCTATTTTATTGCCTTTCTTGTTATCATTAACAAATTCCATACAAAATACTTAGCACCACAAAATGATACTTGGCTCTGTATTCTCTAAAAGGGGTGGTACTGGGAGGTGGGTAAGGGGTGGAACCAAGGAACGGTGCTCACAGGTGGGTAGGGGGTGGAGTCAAGGGCTGACTCAGAAGGGAGGAGTGCCTGGACCTATTCTCTGAGAAAAAAAAAGCCCTGCATGTACATAGGATTTGCTGCACAAGAGTTTTTTTTGCACACAAGCACTTTGAAGATTTTGAAACTTTAAATGGACTTTTGGTGTTTAACCACTTCAATACCGGGCCAATTCTAACATTTCTCTCCTACATGTAAAAATCATCATTTTTTTGCTAGAAAATTACATAGAACCCCCAAACATTATATATGTTTTTTTAGCAAAGACCCTAGAGAATACAATGGCAGTTGTTGCAACTTTTTATCTCACACAGTATTTGCGCAGGAATTTTTCGAACGCATTTTTTGGGGGAAAAAAACTGTTTTGTGTTTAAAAAGAAAACAAAACAGTAAAGTTAGCCCAATGTTTTTGCATTTTGTGAAAGATGAAGTTACGCCGAGTAAATAGATACCTAACATGTCACGCTTCAAAATTGCACACGCTCGTGGAATGGCGCCAATGTTTGGTACTTAAAAATCCCCATAGGCGACGCTTGAAATTTTTTTACTGGTTACATGTTTTGAGTTACAGAGGAGGTCTAGGGCCAAAATTATTGCTCTCACTCCAACCATACCTCACATGTATGGTTTGAACACCATTTTCATATGTGGGCGGGACTTACGTATGCGTTCGCTTCTGCATGCGAGCACACGGGGACAGCGACGCTTTAAAAAATTTTTTTTTTTTATTGTTAATTATATTTTATTTTTTTTATTTTGACACTTTTTTGAAAAAAAAAAAATTGATCACTTTTATTCCTATTACAAGGAATGTAAACATCCCTTGTAATAGCAATATGACATGTCAGGTGCTCTTAATAGTGAGATATGGAGTCAATAAGACCCCATATCTCACCACTAGGCTGGGAAGCCTGAAATAAAATAAATAAATAAAACGATCGCCGCTTCCCAGCTGAAGCGGCGCCGTTTTTTTGAATGGAGAGGCCGGGCGTGACGTCATAACATCGCGCCCGGCCTCCAACGATCATAGAGACTCCGGGGACCATCTGGTCCGCCGGAAATCTCTATGATCTACATCCGGCGCCGGCGGATCCACTCTCCGCCTCACCGATCGTAACGGTGAGTCGGAGCAAGCACCGGAGGGCGGCAGGGGGGGGACGTCCCCTCTTGCCTCCCATAGGAATGATCAAGCGGCGGAACGGCCGCTATGATCATTCCTATGGTGTAGAGATTCGCCGGCTGAAACCGGCAATATCTGAATGATGTCTGTAACTACAGGCATCATTCAGATATACCCGCCCAAAGCCCAGGACGTCATATGACGTCTGTGGGCTGGAAGTGGTTAATATTTGATCTATACACTATAAGGAGTTACGTTTGCACATTTGTTTTATTTTACATATATGATAGATGAAATATATCACAGTATATTTTTATTATAGTAGTAGTAGTTTATGTTGAACATGTAAAAAATAAAAGCATAAAAAAGAAATAGTAAAGTAATCATACAGTAAGGGCCCTTTCACACTGGGGCGGTTTGCAGGCGCTATTGCGCTAATAATAGCACCTGCAAACCGACCCGAAAGTGGCGCTGCTTTGTCTCCAGTGTGAAAGCCCCGAGGGCTTTCACACTTGAGCAGTGTGCTAGCAGGACGGGAAAAAAAGTCCTGCTAGCAGCTACTTCGGAGTGGTGAAGGAGCGGAGTATATACCTCTCCTTCACCACTCCTGCCCATTGAAATCAATGGGACAGCGCGGCTATACCGCCAGCAAAACGCCTCTGCAGAGGCGCTTTGCGGTGGTTTTTAACCTTTTCTCGGCCGCTAGGGGGGGGTAAAACCGCCCCGCTAGCGGTTGGATACGGACGGTAAAGCGCCGCTTACAATAGCGGCGCTTTACCGCCGACGCCACCCCCGGCCCCAGTGTGAAAAGGCCCTTATAGTCAGACACAAAAAAAAAAACAAAAAAAACAAACATACAGTAAAACTGTAAACAACACAAAATAATTTGGTTTACATATCTGAAAAGGAGTGGGAAGAAGCACCAGCTTATTTAATCCCACCCCTTCTCCATAATTATTAATAATAAATTATCTAATAAATTATTTACCCAGATGTATAAAGTCATACAATAATTAATGTGACTTAACCAGGACAGGGGCTTTTGGAGAGGACTAGAAGCAAGCCTCTTACCCACTAACTATGGGCCCTGGCATTTAAGGGAACACTACTAGACATTAGACATGTGCAATTTGATTAGTTCCAAATTAGTTTTTAATGAATTTAGACAAATTTGTTCATTGGGAAATATCCAAATTTTTGAATATCTGAATTTTTCTGAATATTCGTAAATTTAGAAAAACTCCTATATTCGAAAACTCGGAAATTTGAAAATGTGAATTTTCGCAAATTTGGAAATTTGAAATTCAAAAATTCGGAAACTTGAAATTAAAAAATTCGGAAATTCGGAAATTCAGAAATTAGAAATTCGAAAATCCAAAAATTTTACATTTCAGAAATTCGAAAATTTGGAAATTCTAAATTCCGAAAATTGGAAATTTTGGAAATTTGGAAGTTCGAAATTCAAAAATTCGGAAATTCGAAAATTCGGAAATCTGAAAACTCGCAAATCCAAATATAAGAATGAAAATTTAAAAGTACGAAAATCCAAAAATTCAAAAACCCGAAAACTCGAAAATCTAAAATAATAACTAACTAAAAATAACTTAACTATTACTAATTATTAAATTATAGGTATTGAAAATTCCTTTCAAATTTGGCTGTTAGTGAATGTAACGAATACAAATTTTTTTTTTGTTTAATAAATGTTTATTGAAGACTTTTTGTTTTTTTTTTTTTTTAAAAAGAGAGAAAACAAAAAAAGGGGGGGGGGAATACAAAAAAACAGATTAAACATAAGACATATGAGAAACAATCTTATAAATACAAAACAGGTAGGTTTCGAAAGGCATAAACACTCAATGAGAAATGAAGATCAAAAAAAAAGGTGCCATCGAAAGATCTGAGGGGAATAAACAAGCATACATAGACTAGAATCGAACAGCTGTTTAAAATGTATATGAGCTTGATATTCACAGTAAACATTAAGATTGAGTCTGAATAAGATTTGTAATTGAAAGAAAAAATATATAATGGACTGAAGAAGAAACAGAGAGAAAAAGGAAAAGAAAGAAAAGAAATTTAGAAAAGGGAGGAGGGTAGAAATGGGGAAAAAAGGGGGTGATGGGGGAAGAGGGCAGGGGGGGGGGGGTTGGCATGTCTATCGTCATATCACAAAATGTTAATATCCTTTAGCCTGGTAGTATGTGAAGAGAAGGTAATTTAGTTTAGTTTGGTTTGCTGTCAGTAAAGGGAAAGAACTCTGAGAATAGGTCCAATGAGACCCAGGACAAGGTCAGGGAGGTAGGCTCACATATGTTGAGTTATAATGTCTTTATAATGAGTTGAAGATGTGAACACTATCCAGGGTGTCCATGTTAGAGTGTGTCTCTGAGAGGTACCCCTGATGCTGTGAGTTATATCTTCTAGGTGGTGAACCTCCGAGACCTTACGCAACCAAGTTTGTATAGACGGGATTGTAGGTTGTCCCCACAATGTGGGGATTAGGGCCTTGGCAGTGTTTAGCAAATGCGGTATAAGGGAGCGTTTGTAAGTACCTATGGATTCTTTAGTGGCGTGGAAAAGGACAACCCAGGGATCATGGGGGAGACTAACGTCTGTGATAAGTTTTATGAGGTTAATAACATTGGTCCAGAAAGGACGAATGAGCGGGCAGTGCCACCAAATGTGTGCATGAGAAGCTTCGTTCCCGCAGCTCCTCCAACACAACGGGGAGCTATCAGGGAACATTCGATGCATTTTAAATGGGGTGTAATGCCATCTGGAAAGAAGTTTATAATTGACTTCTGCCATCCTGGAGGCGGGTGAGGAGACATGAGCGAGTGTTAGGATTTTATCTTTTAGAGTGTTTGTTATGGGGGAGTCTAAGTCTGATTCCCAATTTGCCAAGAAATGAGGATACCCAGGGTTAGAGAGGCCAATAAGAGCCTTATAAAACTGAGAGATTCCGTGTAAAGGGGGGTCTTTTGGGTAAAGTATTTCTTCTATGCCATTTAAATCTTGTAAACCTCGTAACGGATGAGGGAGGGAATGTAAAAAGCGTTGTAATTGATGATATCTCCACTTGTCCAGAAATGTAAGTTGAGTGGTTCTGAGAATCTCCGAAAGAGGTTTGATTGTGTTGGCGTGTATAACGTGATGTAGCAAAAGAGGTTCTTCTGGGGACCAGGATTTAAATCCCGGATCCAGTAAACCTGGTAGGAAATAATGGTGATTGAGGAGGGGCATCAGGGGGGAGTCATAAGTCCAGGAAAATTTCCTGTATATGGCATCCCATATATCTAGTGAAGACGTGGTGAGTGTGGACACAGTGTGGGAAGTGTGCCTATGGGTTTTGGGTATCCAGGGGATAGCCGAAAGATCGGCTCCACTCAGAGAGTATTCTAGTTGCACCCATAATTTTGAATTAATCGCGTATTTCCAGTCTGCGATTCTAGATAATATGACAGCATGATAATAGGTCTTAAAGTTTGGGAGAGCCAGTCCCCCAGAGCATTTGGAGCGGAAGAGAACGTCCCTGGATATTCTAGGGCGACTGTTCCCCCAAACAAATCGGGAAATCATTGCTTGTAGTATAGTGAAGAACCCCACCGGGACACCAAGTGGAATCATTTGAAAAATAAATAATACGCGGGGAAGAATGTTCATTTTAATTATGTTGATTTTCCCTAACCAAGAGTGGGATAGATTGGACCACTTTCTTAGATCTGCTCTAATGCTATTTAATAATGGAATGTAATTATATTTAAAAAGAGAGCGTAGTCTAGGTGTGAGGTATATGCCCAAATACTTCATGTGGGTCTGTTCCCATCTGAATGGGAAGAGGGGCTTCAGGGAGGTCGCTTCTGTCCTAGGGAGGTTAATATTAAGGATTTCTGATTTGGAGAGGTTTATTTTAAAATTTGATATCATTTGGAAGGTAGAAAAAGCCGACATTAAGTTGGGCAGGGAGATACGCGGTTGTTGGATAAAGAAGAGTATATCGTCCGCATAAGCAGCATATTTGTGAGTTCTACTTCCTACCTGGATACCATGTATATTAACATTACGTCTAATTGTTGCTAAGAACGGTTCCAAAGTGATAGCAAAGAGGAGGGGGGAGAGAGGGCATCCCTGCCTAGTGCCGTTGTGCAGGGTAAAGGGATCACTCAGTGAGCCGTTTATGCGAATTTGCGCAGATGGGGCGGAATACAGTGAAGAAATGCGATGGAGCATCTTCGAGCCCAAACCAAAGTGTCGTAAAGTCAACTTGAGATATTCCCAGTCCACCCTATCAAATGCTTTTTCAGCATCGGTAGAAAGGAGTAGGGTGGGCTGGGCACATCTTTGAACATATTGGATTAGGGAAATTGTCCGTAAAGAATTATCTTTAGCCTCTCTGTGCGGTATGAAACCGGTCTGGTCTGCCGAAATCCAACTAGGTATGAAAGGGAGAATGCGGTTGGCCATCACTTTGGCAAATAATTTAATGTCCGTATTTATCAAGGAAATTGGCCTAAAGCTGCTGCAAAGGGTGGGATCCTTACCGGGTTTAGGTATAACAGTGATATGTGCTGAAAGGGATTCTGGACGTAAGCCTGAGGTTAGGGAAATGGAGTTAGCATATGCCGTGAGACGAGGAAGTAGGATATCTTGAAATGTCTTATAATAAAGGATAGTGAAACCATCGGGGCCGGGGGCTTTACCCGAAGGAGAGGATTTTAAGGCGGATTGGAATTCTTCAATGGAGAAGTCCTCTTCCAATTCCTTAAGAGCTGACCTAGATAGTTTAGGGAGGTTCGCCGCCCTCAAATAGGAGAGGATTCGGGAGCGCCTCTCAGATGGGGGTAGAGGGGCTAGCCCGTTCGTGACATTATAAAGATCCGCATAGAATTCTCTAAAGGCTTTAGCTATGTGTGGGGTTGCATGTACTAATTCACCCGATGGAAGTTTAATTTTAGGGATAAATGACTGTGTTTGTTTCGCTTTAAGGGACCTAGCTAGTAATCTGCTTGGCTTATTACCCCATTCATAAAATTTTTGTGATATGCGGTGAAATCTCTTTTTAGTATCTAAATTTAAAAGGGTTTGTAGTTCTTCGCGTTTAAGTGTGAGGGCTTTAAGGTGTGCGCTATGAAGTGATAGTTTATGTTGTTTATCAAGGTCAGCTATTTGTTGTAGGACCTGTGCTATTTGATGACCATGCTCCCTCTTCTTCCTAGCACCGAGTTCAATTAAACGTCCCCTTATAGTTGCCTTATGCGCTTCCCAAACAACAGATGGGGAGGTCATAGAGGTTGCATTATCTTTGAAATAATGTTTCAGATGAGAGGCTAACATGGAGACTTCAGTTTGGTTAGAGAGGAGAGCTTCATTAAGTTTCCAGTTGTTTGTGGTACGAGATAAGGTGGGCATGGTCATACACACCGTCACAGGTGCGTGATCGGATAGGGTTGCTGTACCTATATGGGCAGATTTGAGGAGAGGAAGATGGAAGTGATCAAGGAATATATTATCTATTCTTGAGTAAGATAAGTGTGTTGCAGAGAAATGGGAAAAGTCTTTATCCTTAGGGTGTAACAGGCGCCAAACATCTATTAGTTGATGGTCTGAGAGCCTTTTTTTAACAAAAGCTAAACGTTTAAAAGAAATGTTAGAGCGGCCCTGGGAGGTATCCATTGTAGGGTCAAGGGGCATATTTATGTCACCAGCGAGGACAATGACGCCTTTAGCAAATTGTGAAAGTTTAGTGAGGGTTTGCGATAGAAAGGTTGGTTGATTCTGATTTGGGGAGTACATGTTTGCAAATGTGCATAGGGTATTGCCTATAAAGCCCTTGAGGAAGAGGAAACGACCATGGTCGTCTGCAAGCATTTCCGCTAAACGAAAAGATACCTTACTACTGAAACCAATGGCAACACCCTTTGCTTTATTAGTGTCAGAAAGACCGTAGTACCACTGCGGAAAGTGGGGTGAGGTCAATCCGACCGAAGTGGTGTGGGTTAAATGTGTTTCCTGAAGGAAGGCAATTGAGCAATTATTGCGCTTTAGCTCACGCATCACTTGGTGTCGTTTACCAGCGACGTTAAGGCCTCGAACATTATATGATGTAATTGTCAGAGTTGCCATTGGTGCAGCAGAAAGGTATAACTTACTTTAAATTTCCACGTATGCCAACGTGAGGGGGGAATGGAGAGGAAAGGGTAGAGAAAAAAGGTTTGGGGAAGTAGGGGAAAGGGGAAATAACATACAGAAGGAGCATACCAACAAATCAAAACAAATGTGGGAATCACGAAAAAAACACGCAGAAATCTGCAGTGTTCCCTGAGGGGAGAGAAAGAACAAGCAGCCATCTGGAGCTCCGCTAAGAGTCCAGGTAAAAGATCCTATAGGCCGCTCGGTCTCACCAACCCCAAAAGGAAGGGGGGGCGGAGGGCGCCCCGAGGCGGGAGAGCGAAGGAGCAATGTGCCCCGCCAACATTCGGCCTGTTGAGAAAGTGCATTAAAAGTACATAAAATAACATAACATAAGTTCCAGTAAAGAATTTTAGAGAGGGAAGGGAAGGAAAAAGAAAAAATTACAAAACAGCAATAGTCCTTCCCCTTCCTCTCTCTTTTCCCTCACCCTTCCTCCTCTCTTTGAAATTTAACCATTGATAGCCGAAAACATTAAAAGTGCAAACTATATTTGGGGCAAAAAATACCCAATAAACGGAAACTGTCGGGTCAAGATCCCTTGGGCCAAAAAAGGGGCTAAAAAAGAGTTCAAAGGGTCTGGCCAGAGTCAAACAATTATTGAAGAATAGGCATCAGTAAATATAGAGAGGGGTGAGCGCCAGAAGGGTGGAAGGAGAGTCCAAGACAAGTAGAAAGAGGCATATCTCAGCCATGCTTCTGTGCGGATCCGGGAATCGAGGTGTGCTTTTTCTTAGACGGAGTTTTCCGCCATGGAGGGTCAAATGGGTTTGAAAACTTCGGAACATGGTCTTGCCAGCTCGAGAGCTCAACTGAAGGAAGATTGAGATCTTGAAGAAAGGTAGGGAGTTCCTCTGGGAAGCGTAAGGTATGAGATCGGCCATTTTTGGTGGCTATCAAACAAGCTGGGAAACCCCATCTGTAGTTGATTCCATCCGTGCGTAAATGCTCAAGGAGTGGTTTTAGAGCTCTGCGGCGATCAAGAGTTTCTTTGGACAGATCAGGGAAGATGTTAATGACTGCGCCATCAAAGTCAATGTTAGGGGTGTTGCGAAGTTTTGTCATGATGGCGTTTTTATCCTCAAAGTAGTGAAGGCGGCAAACGACATCCCTGGGTTGATCTGGGTTAGCAGAACGAGGACGCAGTGCACGATGGACACGATCAAATCGCAGTGGGTCAGTGACTGGATTGCCCAGAATTGTGTTAAGGATTCCACGGATCGATGGCTCTAGATCATTGTCTCTAGTTGCTTCTGGTAGGCCTCTGATACGTAGGTTGTTCCTACGGTTGCGGTTTTCAAGATCTTCAAGCTTATATAGAGAGGCACGATGAGCAAAAGCTAGCTGGGTAACAGTCTCTTGCAACTCCTTTAAAGCAATTGCTTGGGAGTCCTGACGCTGCTCCGACTCCTCCACTCTGGCTAAGAGGTGGGACATATCAGATCTTACTGCGGTAATTTCTTTCTTAATTGATTTTTCCAAACTGTGAAACATTCCCGCAAGTTCTTTTTTAAAACCACTCATCAGCGATGTCATTTCTGAGCTAATGGGGGATCCTGGGTCCTCCATGAGGTCTGAGCAATAGGATGAAGCAGGAGAACTTTCCCTTATAGAGGCAGCGTGAGAGGAAGGGGAAACACTCTGACGAGAGGTTCCAGCTTGACTGTTACGTGCGCCAGCTAAATATTGCTGAATAGAGCCAGAGACAGCGGAGTGAGGTTTCACCCCTTTTCCGGATCTCTTGCTTATTGTAGAGCGGGTTTTAGGTGTCTTGGCAGGCATAGCTGGAACTGTAGGGCCGGCAGTTGGACGGGGCTCTTCACGGTCACATCAGGTTACATTCACACAAAAAAAAAAAAAAAAAAAAAAAAAAAAAAGGCTGCAAATTCACTGCTGGATAAGATAGGCAATTCCCTTTAATCACTGGGAGGCTATAAGTCTATCTCTTAAATAAACTCTGAAGAGGAAGGAGATGTGATGCTGGAGGAATGAGGTAGGGAGATGAGATCTGAGGTCTGGTGCAGTAGGAGTAGCAAGATGGCCGCTCACTTCCAGGCACAGGCCGAAGCCGCGGCCTCTCCTAACAGGGACAGCCGGCCGGGTATCACCCACCCCCCGCAGGGCACACAGACCTCCGCACCGGCTTTTCAATAACAAAGTTCTAAATTTCCAGTGGATGAAGTGCACTGCAGAGTATGGATGTGCAGGGGAGGCTTAGTACTCACTGTGAGCCCGAGATGTGGGAGACCAGGCCGGCAGGCCTCAGGATGGCGGCAGGCCGCGGCGCCTCGGTCCGCAATCACGGGAATCTCGGGCAGTGTTCCTCGGATGACCGGCCGAACCCGCGACCCCAGTCACCCCGCAGACAACCGACCTCTCGAGAGCGTTCAGATCCCTCCTGTAGTGAGGCAATAGCTGGAGGTTCGGATCGGACAGCGGGGCCTAAGATGGCGGCTGGCGGCCGCGCTGTGGCGTGTCCCGTAGGCCCGGAACGGAGCGGGCGCTTTAGTTCAAAAAAGACCCCTCCAGGGGGAAGGCAGGAGGGACCAGGAGGCAGATGGAGTGTGATGGGGAATCGCCAAGGCGTAGTAAGGCTGAGATGGCAGTGGATTGAATTTGCCTGATCAGAGCTCAGCTTCCACGCGTCCTCCTCGGTGTCGTAACGAATACAAATTTAAACGAAGTTACGAATTATCCGTAATAATAAATGCAATATCTAAACGAATGGAACGTAACTAATTAAAAATAATAAATAACAATAATAATAAAAATGTATTATTATTATTATTTATTTATTATTTTATTTCGTTCCATTTCTTTATTCCGGATAATTTGTAACTTCAGATAAATTCGTATTCGTTACGTTCACTAACAGCTAAATTTGAAAGGAAATTCCAATACCTATAATTAGTTAGTTATTATTTCAAATTTTTACATTTTTGGATTATCGTTCTTTCTAATTTTTGGATTTTCCTTTCTTATTTGTGGATCTTCAGATTTTCGAATTTTTGGATTTTCGAATTTCCGAAATTTCGAATTTCCGAAATTTTGAATTTCCGAATTTTCGAATTTCTGAAACTTTGAATTTTCAAATTTCCGAGTTTACTTATTTACAAATTTCGAATTTTCGAATTTACGAATTCAGAATTTTAGAATTTTAGAATGTCTGAATTCCGAATTTTCTAATTTCCGAATTTCACATTTCCGAATTCCAAATTTTAGAATTTGAGAATATCCGAATTTCCACATTTCCGAATTTCCGAATTCTGAATTCCGAATTTTCAAATTTCCGAATATCCCAATTTTTGCATTTTTGGATTTCCAAATTTCCAAATCTTCAAATTTTTCAAGTTTTGGAATTTACAAATTTTCAAATTTTCTAATTTTCGAAAAAAAACAAAAAACTAATGAAACAAAAACAAGCTAATTTTTTGGCAGTGTACATATCTACTAGACATGTGCAATTAGTTTCGTAACAAATCAAAATTCGAAAACTTTTGCATCTTTACGACATTCGGATGCATTCAAATAAAAAAAACACAAATTTCAACTAATACGACAGAAATTATAGCGAAAAAAATTAATGAATTCGACATGATTCGTTAATTCGTTAAAGGTCTAATGAAACAAGAGGTCAACTCTGAGTAAATCTTACAGTCCAATCAGCTGATTCATTTTGTGCTGGAGGTTGGATTACTGGCACAGTGCATTCCTGAGAACTGAGTGAAGGGTGTAGTATTGTATTAGAGCAGAGGAGAAGAGCTACTGTCATTGTGTGTGTTAATGGATTCAATAAACAAACGACTTTCCGCACTACGAATCGTTAACTGGACTATATATACATACATAAATATTGAATATCTGAAAACGAAACGATTCCTTATAACGAATATCGATACTCTACAGAAATAACTAATTAACCCGAAAACGACTCAACGTAACATAATGAATATAACAGAAGGAAATTATGTATTTTACGAATGAAAACAAAACAAAATATTTTCCGTTGTGCACAAGCCTAAACACTACTTTTTGGGAGTTGTATGCCTGGGGGATCAGTGGAGTGGTCTTGTTTCTGATTCAAGTTCATGTCTCCCCAAAATACACAGACTCTGGGAACTGGAGGTTTCATGTCCATATTTGGGGCCTCTATGCCTCAAACCAGCAATGACTGTAGATGTTAATGTAATCCACTCAAACCACTGGGGCCTCTTGAACTGTTGTGTTTATTGTAAGTAAATATCCTGCTATTATTTGTTTATTAAGGTGTTATGTGTTTTCTGCTAAGCATGTCTGTCCCATTGTTAATTGGGTCACATATTGTCTGATTAATCACAACATTGTCTGGGGGGCATTGAGTGACCTAGGCTGGTTTAAGTGACTAGTTAATTAGCTCATGTGAATTATATTCCTGTATACAGTTGCCTTTGCATATGATAATGTGATCACCTGATTGTGTAGAGTATATATTCTGTGTAAGTTCTTTCCAATAAAAGTTTCCAGATCTCATACAAGCAATTTGTTGGCTAGTCTTGTAAGCTATGTGGCTATAATATGTGGTATCGGTGTTCAGACTGGAACTTTTGATTTTGTGGGAATTTCAGAGACTTGGTTCAACAGCTCTCATATTTGTCTGGCAACCATTCAAGGGTATACCCTTTATCGCAGGGATAGAGAGTGTAAAAAAGGTAGAGTGGTATGCCTGTATATCAAAAATAATGTACAAGTGAATGTGAGAGATTACATCACTAAGGGAGCTAGGGAGGAGGTTGAATCCTTATGGGTAGAGCTCCAAAGGGATGAAGCTAAGGGGAAAATAATACTGGGAGTGTGCTATAGGCCCCCTAACCTGAGGGAGGAGGGGGAGGTGAACCTTCTATCACAATTTAGATTAGCAGCAAGGATGGGAAGTGTTATCATAATGGGAGATTGTATTCAGACATAGACTGGGCGGAGGGAACCACGCATTCGTCTAAAGACCCGTACACACGATCAGATTTTCCGACGGGAAATGTTGGATGTCAGGCTGTTGGCGGAAAATCCGACCGTGTGTATGCTCCATCGGACAATTGTTGTCGGACTTTCCACCAACAAATGTTGGCTAGCATTTTTTCAAATTTTCTGCCAACAAATGTGTGTTGTCGGATTTTCCGATCGTGTGTACACAAGTCCATCGGACAAAAGTCCAAAGTACAAACACACAAGCTCGAAAGGAAGGATGAGCCAGAAGCAGTCGGTCTTGTAAACTAGCGTTTGTAATGGAGAATTAACATTCGTGACATGGCAAATTATGAAATCTCCAAATGCAGTGCACAATTCTCTTCTTTTTTAATGGGATAATAATGAAGCTGCTTTGCTGGTGATACTGATGGAGTAATTGCAAACAAATTTTCAAAGGCTTTTTTTTTTTTCTAGTGATATCAAGAATAATATTATTATGTTTTTTTGTTTTTTTTTATTTGTGCAAGTTACCACAACACCATTATCCCATAGTTTTTAAAATCAAAGATACAACTATGTTGGTGTTCTTTGTCAATTTTACATTGTATTTTTTAAAATGTAGCTGCCTATTCCCAAACTGTCATGTGAAGTAAAACACATAGCCAAGTATTATTCTCCACAATTTTTTTATTGTGCATTAAAAAAAAAAAATAGACATGCCATCTGCCAATAGAACTCAACCAAAAAGTGAATTCTATGCATCCAAAAATATAGAAAATATACCAAATTAAATCATTATTCAACCAAAAAAATAATGTCAAAGCAATAACTCCAAGGCCAATAATAAATAACATGTTATCTCCTCCGATTCCGTAACATGTCTGGTAGACAAACGGCCATTCAGAAACGAACTGAAAAGCACAAAATGAAAAGCGCAAACTGAAAACTACTAAATGAAAACCGCAAAAAGAAAAGCGCAAATCAACACTCACCAATCTTCTACTAACACAAAATTAGCAGAAGGAGCCCAAAGGGTGGCGCTAAAGAGGTGAAAAACCATGTACTACATCTAGTACGTCACTACGTTTGTAATTGTTGACCAACATTTGTGTGACCATGTGTATGCAAGACAAATTTGAGCCAACACCAATCATGTGTACGAGGCATAAAGCTCGCCAGTTCCTAAATGTCTTGCAGGACAATTTCATGGGTCAGATGGTAGACCACTAACTAGAAATAAAGTGTTACTAGAGCTACTGATTACGAACAATACAGACCTGACCACAGATGTGGAAATATGGGGAAATTTAGGAAACAGCGATCACAGGTCAATTGCCTTCAGTATAAATCACACAAATAGGAAACATAGGGGAAATACAAAGACACTGAATTTCAAAAGAGCCAACTTCCCTAAACTACGAACCTTGCTAGAAGATTGGGATAAAATCTTAGGAACAAAGAACACAGAGGAGAGATGGGTTTGCTTTAAGAGCATATTAAATAAGGGCATTAGCCAGTGCATCCCATTGGGTAATAAATTTAAAAGAGCGAACAAAAGTCCTGGATGGCTTAACACCAATGTAAAAATGCATATAAAAGCAAAAGAGAAGGACTTCAAAAAAATACAAGGTTGAGGGATCATCATCAGCATTCAAACTTTATAAAGAATGCAACAAGAAATGTAAGGGTGCAATTAGGGCGGATAAGATAGATAATGAAAGACACATAGCGGAGGAGAGCAAAAAAATCCCAAGAAATTCTTTAAAGTGGTGTTCCACCCAAAAAATAAAAAATACATGAAAATTCCTTAAAAAAAAAATTAAAAAAACATTTGGAAATTTTTTTTTTTAACTCACCTCTAAATGCCTGTTGCTAGGGGGTCCCTCATAGTCTGCCTCTTTCAGTGCCTGGGCTGGTGACATCACTTCCCCCTCGGCACAGGAAGGACTTGGGTCTGCTCCCTCCCTCTTGTCAATCACCTGGGACCCATTACAGGTCCCAGGTGACTGAGCGGCCAATCACGGCGTGTAGCGCCGCTCGCGCATGCGCAGTGGGTGCCCGGCTGTGAAGCCACAGCCCGGCGCCCACAGTTGCAATGCCGGCACCGCCGAATGGAGGGGGAGGCGAGCAGGGCTTCGATCCCCCGCATCACTGGACCCTGGGACAGGTAAGTGTCCAATTAAAAGTCAGCAGCTGCAGTATTTGTAGATGCTGACTTCTATTTATTTATTTTTTTTAATGGGCCCTCCTCTTTAAGTATGTAAACAGTAAAAAAGGGAGGACAGACCATATTGGCCCCATAAAGAATGAGGAAAGACATCTGGTTACAAAGGATGGGAAGATGGTGAGGGAATCGGGGGGCTTCAGTAACCAAAACTGCAGTGTTTAACCTCGTGACACATCACAGACCACTGTTCCTATTTTCTACTGACTGGAATGGTACCAGAGGATTGGAGAAAAGCCAATGTAGCACCAATATTTAAAAAGGGCCCAAAATACATCCCTAGGAATTACAGAGCAGTTAGTCTAACATCAATAGTATGCAAGCTCTTGGAGTGGATGATAACGGACTATATACAAGATCTTAGTAATGAAAACTGTATCATTAGCAGTAATCAGCATGGATTTATGAAGAATTGTTCTTGCCAAAAAAATCTATTAACCTTCTATGAGGAGGTGAGTTGCCATCTAGATAAAGGAAGGCCCATAGATGTGGTGTATCTGGATTTTGCAAAAGCATTTGACACAGTTCCCCATAAACGTTTACTGTACAAAATAAGGTCCGTTGGCATGGACCATAGGGCGAGTACATGGAATGAAAACTGGCTACAAAGGCGAGTTCAGAGGATTGTGATAAATGGGGAATACTTGGAATGGTCAGGGGTAGGTAGTGGGGCCCTACAGGGTTCTGTGCTGGGACCAATCCTATTTAATTTGTTCATAAACGACCTGGAGGATGGGGCAAACAGTTCAATCTTTGTATTTGCAGACGATACTACGCTAAGCAAGGCAATAACTTCTCCGCAGGATGTGGAAACCTTGCAAGAAGAGCTAAACAAATTAATGGGGTGGACAACTACATGGGAAATGAGGTTTAATGTAGAAAAATGTAAAATAATGCATTTGGGTGTCAAAAATATGAATGCAATCTATACACTAGGGGGAGACCCTCTGGGGGAATCTAGGATGGAAAAGGACCTGGGGGTCCTAGTAGATGATAGGCTGTGCAATGGCATGCAATGCCATGCTGCTGCTAACAAAGCAAACAGAATATTGGCATGCATTAAAAAAGGGATTAACTCTAGTGATAAAGTGATAAATCTCCCACTCTACAAGACTCTGGTCCGGCTGCACCTGGAGTATGCTGTCCAGTTCTGGGCACCAGTCCTCAAGAAGGATGTACTGGAAATGGAGCGAGTACAAAGAAGGGTAACAAAGCTAATAAAGGGTCTGAAGGACATTAGTTATGAAGAAAGGTTGCGAGCACTGAACTTATTTTCTCTGGAGAAGAGACACTTGAGAGGGGATATGATTTCAATTTACAAATACCGTACTGGTGATCCCACAATAGGGATATAACTTTTTCGCAGAAGGGAGTTTAACAAGACACGTGGCCACTCATTAAAATTAGAAGAAAATGGTTTAACCTTAAACTGCATAGAGGGTTCTTTACTGTAAGAGCAGCAAGGATGTGGAATTCCCTTCCACAGGCGGTGGTCTCAGCAGGGGGCATCGATAGTTTCAAAAAACTATTAGATAAGCACCTGAACGACCGCAACATTCAGGGATATACAATGTAATACTGACATATAATCACACACATAGGTTGGACTTGATGGACTTGTGTCTTTTTTCAACCTCCCCTACTATGTAACTATGCAACTAATATATTATACTAATTACCAATAATCTTGCTACATACACACTTACACACATATATACATACTACATACGTATACATATACACACCCAGACTAAACAAAAACTCATTATCAAAATAAGCAGACAGTAAACACACTGTAATAATTTAAACCCCTTAATTCTTGTACCTAGTAAATATCATCTCACTATACAGTTGTGTGAAAAAGTAATTGCCCCCTTCCATACTGACTCATGACTGAACTGTGATTAACCACAATTTTTTGGAAAGCTGAGTTAAATTTCACTTGTCACACCCGGCCTGATTACTGCCAGACTGGTTATATCAAGACATCACATAAATAGAAGCTGTCTTACAAAGTGAAGCACGCTAACAGATCACAAAAAGCCACACATCATGCCACAATCTAAAAAAAATCAAGAACAGATTAGAAACAAAGTAATGTACATGTATTGATCCAGGAAGGGTTTCAAATCCATTTCTAAAGACCAAAAAGAACACAAAGGCTCATCTCACATTTACCAAAAAACATCTTGATTATCCCCAAGACTTTTAGGCAAATATTCTGTGGACTGATGAGACAAAAATTTAACTTTTTGGAAGGTGTGCGTCCCGTTACATCTGGCATAAAACTAATACAGCATTTTATAACAAGAACATCATACTACCAGTCAGACATGGTGGTGGTAGCGTGATGGTCTGGGGCTGCTTTGCAGCTTCAGGACCTGGACGACTTACCATAATTGATGGAACCATGAATTTTGAGCTCTACCCGAAAATCCTAAAGGAGAATGTTCGGCCATCAGTTCGTGACCTCACGCTTAAGTGCACTTGAGCTATGCAGCAGTGATCCAAATCACAACAACAAGTCCACCTCCAAATGGTTTAACCGCTTCCCGACCGCCTCACACAGATATACTGCGGCAGAAGGGCACGTACAGGCAGATTAACGTACCTGTACGTTGCCCTTTAAGAGGCGGCTCGCGGGCAAGCGCCACCGGCTGTGCTTGCGCGCGCGTGTCGGGAGCTCAGTGACTGTGATCGCGGGTCCCGCGGACCCGATGTCCACGGGGATATCAAAAAGGAATATGGTGCTGCGCTAATCTAATCAAGAAAATAATGCAAAAAAATGTGAGAATATAGAACCAAAGTGACAGTGCTAATATCTACTAATCAAAATATCCTAAAATACTATAAAGTGACAGTGCTTATGCTAACGTACTATTATGCAACAAAGGATAGTGATTATACCAGATAAATCCACATGTGACCAACAGCATGTGCAGGGTAATAGCAGTGAATGCAAGTGCAATAAACAGCCCCAATTAATAAATAAAATAGAAATCTAAAACTGGGCTTGTAAAGAAATGCAGGTAATGTGCATACCAAGCACACATCAAACAAACAAATGAACAAAGTGACTAGTGCAAACAGGCAAAATGTTTGTGACAAATGGCTAAGAATGTCCAAAGATAAAGGTGCAGAATGTCCAAAGATAAAGGTGCACATATAGTAGTCCTCTTGAGAGGAGTGAGGTGACTGGAACAGATATAACACAGTGATGTTTTCCTCTTCATGCAACACAACACACACTTGTAAGTAGTGGCCCCTTACCTGCAGGTAATGGGGTAACAGCATAGACCAATATTAGGCATGGCGGCCCTTTCTCGCGGTGTTTTGCATTATTTTCTTGATTGGATTGGCGCAGCACCATATTCTTTATTGATTTGCCATTAACTAATAGGGGCAGGGTGTACCCTATCCGGTGCAGGCAGCTTTTCCAGGTATTATTTTTTCTCTTCCACACATGGTAGCGCAGGAATAACTATACTTTTTTCCGCTGGGATACCCGCGATCGTCTCAGGGTGAGGAAGAACGGTGAGATGCTAATGTAAACAAGCATCTCCCAGTTCTGCCTAGTGACACTGTCACTGATCTCTGCTCCCTGTGATTGGGAGCGGCGATCAGTGTAGTGTCACACACAGCCCCTCCCCCCACCGTTAGAAACACTCTCTAGGACACAATTAACCCCTACAGCACCACCTAGTGGTTAACCCCTTCACTGCCAGTGACATTTTTACAGTAATCAATGCAATTTTTTAGCATTGATTGCTGTATTAATGCCAATGGTCCCAAAAATGTGTCAAAATTGTCCGATGTGTCCGCCATAATGTTGCATTCACGATAAAAATCGCTGATCGCCGCCATTACTAGTAAAAAATTATCCATAAAAATGCCATAAAATTATACCCTATTTTGTAGGCGCTATAACTTTTGCACAAACCAATCAATAAATGCTTATTGCCTTTTTTTTTTACCAAAAATATGTAGAAGAATACGTATCAGCCTAAACTGAGGAAAAATAATGTTTTTTTAAATATTTTTGGGGGGATATTTATTATAGCAAAAAGTAAAAAATAATGCGTTTTTTTTCAAAATTGTCGCTATTTTTTTGTTTATAGCGCAAAAAATAAAAACCTCAGAGGTGATCAAGTACCACCAAAAGAAAGCTCTATTTGTGGGAAAAAAGGAGGTCAATTTTGTTTTGGGAGCAACGTCGCACGACAGAGCAATTGTCAGTTAAAGCGACGCAGTGCCGAATTGCAAAAACTGCTCTGGTCAGGAAGGGGGTAAATTCTTCCGGGGCTGAAGTGGTTAAATAAAGCAAAATTTAGGTTTTGGAGTGGTCTAGTCAAAGCCCGGATTTAAATCCAATTGAGATGCTGTATCATGACCTTACACAGGCTGTTCATGCTGGAAAACCCTCCAATGTGGCTGGATTAAGACAATTCTGCAAAGAAGAGTGGGCCAAAATTGCTCCACAGCAATGTGAAAGACTCATTGCCAGTTTTCACAAACGCTTGATTGCAGTTGTTGCCACCAAGGGTGGCACAAATAGTCATAAGGTTTAGGGAGCCAATACTTTTTCACCACAAACATTAGAGCGGGAGTAACAATTCTAGCCCCTCCTCTGTAACCCTAAACAGGTAACCTGTAAAAAAATTTAAGGCATTGCCTATGGAGATTTTTTAAGTACCAAAGATTGGTGCCATTCCAGGAGTGTGCGCAGTTTTAAAGCATGACATGTTAGGTATCTACTTACTCGGCGTAACTTCATCTTTCACATTATACAAAAAAATTGGGCTAACTTTACTGTTTTGTTTTTTTTTTAATTCATGAAGCTGTTTTTTTTCCCCAAGAAAAAAGTGTTGAAAAATTGCGCAAATATCGTGTGACATAAACATTTGCAATGGCCGCCATTTTATTCTCTAGAGTCTCTGCTTAAAAAAAAAAAACATATATAATGTTTGGGGGTTCTGAGTAATTTTCTAGAAAAAAAGATGATTTTTATATGTAGGAGCATAGTGCCAGAATTGGCCTGGATGGGAAGTGGTTAAAAACTGGTTTATGCCTGGACATTTCTTGAGCTCCACATTGAAACTGTTTCACCCTCATTGAAACTGTTATAGGGCGTACACACTGTCGGACTTTGTTCGGACATTCCGACAACAAGATCCTAGGATTTTTTTCGACGGATGTTGGCTCAAACTTGTTTTGTCTACACACGGTCGCACAAAGTTGTCAGAATTTCCGATCGCCAACCACGCGGTCACGTACACCACGTACGACGAGACTAGAAAAGGCCGGTTCAGAACCAAGCACGGCACTCTTTGGGCTCCTTTTGCTAATCTCGTGTTAGTAAAAGTTTGGTGAGAGACAATTTGCGCTTTTTCAGACTCGTGGCTTTCAGATCGTTTTCTGCCCTTCAGTTTGTGCTTGTGGGTTTGTATCTGCTCTTCAGTGCGTGCAAGCAAGTTCCGCGTGACTTTAGTCATTGTATTCTTGTTTGTTCGTTACTGTTTTTCAGGTCACTCTTCACAGGCCTTGCTGTTCTTCAGTGCGTTCTGTTACTTCGTTCTGAGCAGCCGACTGTTTTCTAGCCATGTTGCGTATGCGTACTCCTCGTAGAGTTCGTGCTGTGCGGGGGATTGGTGTTGGGGTCCTGACCTTGACACAAGTCCAGTCCATGAACAGGGTGGGGAGGAGTTCATGGACCAAGAATTGGTTGCTTCAGCGTGACCAGTTCTCTCATATGCCTTTGCTCCTTGAGATCCGTGAGAATAATCCTGATGATTTCAGGAACTTTCTCAGGATGACGGACCCTGCGTTTCACCATTTGTTGGCTTCGCTGACCCCTTATATTAGCAGGCAGGATACCTGCATGAGGCAAGCCATCACTCCGGAGCAGAGGCTCGTCGCTACCCTGCGGTATTTGGCGACAGGGAGAAGTCTGCAGGACTTGAAGTTCTCGACAGGCATCTCCCCCCAGGCTCTGGGTATCATCATCCCAGAGACCTATTCTGCCATCATTCAGGTCCTGCAGAAGGAGTATATGAAGGTAAGATTTTTATCCTTTAATATCACATTTTATTGTATTGAATGTTTGCTAATATATTGTATTTCTTTCCTCATTCCCTAATTACCATGATTGTAATATGCTGTGAATGTCCCCTTTGTCCTCATGCATGCTGGATTTTTATGTAATTATTATTTTAGGCCCTTCATACATATTTGCCCTTCAATAACCTCCCCAGCATGGTGTCTCCTGCCCCTATATTCACCTCATGTAGTCACTTAACAATGTATTTTTTCAGCTCCATAGTAGTGCTTTACCCCAAACACCCCCTAAAATGTTTGGAAATGTTCTTTTTGCTTTAAATTCTGGCAGAGTGCCAGAGGCTTTTTTTTTTGGTGGTGTCCCCAAATAATATTTAGTAATTCTCCCTCCCCCAACTGCTAAGTCAGCTGATCCCAATTCATTATTCTCAATCATCTATCTGCTGACTTTGCCAAACCCATACACACTATACCCATCTCTTTTGTGCTCAGATTTATGGATGAATTCCCCAAAGCATGTAGTGCAAGGGCCTGCCTGTATACTTTCAAATGGTACTGTTTAAAGTTTTTTTATTCTATTATTATCTTGATAGGTAATAGCAGAATGTCCAAATGTCCTCAAATGTGTACAGTGTGTATTTATATCTTTGTATTATGACATTTCTTACCTGTCCAGTGGGCTGCCAATAGTGTAACTAAGGAGGGGCTGTTCCAAGTAATACCCTGTATTTAGGCATTCATCTCTCAATGAAGTGAAGAGGGTTACCTGTCCAAGATTTCCTCACACCCCTATAATGTTTTAAATTGCCCATGAAAGGGGGGGTGGGGGGGAATATGATAGGTGTACCTTATACTTTGGCGTTGTTAAATTCCCCTTAATAAATGCTATCTGAAGGTTGCCCCATAATGTTTGTGCCTAATCTGCTTGCCATGTTTCTGATTAAAAATAGTAATGTTTATTTTTTTTTCCTCAACAGTTTCCTTCCACGCCACAGGAATGGCAGACTGTGGCCTCCCACTTTGCACGGCGGTGGGACTTTCCTAACTGCGGAGGGGCAATTGATGGGAAACACGTCCACATCGTCCCACCACCCAACTCGGGGTCGTACTATTTCAACTATAAGGGGTTCAATAGTATAGTGATGTTGGCGGTGGTGTCGGCTAATTACGACTTCTTGTATGTGGACGTGGGGAAGAATGGCCGGATGTCCGATGGTGGAGTCATCACCCAGACGGAGTTCTACAGGCGTCTCCAGAATGGCAGCTTTGACTTGCCAGCTCCAGAGGACAATGTGGAAGGACTCCCATTCGTGTTCGTTGCTGATGAAGCGTTTGCGCTGGGGGACCACCTGATGCGGCCATTCCCGATGAGGACCCTCACCCCGGAACAGAGGGTTTTTAATTACCGGCTGGCCAGAGCCCGAAGAGTGGTGGAGAACACATTTGGAATCCTGGCCAGCCGGTTCCGCCTATTTATGACACCCATCCATATGGCGGAGTATAAACTGAACCATATTATACTGGCGTGCTGTGTTCTCCATAACTTTTTAAGGAAACATTCGGCCAACTATGCTGGCTCAGTTGGGCCTGAGGCCGGAATGATATATCAAACCACACTGATGGCGCTTGAAAGCGGCCGTCCTGGCTTGCCCTCCCTGAGTGCCCGTGATGTCCGGTTACGCTACCTGGAGTTCTTTGTGGGTAGGGGGGCTATCAATATGCCAGCAAATCTGTGAAGCCTTTTTATAATAAAACAAAAAAAGAAATTCTTTGTGGACATTTACTGCTTGTGTTTGTTTTAGCTGACCCTGACAGAAATGTGTTGAGTCCAGAAAATGTGGTGACTGTGTAACCTTATTATACAAAGCACTGTTGGCTGTTATTTACTAAAATGCAAAAACACATTTCACTACAAGTGCAGTTGCAACTGCACTGAAACTGCACTTGTAGTGCCAAGAGGATTTGCCCTTAGGAAATAACCCCCATTTTTGCTGAAAACAGCAATGACATCACCACAAAAGTGTTGTAGCGTTGAGACAATAATCCACACATTCTTGATTAACAATCTTTTTAATACCTGCACAATCACATGTGCATTTACCAAAAGTTTTTCAAACAAACCAACATGTTTGTTGTATATCAATTTTTGGGGTAGCATTATCAAAACTCAAAATGTCCATTTTAGATAAAACAGGCCTGTGTAAAACCAACAAGAAAGACACAAATCTTGAACTTACAAACGTCACATTTGGTAGAATTTGAAGGCAATATCAGCCATGAGTATTTAGGAACTGTGTTTGATATTGCGTTCAGATGGGGTGAAATCACCCCAGGAAAAGCCAAATTTGGAAGATGCACACCAATTTAACAATGTCAACATGTGCGACCTGCCATCACGGGGGGATCAAGGGACGTGTTTTGGGGGAGCAAACCCTTCCTCACAGCTACTTTATTATTGAGGAAGAGGTTGCACCCCCAAAACGCGTCCATTGATCTCCCGTGATGGCAGATAGCACATGTTGGCACACTGTGTGCATCCTCCAAATTAGGCTTTGGGAAAAATCACAAAAACATTTAGCACATTGTAGCACACAAAAGAAGAAAGTGATTTGGAGGGGCTTTAAACTCGCCCCAAAACATCAATGATGTTTTTATTTTTTGGAATAACATCATTGATGTTTTTCTTGATGATTTCCAATTGTAAATTACACCCCATGATCTCCCCGATCAGGATCTGGGCACTTTCAGATGTGAAAGGATCTGGATCCACAACCTCACGATCACCTAAAAAGAGAGGAACCCCAAAATAAATGAAGTCTAAAAAAAATGCCACCATCCATCTCTTATCTGAGCCTGTGGTCGCAGACACTCACCTGTTGTGGTGACTAGTTCCACCACGTCTTCTTCCTCCTGCTCAGATTGTGTTGGGGGGATTTCCCCTTCTTCCAGAGGGGGGGGGCTCTGGTCTCCTCGGATGATGGGTGTCCTCCGAGTCTTTTCTCCCCTATGTAAAACAAAAATGGTATACTTAGCACACAGATATTTGATGGCAGAACTAGAAATAGGAAACATTGCTTGGAAGTGGGGTACAATTGTCAATTTTAGCAGAGTTCAAAGATGTAGCTTTTTCAGTGTCCTTTGTCAAGCTGCAATACTTTACCTGTTTGGTACAAGCTTCACAGATGGAGACACCCCTATAGTATACACTGGAGCACCTGTGTGGCCCCCTAATAAAAATGGTGTTCTTGTGTCCCACACTAGTGCTCCAGTGTCCAGATGTGAAAACAGCTGCTCAGTGTCCTCTCCTTACACAGAATCTAGTTTGCATTTCATTCTAGTAACAAAGCCATCTACACAACACAATTCTTTTAAGATAAGTATAGGGCGTCAAAATGGTGGCCAAATGCATATGGCCTAAACAATGGTATTTTATAGTCCGAAAGAAAAATGTTTGATCCGAACGAATAGTGTGCCCATCAACATGAAATTTGCCATTTTAAACTGTACAACAGTTCCTAAAAGCACATGGAGCAGCACGAACGTAATAAACATAAAGAATAGGAACACAGCACAACTACTTACTTTTTTGCAGCACTCTCCGGATCTTTATGTACTGCTCATGTTCTCGTAATTTGAGGTCCGACCACCACTTCCTGAGTTGATCTTTCGATCTTCGTATTCCAAAATTCCGGTGCAGACTCCTGACCACTTTCGCCATGATCTTGGCCTTTCTGATATTGGGGTTGGGGTAAGGCCCATACTTTCCATCATAGTCGGCCTTCTTCGGGATGTCGACCATCTCCAACATCTCCCCAAAGGACATATTTGAGTCCTTAAATCTCCTTCTGGATCGGGACGTGTCCGGATCCGGCCTTTCCTCCTCCTCCTCCTCCTCCTCCTCCTCGTTGCTACAATTAGCACAATCCTGCTGTGTCTCCGCCATGTGCTCTTCCCCCACTGCGCCGAAAGAAAGTGGGCGGGGAATAGACTAGAAAGAACGTCAGGGGCAGGCGGAGTTACACGCATGCGCAGTGTGTATAAAGCGTAACACGCGTGCGTCTTACATACGATCTGTGAGCGGAGGAAGGAGCATCGGAGGCGCCGATCGTGATAACGAAGGTAGGATCAAAACTTGGGCCTATACTGCTTCGAAATGGAAGCCTATATTGTAACAAGATTAGGGGAGTTTGGCCTGAGATTAGGGTTTGTCTTGTGTTGTGTCTTGCAGAGAAAATGGATGGCTTCAACGACCACAATTTCCTCCCCCTGTTCATTGACAAATACAGGGAGCTGCCCTGTCTGTGGCAGGTCAGACACCCCCACTATAACCATAAACAAAAGAGGCAGGCAGCGCTGGAGAAACTGCTGGAGTTGGTGAAGCCGGTGGTCCCCACAGCAACCATCCCCTATTTAAAAGCCAAAATTGGTGGCCTGAGGAGCACTTATCTGAGGGAGCGCAAGAAGGTCACAGATTCCCAGAGATCAGGAGCTGTAGCAGATGACGTTTATGTCCCCAGGCTGTGGTACTATGAGAGACTGCGAATTCTGTCAGACCACACTGAAGTCAGGGAATCCCTCTCCACTCTTCCTTCCACGCTTCCTTCCACCCCAGCTGAGGCTTCCGATGTCCAACCTGGGCCTTCCAGCCAGGAAGAAATGGAGGAGCCCAGCTGGAGTCAGGTATAGCATTCTTCTACAGATTTCTGGTCAATAAGGAAATTATGTTTACTAGATGTTATTATTGATCACTAATTGCTGATTGAAAGTGTTTTACATATCAATAGACAGTAGTGGGCACCCAAAAATGGGGCAAGAATGAAAACTGCTGGGCTCAGAAGGATAGTCTGTTATATTTGTTAACATTCAATTTGCAGCAGTCAGGAGGTGAAAATTGTGTGTGATTGATTAAAAAAATAGTAAAACTATGTCCCTTTTTCATACACAGGAAGACCTCAGCCAGGAGGAGGTTGTGGAATGTGGCAGTCAGGAGGAGGCGGGGATTAGTGGCAGCCAGGAGGAGGCGGGGCTAAGTGGCAGCCAGGAGAAGCCAGGGACCAGTCGCAGCCTGACTGAGTCTCAGGTTCCTCCCCCTCCGCCTTCCATATAAAAGAGCCAGGAAGACGACTCCGAGTCCCGTGCAGGATTCAGCATTCAGGCTGATCCAGGAGGCTTCTGCGTCCCTACGAGCCTTACCCACTCCTGAAGAGGCCTTTGCCTGCATGGCCGCCACAAAACTGCAGGGCATGCAGGAGGGTCAACGCAGGCTCTGTGAGGACCTGCTTTATAAAGTCCTAACTAAGGGGGTGAGTGGGGAACTAACACCCAAGACCGACGTGGTTGAGTTTGACCATCCTCCTCCTCCTCCTCCTCCTGCTGCCACAACTCCACCACCACAGCCACACCGTGTAAGGAAGCGTGGAAGGAAGACCTGAGAGTGAGGACCCTGGGTTCAGTCTGGTCTGACAGAAGATGCAGTCTCTCGTATGACCACAGCCTGGGGACACAGATGTCATCTGCTGCTTTCCGGATCTCTGGGACTTCTGGACCAGACTGCCCTCCCTTAGATAAGGACTCCTCAGGCCACCAATTTTGCTTAAAAATAGTTGATGTGTGCCCTGGGGGTCCAAGGCTTCACCCACTTCTGCAGTTTCTCCAGCGTTGCCTCCCTCTTTGTTTAGTTGTGACCCCTTAATAAAATTTCTTTGGGGAAATTAGACTCTCCTGTGTGTTTTCATCCAAAAAGGACAGTTTGTTGGTGACGATTCAGGTACATTTCTAACATAAAATGAAATTAACAAGAGACAACAACACCAAACAATCTCCTACAGATTAAATAGAACAACATATCAATGGTGTTGTGGGAACTTGTCACAAAAAACACACACAAACATTTTCGGGAGTACAAATCAAAATCACCAAAAAAATACCTTCAAAAAAATACAAACACAAAAAAAAATCTACATTAAAGCCAAAAAAAATATAAAAAAAAAAAAAATATGTTGTCAGATGTGAGAAATCAAAATATATTGAGGGAATCCAGATAAATAGTAACGAAATAAGTTTGTGAGAAGTGTGTGTGAATATGAGCAGCAAAACTACTATATTCTTGTCACATTATAAAGAAGAAGAGAGTGCGCTGTATTAAACCATTTTTAACATTGCAGCGTGACGAAAGTGCTGTATCCATTGCGAACGCTAAGTTTACCAGAACGAGCTGTTCTGTGCCGGAATTTCTTCTGAGCATGCGTGGCACTTTGTGCGTCGGAACAGGCCACACACGGTCGGAATTGACGCGATCGGATTTTGTTGTCTGAAAATTTTATCTCCTGCTCTCCAACTTTGTGTGTCGGAAAATCCGATGGAAAATGTCCGATGGAGCCCACACACGGTCGGAATTTCCGACAACACGCTCCGATCTGACATTTTCCATCGGAAAATCTGACCGTGTGTACGGGGCATTACAGTGTTTATAAGGAAGTTGTACCTCTGCTTTATGATCAAGCCATTTTTTGCAATACGGCACTGAGTTATTTTAACTGACAATTGCGCAGTCGTGCGACTCTGTACCTAAATAATATTGATGTCCTTTTTTTCCCACAAATAGAGCTTTCTTTTGGTGGCATTTGATCACTTCTGCGGTTTTTATTTTTTTGCGCTATAAACAAAAAAGACCAACAATTTTGAGAAAAAAAACAATATTTTTTTACTTTCTGCTCTAAAACAAATCAATAAAAAAAATGTAAAAATATCTCAATAAGCGTATATTGATTGCTTTGCCCAAAAGTTATACAAACTATGGGATATTTTTATGGCATTTTAATTTTTTTTTCTAGTAATGGCGGCAATCAGCTACTTATAGCAGGACTGCGACATTGCGGCGGACAAATTGGACACTAAGTGACACTTTTGACACTTTTTTGGGGACCAGTGGCTAATGCAGTGATCAGTGCTAAAAATGTGCACTGTCACTGTACTAATGACACTGGCAGGGAAGGGGTTAACATCAGAGGTGATCAAAGGGTTAAATGTGTTCCTAGGGAGTGCTTTCTAACTGTGGGGGAGGTGCTTGTACTGTGAGAAGGCAGAGAAGGCAGAGATCCCTGTTCCTGCTTAGCAGAAACACAGGATCACTACATTCCTTCTCACAGAACAGCGATCTGCCTTTTTTACATAGGCAGACTGACGTTTTGCTTCTCTTGGGAATGATCTGTGGGTGCTGATTGGCTGATTGGCTCCCA
Organism: Aquarana catesbeiana; assembly: GCF_042186555.1. Classification (NCBI taxonomy): domain Eukaryota; kingdom Metazoa; phylum Chordata; class Amphibia; order Anura; family Ranidae; genus Aquarana; species Aquarana catesbeiana. The sequence continues at coordinate 379,978,097 of NC_133326.1, read as the reverse complement.
CTGTGTCCAATCACAGCAGTAACGGGTTGCCAGCAGCGCAGTCAGTCAGCATCTCTCCTCTCTGATCCTTCACGCTCACTGGAGCGCTGAGCTGCGGAGGGGCGGGGGGGAGAGGCACGCTCTCTCGACTGATGGCAGTGACATCAGTGGAGAGCGGACTTCAGACCGCTCTCCGCTGAATACGGGTCCCAGGAGTGAAAAACAAATTGCACTCCTGTGACCCATAGGAGAAGCCCAGCCTAAAAAGCTCAGGCTGGACTTCTCCTTTAATGAGCTGCTCTCGGACAGAGCTAAAGCAAAATTAATCAGATGCCAACGCACCTTTTATGAGTATGGTAACAAACCAAGTAAACTTTTAGCTAGAGCCCTGCGGAATATAAGAACTAGGAATTACATACCACGAATAAAAAACGCAACAGGAACAATTTTTAATGATTCCCCTTTAATAGCTTTCACATTCTGATCCTATTATTCTAATTTATATAACTTAATCCTACAAAATGAAAACTACTCCTCAAATACAATCTACCATAGCTCGTTATATTAAAGACTCAGGTATGCCACGTTTATCTAAGGAAACCATTCAAGACTTTGAACATTCACTTTTGATTGAAGAATGTAACCTAAACCTCAAAAGCATGAACTTGGGAAAAGTCCTAGGTCCAGATGGGTTTTCTCTTACCTACTATAGAAACTTCCAGGATACTCTAGGTCAGTGATGGCGAACCTTGGCACCCCAGATGTTTTGGAACTACATTTCCCATGATGCTCAACTACATTGCAAAGTGCAAGAGCATCATGGGAAATGTAGTTCCAAAACATCTGGGGTACCAAGGTTCGCCATCACTGCTCTAGGTCCTCAATTTGTAATGGCTTTCAATTCCATCTTGAAAAATGAATGTTTCCCACTTGACACTCTCCAGGTCCCAATCACAGTAATTCATAAAGAAAATAAAGATCCTCTTCTCTGTCAAAGCTATAGAACCATTTTGTTATTGAATATGGACTTAATATTTTTACAAAAATCTTGACCAGTCGCCTACTACCACATATCCCTCTCCTCATAAATCCAGACCAATCGGGTTTTATACCAGAGAGTCAAGCAAGGGACAATACCCAGCGAGTCTTAAATGCCATACACTTTGCTAAAAAAAGAACATCCCCTTTTTACTGCTCTCAGCGGATGCAGAAAAAGCTTTTGACAGAGTTAACTGGAACTTCAGCATCGCTACTATGACTCACATAGGTCTAGGGACTAATATGATGTCTTGGATCAGGGCCTTATATTCATTCGCACCCTATGGCCACTGTTCGCATGAATGATTCCTTTTCTACACATTTCTCAATCAGCAATGGAATGCGCCAGGGATGTCCTTTATCCCCTTTAATTTATATATTATTAGAACATTTTCTATGCTACATTAAGGTAAATCCGGCAATTACCGGCCTTGACAGGGGCAATATCATCCATAAAGTCGCTGCATATGCAGATGACCTTATTTTCTTTGTTTTGCCTCCTCAAATCACCTTTCCCATACTTTTATGGGAGTTAGAAACATTCTAATTATAAGAAAAACAAACTTCTCTTTCAAACTTCTCTTTCCCCACACCCTAGCTCACATTTGACTATTATTGACTCATCCCAATTTCCACTTTATTCTTCAGACTCTCAACCTAACACCTTGTCTGCCAAAGGTATATTTTAACATTGCCACTTTTCCTATTAAAATAAAGCAATGACTGACACAAGAATTAAAGCATCTTTTAGCCCTGATTTAGGTTATATCTATTGTTCACGACTTGGATCTTTCCTAAGATCATTACCTCTTACATATCAAACTGTTCGAGTGCTCACACCATTTTATAAACTTTGTGAAGAAGCTGTCCCTATTAGACATGCATTATCACAATCATATTTCATGTTAATTTCTGTAGAGCATCAAAAAGAACCTAATTTCTTAATTAAATAGGAGAAGGACCTACGCGGAACATTCTCCCAAACCCAAAAAGCCAAAATTCTCTTTTTTGCTCAAAAAGTGTCACTAGCTAATAGTTATCAAGAAAATTTGTTATAAAATACTTATGATATAGTATAACACTCCCCAGAGTTTACACAGAATCAATCCCCAGGTGTCCCCTTTATGCTGGTGATGCTTCAAAATGGAGGGATCTCTCCTACATAGTTTCTGGGACTGCCCAGTGTTAGCCGACTTCTGGTCTGGTGTCAAGACTTCCATTAAAGATTTGACAGGCTGGTCTCTTCCGAATACGCCAGCCACCTACCTTTTGAATGATACGCAAATATTATTCAAACGGCATAAAAACTCACTTCTCAAACACCACCTGTTCTCTGGAAAAAACAGACCCACCAACCTTAGCATATTGGCATGCAAGATTTTCTGAAATTTAACTAATGGAACCACTCACAGCATTTATTAAGAACAATTCTGACAAGCATTTTAAAATTTGGACACCATGGTTACTATACAGGAACTCACTCTAAACCTGACAACTTTGATAAGGAATTGCAGCAGAGGGAAGATGACTTTTTCCCCCTCTCACGCCTCTTGCCTACTATTTTTGAAACAGTGATTCTGCTCTAAATACCATTATATTTCCTTGTATAAAAATGTATTGTTTAATCCTATGAATAAGTATGTAATGAATGTACTTGAAACTTGTATTTACTTGATGTCAATTTGACCTGTTTTTGTTCCTTTATTGAAAAATAAAGAATTAATTATATATATATATATATATATATATATATATATATATATATATATATATATATATATATATATATTATAGATGCCCCACGCAAACACAACAGGAAAAAAAACTGTCAAAGGGTCTAACCCTTCCCTGCTCAATCAAAACTAAAGTTTGCCTTTACATAGAGTTTAATTTTTAAAAAAAGGCTTTTTTATTTAATTCCAACAAATACTGTATAGCCCTTTTAAACACATATAAGTTAGAAGAATATAAGTTCTATAAATGTAAACCATTATTACATACAATTGCCATACAGTGCCTTGAAAAAGTATTCACACCCCTTTAAATTTTCCACATTTTGTCATGTTACAACCAAAAACAGATGTTTTTTATGCAGATTTTATGTGACAGACCAACACAAAGTGGCACATAATTGTGAAGTGGAAGGAAAATGATGAATGGCTTTCAACATTTTTTACAAATAAATATGTGAAAAGTGTGGCATGCATTTGTATTCAGACCCCCTGAGTCAATACTAAAAGCTCAAGCTCTGTCAGATTGGATGGAGAGGGTCTGTGAACAGCAATTTTCAAGTTTTGCCACAGATTCTCAATTGGATTTAGGTCTGGACATTGACTGGGCCATTCTAACACATGTATATGCTTTAATCTAATCCATTGCATTGTAGCTCTTGCTGTATGTTTAGGATCGTTGCCCTGCTGGAAGGTGAACCTCCGCCCCAGTCTCAAGTCTTTTGCAGACTGTAACAGGTTTTCTTCTAAGATTGCCCTGCATTTGGCTCCATCCATCTTCCCATCAACTCTTACCAGCTTCCCTGTGCCTGCTGAAGAAAAGCATCCCCACAACATGATGTTGCCACCACCATGTTTCACGGTGGGGATGGTGTGTTCAGGGTGATGTGCAGTGTTAGTTTTCCGCCACACATAGCGTTTTACTTTTAGGCCAAAAAGTTAAATTTTGGTCTCATCTGACCAGAGCACCTTCTTCCACATATTTGTTGCGTCCCGTCACATGGCTTCTGGCAAACCACAAACAGGACTTCTTATGGCTTTCTTTCAACAATGGCTTTTTTCTTTCCCCTCTTCTATAAAGCCCAGATTTGTGGCGTGCACGAAATATTGTTGTCCTGTGGACAGATTCTCCCACCTGGGCTGTTGATCTCCGCAGCTCCTCCAGAGTTCTTGGCTGCTTCCCTGATTAATGCTCTCCTTGGCCTGTCAGTTTAGGTAGACGGCCATTGTAGTTGTGCATTACTCTGTGCACTTTTGGATGATGGATTGAACAGTGCTCCATGAGACATTCAAAGATTGGGATATTTTGAATGAACCTAACCCTGCTTTAAACTTCTCCACAACTTTATTCTTTATGACCTGTCTGGAGTGTTCTTTGGCCTTCATAAAGCTGTTTGTTCACTAAGGTCCTCTAACAAACCTCAAAGGGCTTCACAGAACAGCTGTATTTATACTGAGATTAAATTACACACAGGTGGACTCTATTTACTAATTAGGTGACTTCTGAAGGCAATTGGTTCCACTAGATTTTAGTTAGGGGTATTAGAGTTAAGGGGACTGGATACAAATGCACCCCACACTTTTCAGATATTAATTTTTAAAAAATAAAATTCGTTCCACTTCACAAATGTGCCACTTTGTGTTGGTCTATCACATAAAGTCCCAATAAAATACATTTACGTTTTTGGATGTAACGTGACTAAATGTAGAAAAGTTCAAGGGGTGTGAATACTTTTTCCAGGCACTGTATATTCTGTTCTACTGGAAGTGAATTAACATATGTACACCATACAAAATATTATTTCCCTTCTTTAGTTTAAGAGGATTAGCCATAAACAAAGACATTGAATAGCATCTGAGTTTCTGGCATGCACATAATATACATTGTATATAGATGTCTTCAATAGGAAACGCAATTTCACCATCTTTTGAGTTCATAGATATGCTACTGTTTAATTCCATCATAGCTGTAGTAACATTTTATCATTATTGTACATAAATATTTGTAGTAACTTTTTTGTGTTAAGATAAAGCATGTCATGCTAGGTCTACACTAAATTACCATGACATTTAGGCCTCTTGCACATGGTACTAAAGTTTGAGCATCGGCATTTTTGGATGTATTTTCTGGCATTTATGTTAGACGTTTTTGTGCCTACTTGCACATATTTATGTGTATTTGTGCGTATTTGCACAAAATACTGACTATGAACTCAGAGTTTTGCAATTTATTTAACAAAATTCAGTGCTTGTTTTACTTGCCTTTGTTTACAGCTATGGTTCTCAACCTCAGTCCTCAAGTACCCCCAACAGGCTATGTTTTCAGGTTTTCCTTTACTTTGCACAGCTGCTTCAAATCAATATCAATGACATGGTATTGATAAGAGCTATTTTATCTAAGAGAAGTTCCCAAAACATGGCCTGTTGGGGGTACTTGAGGACTGAGGTTGAGAACCACTGGTGTACAGGACCATTGTAAACAATGGGATGCATTTTAGAACAGTAAAAAAAAAGATGTTGTATGTCTGAAAGCTGAGCAGTTTCAGGCAGAAGTGTGCAAGAGTCCTTAGGCAGCCAATGTTTTATTTCATTCAGTGCCATTTCAAATTCTGCTTCATGCATTGATATACCTCTATAGACCCAGTCTCTCCATCTTATATTTACCTGCTCTGTGCAATGGCATTGCAAAAATTGTCCTTGAGCCTCCTCTTTCAGGGTCCCCCACTGGCTCTATAGGCTCCTCCTCCTCTGTGATGAGTAAGCACGTCTGTGTGAAACGCGTCCACTAAGCAACTTTTTTTGGATTGATGTTTGTCTTGTTCACTTGATTTTATGGAGTATTTTATATTTTCAATACATTCTTTTGATTTTACTTCCAGATGTGCTGCCATTCTTCTTTGTTTCATTGGATTTCCCTGACTGTGGACCAGGCAGGCACCCGGATCTCTTCAGCAGCTCATCAGATCCTCACAGGTGGCTTTGAGAGGTGTGTTCCCAGCTCTTTCTCTCTGTCAGAAACCATGAATCAGACCGAGACAGAAGTACAGCTAAATCACACTTGTTTAATAATAAAAGTAAATAGAACAAACGTAGTCAAAACATAGCCAAAGTTTAGTAACTGGAACAGATAGTGAGACAAGCCAGAAAGTCAGGAAGCCAGGGAACAGCATAGTGGAACAGCAAGCAGGATCTGGAGCCAGAAGGAATGTCAGCCAGGCAAGTCTTTAACAGGAATGCAGGAGATAGTATCTTTGATGTTGACCAAGGCGAAGGCAGAGATCATCTGGACGGCTTAAATAGGCAGGACTGACGAGCAGGATATCATCAACAGGTGAGTCACTGTGGAGAGATAGGAGCTGGCAATTAGCCGATAGCTGAGCGGCCAGCTCAGAGAAGGAAGGGCTGAGCCCAGCCCTGACAGTACCCCCTCTTTAATGACCCCTCCCCCTCTGAGGACCACCAGGCTTGAGGGGAAATAGTCTATGGAAATCACAGAGGAGGACAGCGGCATGTACGTCCGAGGATGTGACCCAAGAGCGTTCCTCCGGACCGTACCCTTTCCAATGCACCAGGTACTGTATGCGCCCACGGAACCTACGGGAGTCAACAATGGACTGTACTTCATAATCCTCATGGTTCTCAAACTGTACAGGGTGAGGATGAGGGACCGATGTGGTAAAGCGGCTGCAGACCAAAGGTTTTTTATAAGGAGACATGAAATACTTTCGAGATACACATATTAGAAGGAAGGTCTAATGCGTAAGCCACTGGGTAAATCCTGCAAAGAATACAGAAAGGCCCAATAAACCGAGGTGTGAACTTCAGAGAGGGAACGCGAAGTCGGAGGTTGCGAGATGACAGCCAGACCCTGTCCCCAACCTGGTAAGAAGGCGCAGGTAGGCATCTGCGGTCAGCATGGAGTTTGTACCTATCATTAGCATGTCACAAAGCCTCCTGGACTTGTGCCCAAGTGGATTGAAGACCATGTAGATGCTCCTCTAATGCAGGAATAAATGAGTCAGGCAACAAGGAAGGTTGGAAACCATAGTTCGCCATAAATGGGGACAATCGGAAAGCAGAATTCAAGGCACTATTTTAAGCAAACTCTGCCCATGGTAAGAGGTCTGACCAGTTGTTATGATGGTCAGAAATATAGCAACGTAGGAATTTCTCCAAGGACTGATTGGCTCGTTCTGAGGCCCCATTAGACTGCAGGTGATATGCAGAGGAGGAAGCAAGCTGAATTCCCAAATGTGCACAAAAGGCTTGCCAGAACGGGACACAAACTGACTTCCCTGTCGGAGACAATCACCTTGGGTAGCCCATGTAAGAGAGAGATCTCCCGAGCAAAAATGGAAGCCAGTTCCTTAGATGTGGGCAACTTATGAAGTGGAATACAATGAGACAATTTCCAGAACCAGTCAACCACCATAAGGATAACTTGTTGCCCTGGGAGTTGGGTAACTCCGCAATGAAATCCATACACAGGTGGGTCCAGGGCCTCTCTCCATTGGGTATGGGTTGTAGGAGGCCCACTGGAAGGTGTTGTGGACTCGTAGACTAGGCCCCCAGAATTGTTCGGAAATGGCCCAAAAGAGTTGATGCTTCCCAGGGTGGCCAGCAGCCTTGGGAGAATGGTAGGACCTGAGCAGCAAGAATTTTGTCACCCAAAGGAGAAGAGAGACTGGTGCGAAAGCCAAAATACGATCAGAAGGAATCACAGGAACCAGAACTGACTCCATCTTGGAAGTGGAGGAAAATTGTCATGACAAAGCGTCAGCCCTTACATTCTTAGCACCGGGTAAGAATGAGACAATGTAATTGAAACTAGAGGCATTTAGCCTCAGACAAGAATGTGAGATTCTTATGGTCAGTAAGAATGAAAAACGGCGCAGTGGTACCTTCGAGGAGATGTCTCCATTCTTTCAGGGCTAAAATGATCGCTAACAGCTTTCTTTCACCAATCTCATAATTGTACTCCTCAGGAGACAATTTCTTGGAAAAGCAGCCACAAGGATGCATAGCACTCTCAGAGGTAGAACATTGAGACAGAAGGGCGCCAACTCCAGTCTCAGAAGCATCAACCTCAAGGATAAAAGGTAACGTAGGATCAGGATGTGCCAACACAGGGACAGAAACAAAGGCAGCCTTGAGACTCTCAAAGGCCTTAATGGACTCCGGAGACCAACTCTGTGGGTTACCGTTCTTTCTGATCATATCAGTAGGGGCTTAACTAGAGATGAGAAGTTACGAATAAACTTCCGATAATAGTTGGCAAAGCCAAGAAAACGTTGCAGAGGCTGTAAACTCATGGGTCGGAGCCACTGTAGGACTGTTGAAAGCTTCTCTGAGTCCATCGAAAAACCAGCAGTGGAAATGACATAACCCAGGAATTTAACCTGTTCATGATGGAATTCACACTTCTCCAATTTACAATAGAGATTGTTCTCTCTTAGTTTCTGAAGCACACAACAGACATCTGTGTGTTGGCTTTCCAGGGACTTGGAAAATATGAGGATATCGTTGCGATAAACCACCACACATAACTGAAACAAATCTTGGAGGACATTGTTAATAAATTCCTGGAAAACTGCCAGGGCGTTACAAAGGCCAAAAGGCATTATGAGGTACTCATAATGGCCTGTTCTGGTATTAAACGCAGTTTTCCACTCGTCGCCCTCCTTAATCCTCATGAGATTGTATGCCCCTCTCAAATTAAGCTACGTGAAAATCGTTGCCCCCTTGAGGCGGTCAAGTAACTCTGCAATCAACAGAATCGGATAGGCATTCTTAATTGTGAAATGATTGAGACCCCTATAATCAATACAAGGTCTCAGTTCACCACTCTTCTTCACAAAGAAGAAACCAGCACCAGCAGGAGACGAGGATTTGCGGATGAAACCTCGAAAAAGTGATGCTGCAATATATTCCTCCATGGCCTTATCCTCCAACACCGATGAAAGGTAAACCTGGCCATGAGGGGGTATGGCACCGGGTTGAAGGTCAATTGCACAATCATACGACCGGTGTGGAGGCAAACTATCAGCTTTAACTTTGTCAAATGCATCGCTAAAATCGTGGTTCTCCTCCCGCAGGGAGGAGAGTGAAGAGGTGCACAGGACCTTGGCTACCTTCTGGAAACATGTCTTACTGCATTGTGGTGACCAGGAGAGAACCTCAGCATGGAGCCAATCAAAAGAGGGGTTGTGGATCCTCATGCTTGGTGCTCCAGGCTTGCACTGAGGCACTGCACTATATTGACTTCCAGGGAAGGGCATTTGGGATGGAGGAATTGGCTAGAGAGAGCATCAGCTTGCTGGCCAAGCCTGGTGGGGAATGTAGAAGCCCCAATCCGTCCTCCATGACAGCTATATTCATCATGTTAAAGTCTGCGTTGGGAGCTGGGCTCCTAAACTTCCCCTGGGCATTCAACAAAGCAGGTGGAACTCGCACCTCTGTTCTGGTGGAACTGGGTTCATTGGTCTTTCTCATAAGTGGACTGGTAATTCTGGGATATGCATCCTCTCTTAGTAGACAATCCACATACCAGGGAGTGGTGAGAGACGTCTGTGGACCAACAATTGGAAAACTCTGTGGAATCTGCTTCATATTTAACCTGTTCATGATATCTGTGGCTTTTCTCCGTGTGGTGGAGGATCAGCTGGAAAAATTGTGTGACTCTGTCCATGCAAACCTGACCATGAACGAGGTGGGTGAAAGTTTCCAGCCATGGTAACCGGATCCAATATTAACCATGAGCCTCCTCGCCTGGGGGGGTCGTTTCCGTCCTCTGTCTGTGGAGCCTTCATATTTGATCAGAGTACAACATTCGCTTTATGGATTATGGAACTCCTGTTCTAAAATGTGTTGGATTTTAATTTGAATTTTTAAAAATATTTTTATGTAACTTATCTTTTTAAATTTATTTCCAAAAAAGATTTGGGTGACAATCTTTACATAGGTATAACAAGACAGAAAACCGAGTAAATGGCTTAGCAAGTGGTTTGTTGCAGTACAAGTAATTGTTGAAGGAATGAACGTCACATAGCTTGTATCTTTGTAATTTTGCTGCAGGTCAGAAGGCAAAGCAAACATCTAAATGCTCAGGGCAGTATTTGTCATTTTTCTTTCAGTCCACTTCCCAGTGGGCCCCTATATTTAACATATATAATAACACACCTATAATCTACCAGTACTATATAACTGTAAAGGCAGAGGCTAAGAAAATGGTTTTAAAGGACAACCTAGGGCTTACCTAGAGCATCTGGCACCCTGGGCTGATTCTATATCTGGCACCCCCCTACTTTAAAATGTAAAACACCCCACTGTGCCCCTGCATACCTCTGCACCCCCCAATATCTTTGTCAATACTGTGTACCCCCTCTCCACAACTTCACCTCTGGACCCCTTTACATTACACAGCCCCGGCACCTCTGCATCCCTTTACATTACACAGCCCCCCCACAGTTTTGGACCCCTTTACACTACACAGCCCCCCCCACAGGTCTGGTACCCTGCACATTACACAGCCCTCCCCCCACACCTCTGGACCCCTGCACATTGCATCATTACATAGCCCTCTGGACCCCTCTACATTACACAGCCCCCTGCACCTCTGGACCCCTTTACATTACACATCCCCCACACCTCTGTCTTTACATTACACAGTACCTCCCGCAGCTCTGGATCCCTGCATGTTACACAGCTCACCCTGCACCTCTGGACCCCTTTACATTACATAGCCCCCTGCACCTTTGGACCCCTTTACATTACACAGCCCCCTGCACCTCTGGACCCCTTTACATTACACAGCACCCCCTCCCCCGCACCTCGGCACCACTGCACGTTACACAGCTCCCCCTGCACCTCTGGACCCCTGCGCATTATACAGCCCCCGCACCTCTGGACCCCTTTACAATACACAGCTAGGGACCACCTAGCAACCAGTCAAGTGAAGGGGTAGAGCGGAACTTCAGTGATTTTTTTTTTTTGTCTTTCGTTCTGTTGGTTCCTCTGACCTTGTTTTGACTTTGGATAGTGAAACATTTTTTTTCTTCCTGTGGGTGCCTTGTGCGGCCCGCTTCCTGTTCTTTGTCTGGTGAAGGGCCTGGGCTTGTGGTGTCATGCGCATCTCTCTCTCTCTCCCTCTCACTCTCGTGGGAGTTTGCCAGGAGGGGAGGGGGGATGACTAATGGGAGGGCCAGTGAGACCTGTGGAGCTAAGGGTGTGCCTCTGTGTGTCTGTGTGAATCCAGGAAGTGAACAAGCAGCAGCATCAGCTGCCCACAGTTAAAATGGTTGCAGCTAGACTCAGTGGAGGAAGATTTCTGCAGCGTATTTGGCAGGTACAGAGTGACAGTGTATATAAAATAATGTGCAGAATGGTTGGAGGGAAGCTTCAGAGTGTTTTTACTACAAAATATGTGAGCTCTTTGAGTCCAGCAGTTGCCGTCCTCTATTCAGTGCTGTTTACTGCCTTCTTCCCCTGCTGTGAGTGGCAGAGTGAATCTGGCAGCCGGCCCTGGGTGTCAGTCACCCGGATACGGTCTGCACCCTGTCACAGCTCACCTCTCCCTGCCCTGGCTGTCACAGCGTCGCTGCCTGAGCTCCGCGCCCTGCAGTCATCGTTTCACTCACGGGGTTGGGCCGGCCTGACCCCCCCCCCTAATGTGTGGCACCTGGGGCAGACTGCCCCCCCCCCCCCCCCCCCATTGGTACACCACTGAGGACTACTGTACCTTTTGTGTAGATTGTCATTCTCTCACCTTCTCCCTTTCTTGGCCTTTGTATCCAATAGCTTGAAAAAAGCAGGTAACCTTTAAAAGCTGATGCAATGTTGCGTTGACAACCCCCCAGCATTGCCTTATCTGTCTAAACATTGGTGGTTTCAATAAAACAAGGTAACGGGGTGTGTTTGGGGAACCTCCCAAGAAGCAGATGGCTGTAAGATTACAGTTATCTCTTACAGGGATTTCCCCTTCAGTGACTGCACATGCTTTGTCTTCAAACAACCATTGCTTATTTTCAGTAGTAAGAAAGCAAAAAAAAAAATTGCTTATGCTAAAGATATTTATATATTTTTCTATTAAATAGAAGAGCTTTAAAGCTGAGCACTGTTAAAAAAAGAGGGGTTGTGCCTCTGTAACCAAGGATAACCAAAAGCCAACAGAAACTTGAGTGAGGAAATAACTTGAAATTGGGTTATCTCATGGTAAAGAGCCCCTACGGCCATGGACAACGGAACAGTCTCATGAGTCACATGGGCAGGCTGTAGAGTTCTCCCATCAAGAGCGTCTATGGCTAGTGGAGTGTCATGTAGCTGCAGCGGAATCAAGTGCTTTGATACAAAGGCAGCATCAATGAACAGGCCTGCAGCCCCAGAGTTGATTAGAGCCTGTATCTCGACGGACGACTCAGCCCAAGAAAGGGTAACCAAAACCAGGGGCTTATCCTTCTGGATAACTGGGGATGAAACAACGCCACCTAAGGTCTGTCCGTGACAGGACCCCAAGGTTCGGGCGTTCCCTGGATGGGTAGCACAAGACTTCAAAAAGTGACCTGCCTGGCCACAATAAAGGCACAATCTCTCCCTCCTAAGGGTTCTCTCATCCGCAGAGAGATGTCTGAAGCCCAAGTGCATGGGTTCATCTTCACAGACCGACTTGGTACCAGGAGGCATGGGAGGTGAGGGAGGCAAGGGTGGGATGCAAAGCTCGGGAACAAATTACAGGAGGCTTTCGCAAGCGCTCCTTAAAAGAGAATCTTTCTCTGAGTCTGGAATCAATGAGGATGACAAACGTGATAAACTTCTCCAGCTCAGTGGGTATATCTCTGGCTGTTATCTCATCCTTGATGGTATCCGAGAGACCATGAGAAAAAGCAGCCACGAGAGCCTCCAAACAACCTCTGCTGCCAGAGTACGGAATTCAATGGCATATTCGGCAACAGTTCTTGTACTCTATTTGATGGATATGAGGCACTTGGCAGCAGAAGCGAACGTCAAATACCCTTTTAAAAGAAGCCACCATTTCAGGGTAACTCAAGACAACAGGTTTTTGCATCTCCCATAGAGGGTTTGCCCAGGCCAAGGTTCTCTCAGAAAGTAAAGATATCACAAAACTTACTTTGCTTCTGTCCATGGGAAACGCCTGGGGCAGCATCTCAAAGTATATCTCAACCTAGTTGAGAAACCCTCTGCATTGGACTGGATCACCCCCAAAAAGCTGGGAAAGCAGAGCGGAACCAGACATACCCCTTATAGACGTAATACTCGAGGCGGGTGCCTGCACAGGGACTGGAGCAGCAGCAGGGATGGCCTGCAACACAGGTTGTACCGGAGCAGCCACAGTGGGAGATTCCAGGTGAGCCATGTGACTCAGGAGCATTTGTAACGCCATGGCAAACTGATCCATGCGGTGATCTTGCTCATCCAATCTGGAAAAAATATTACCAACAAGTGGATTGACTGCATCTTGTGAATTTATGGCCTTCGCCTACTGTCAGAAAGCATGAATCAGACCAAGACAGACATACGGTTAAATCACACTTGTTTAATAATAAAAGTAAATAGAACAAACGTAGTCAAAACATAGCCAAAGTTTGGTAACCGGAACAGATAGTCAGACAAGCCAAAAAGTCAGGAAGCCAGGGAACAGCATAGTGGAACAGCAAGCAGCATCTGGAGCCAGAAGGAATGTCAGCCAAGCAAGTCTTTAACAGGAACACAGGAGATAGTCTCTGTGATGTTGACCAAGGCGAAGGCAGAGACCATCTGGGCTGGATGGCTTAAGTAGACAGGACTGACGAGCAGGATATCATCAACAGGTGAGTCACTGTGAGAGATACGAGCTGACAATTAGCCGACAGCTGAGCGGCCAGCTCAGAGAAGGAAGGGCTGAGCCACTCTCCTCCTCCTTCTGTGTTGCCCCCATAGCAAGGGCTTGCTAAGGGGGGCAGAGGTGCAGCCTCCCTCCAAAGCCAGGTTGTGTGCATCCATAGACACACACAACACAGCTCGGTCCAGCCCCTGCTCCCTCCTCACAGAATTTGATTGACAGCAGCAGGAGCTAATGGCTCCCATTGCTGCCTCTGTGTCCTGTGAGGGGAGAGAGAGCAACGCTGCTGCAGATGGGCACAGTGCAGGATTGAAAGAGGAGCCAGGTAAGTATAGAGGGAGGAGGTGGGGGAGGTGATACTGGAAGTTTTTTTTTTTTTACCTTAATGCAGAGAATGCATTAGGGTAAAAAAAAAAACGTATTCCTTTAGAACCACTTTAACTCTTCAATAAGACACAGAAGTGAATCCAACGCAATTTTACTTCAGACAAGTGCAGCAAAGAGGATGTTTTTCTAGTCTGCTGAAGTATATGAAGACAATGACTTTCCTAAACCCTTTCTCTGTGAAGAATTAAGACTGGCTGAGGGAACATGGAAGAAACAGTGAGGTTCTATCAAAACATACTCCATTCTCTACTTTTACTAAAGCAAACCACACATTGATTGAAATTCGGCCTGTTCAGCAGGGGCCGGACAAATTTTGATCTATGTATGGGCAGGTTGGTTGGTAGATCAACTTCTGTACAACCAGCCTGTCAGGTTTTTCCCGATTGATCAATGTTGCCGGCTATAGCTGGCAGCACGGATGAGTGTGTTCTGATGGTGTGGAAGTCTCCCTGATGTCAAAATACAAAGGCTCAGTGGGAGGATTCCCTTATCCACCTAATGTGTCGGAAATGGGGCCATTTTTTTTTTCCGTTCGCTGGTTAAATTTAAAAAAATACTAATGTATGGGATGCCTAAAGGGCTTACAACATTAATACTAAAACTCTAAAAGCATCCAGAACTGCCTGCCTCCCACCAACCCATCACTTTGTTAAATACAAACATCTAATGAAAATCATGTCTAACCCACTACAGCATTTCTTGCCATCGTTTCTTACTCAACATCACCTTACATCAACTTGGCTTTGTCAGAAACAAACATATTTTTGTGCTATGAACTGTTACGGCTGCCTAAACTTTCCCCAATAAAAGTCACATGCCTCAGAGTCTTGGTGCTAAAAAGGGTTTTTGATATGGCCTTATCGTCATGAAATATTGGTTGTGAGAGACCAGCCCTTTTCTGGAACCTTTTGTTTAAAAGTTTAAATCAGTATTTTTTGCTAGAAAATTACTTATAACCAACTAATATATATATTTTTTTTAGCAGAGACCCTAGAGAATAAAATAGCTATCATTGCAATATTTTATGTCACACAGTATTTGCGCAGCGGTCTTTTAAACGCATTTTTTGGAGAAAAAATGCACTTTAATGAATTAAAAAAATAATAATATTTACCCATTTTTTTTGTATAATGTGAAAGATGATGTTACCCTGAGTAAACAGATACCTAACATGTCATGCTTTAAAATTGCGCACATTTGTGAAATGGCAACAAACTACGGTACTTAAAAATCTCCATAGAGGCGATGCTTTCAAAATTTTTACAGGTTACCCGTTTAGAATAATAGAGAAGATCTTGTGCTAGATTTATTGTTCTCACTCTAACAATCATGGCAATACCTCCCATGTGTGCTTTGAACATCGTTTGCATATGTTGTGCAAAACTACGCTCGCTTCTGCATGCGAGCACAGGGTGCTTTGAAAAAAAAAATCTTATTTATTTTACTTTTTATTTTTTTATTTTATAAATGTCCCTTTATTTTATTTTATTTGTATCACTTTTATTCCTATTACAAGGAATGTAAACATTCCTTGTAATAGAAATAAGGATGACAGGTCCTTCTCTTTTGAGAGTGGTAAGGTTAAGAACTTCAATCGAGCTCAAGTTTATCTGCTGCTGTTTCTAATTAAAAAGTGTATACATGCATGCATTCTAGAAGCAAACACTGAGATATATTCAGTTCGGTTACTTTTTACACTTCTGGTTTATTTCAGGGTGGTGCTAATGTTTTATACACAAAGACACGTCATTGCTATGTTAGTCTAATAGGTACATCTCATTGGTTGAAATACAAGACATCAAATTTGATGCTTGAAGCTGGTTCTCTTCTCTTCCGCATTCTTCTAATGTGTGGGAAGCAGGGGGTAACCGCCATTTTCAGAATCAAGAAACAGAGCTAATCTGTATACTATATAATAAGTAAGGAGTTGCATAGAAACATGTATACACATAAGAAAATAGACATTTTCTGATTATTATTATCTACATTACATTCCTTCACAGTCCCCCCTAAAATGGCTATTTTCTCTTTTCTGTCCCTCACGCTAAAGGTCCTACTCACCTGGCCCATTCTCCTCAGCAACTCTTTTAGGCTGTATATAGAGTTAGGCAGTAACTAGTTCACTACCCTCCTCGATACAGCTGGAGAAGTGCAGTCAGGCGCTATCTATCCCTATAACCCTATAGGATTGTGAGATTTTGAACAGGGAGTGACTGTAGAGGAGTGAAGGGTTTGTCATCTTCCATCATAAGGGGGTACTCCTCTTTTTGGTGGAGAAATGTAGATGTGCTGTTGTCTACAGCCTTGCTCATTAACTTCTTTACGAAAGGTAGAATACAACATACAATCAGGGCTAAAAGAATCAGGATTATTAATACCGTTACCCTTATCTGGGCGAGCACCTTCTTCCACTCTCTCATCCAGCTAAAATATTGATCCCATGGGTCTGTAATACCTGAGTTCTTCTTCAACTCCAGTGACAGATCTTCTAATTTCTTTATAGCTAGAGTAACCTTACCATTTGGGCCAGTATTATCAGGAATGTAGGTGCAACAGATTCCCGTTTTTTCTATCATTTTACAGACACCTCCTTTCTCGGCTAACACCATGTCTAAGGCCATCCGGTTCTGCAATGTCATGTAGGAAGTGGGGGGCTAACTGGTCAGCAGTTCCCTGGAGGGCATCTTTAGTGTAATTTACAAATCTTTGTTGGTTATAGTACATGTAGTTGATCCAATCTACATTCTTGTTGACAGTTGTTATGGGGATCAAAGACTCAAAACCAGCTTTTACCTGGTCTCTGGCTTTGAATTCATCAGGGACCCCCCTTGGGACCCCTATGGCATCTATGTACACATGAGGGTCAAAGCTTCCGGAGAGAGCTGCTCACTTCCTCCTCTGACTAGGTGCTGGGTCAGTGTATGTATCAGGAGTATCTTCTGTTAGGATATGGAGGGGCATAATGACCTTTGCAAGGGCACATTCACCAGTCCAGATTCCCTCTAATCTGGTCCTATGTTCCAAATTTCCATAGATCCGATACACATCACCAAGGGACTGGACCCGGTTTTATACCTGTCTTTCGCAAAGTCATTCTGCTTATCAGGGGCTTTCCATTTTCATCTTTCTTGTCTAATGCACTCTGTGGTCACCCAGTCTGGCCCTATGTTCCAACCCACTGCCCCCCCAGGAACAACAACTCTGTCCCCAGTATCTCCTTACCAGCAGGGATGTCACTGTACCAATGGCATTGCCATGCAGGGTCAAACGGACAAGGTACTATGTCACAGTAATCAAAGGTAAAGGCGGTCACATGTGTACCTGAAGAGTTATACCAAAATGTAATTATGTTATCATTTTTTGTGATGACCACCTCCTGGGCCCCCCCTAGACCAAACAGAAAAAGGATATGCAGCATGGTCATCATGAAGTGGGTGGGATCTTGTCCTCAGGGGTTGAAGCTTTCTTGCAATGGGAAGAGTGTATTCAGGTGTTCTTCCCAGCCAATTTGACTGAGGTGGCTGTGGTCAGCAAAACCTGGAATGGACCATCATATCTTGGCTCAAGGATCTATAGGCAGTAGTTGGTGTGTTCCTGGATCTGGAATAGAAGAAAACACCTGGACATGGATTCAGGTTAATTTTCGTGTTAATGAGGTTATAATTAGTCAACACATCAGATTGCAACTGTAACTGTTGTGGAGAATAACAACCAAGTCTGGGGGCTGAACCAAACAAAATTTCATAAGGGGATAGGGCATGTTTCCCCCGGGGAGTGTGTCTGACACTGAACAGGGTAATGAGCAAACTGTCTGACCAACTGAACCTACTGCTGCCCAAATCTCTTTTGTAAGGGTTGCTGTGAAGGCTGGGCCCTGATCGCTCTTTATGGCCTCTGCGACCCCAAATCTACATACTATCTCACTCAGTAATTTCTTTGCCGTGGTCCTGGCAGTCATGTCCACCTCCACTAGGGCATATTCGAATCTGTCACTCCTTGGCATTTGGGAGTGATCAATCTGTATCCTCTGGAAGGGGTTTAGGGCTTTTGCCAGGTGCTTCTTCTGTGCCTTTTCTGTGCGTCCTGGGTTACATTTGGCGCAGATAGTGCATGATCTGCAGAAGTTATTGGTCAATGGAGTAAGTCCTGGTGCTACATAGTACTTGTTGATAAGAGAGTCCATAAGAGTCTTTGTCAAGCGGGCAACTCCATGTGCCCATTGTACCATGGCTGGATACATACTCCTGGGTAGAAAAGGCTTCTTCTGAGAGTTGCTCCTCTCCGTTTCCAGCTTTCCTTCTCATCCGGACTTGCTGCTTCCTGTAATTCTTTCAGATAAACTCTGTCTACTGGGAGAGTCTGTAGGGTAAGCACGGGGTGGTCTTCTTCTACCACCCTGCTGTCCACTTCCTGTGGACCACTGGCTGTCTGTTTGGCAGCTGAATTGGCTAGATGATTGCCTCGAGCTTCATTCGAGTTCAGTTTGTCGTGTGCTTTTACTTTCAGAATAGTCACTTGGGTTGGGAGAAGCAGGGCGTACATCAAGTCCTTGATGGCTGAACTGTGTTTCACAGGTGTTCCTGCAGCCATCAGGAATCCTTTTTACTTCCAGATAACACCAAAATCATGGGCAACGCTGAAGACATATCTTGAGTCCGTATGAATGTTGGCTCTTTTTCCCTCTGCCAATTTACATGCTGTAGTAAGTGCTTGCAGCTCTGCCTCCTGTGCAGACCTCACCGGTGGTAAGGCTTCAGCTTGTAGAACCATGTTTTCAGTGGTGACCTGGATTCTGCATAGGTATTTCACTCATGGTGGGGAGATGCGTGGTTTCCAGCCGCATTAGTTTCGAAGCAGTCATAGGGTAACAAGTCAGGACTCGACTCCTCCTCCTTTCCCCTCTCGAGAAGTGGAAGAAGGGTAAAGAGGGTGTTTCACCGCTCAGGTGGACACAAACCCAGGTGTGAGATTGATGTGAAATTTACAGAGTTGAAGAGTCCCAGGTGCTGGCTGAATGCTAAATGGAACAAGGCTTAAAGTGTGAAGATCTGGATGCCGCACACCGGATGAAGTAGAAAACTTGTCTTTATTAGAAAGATGGGATCATCAAAAATACAAGACCATCATGCAGAAAGTACAGGATTAACTGACGCGTTTCGCACTCGGAGCTGAGTGCTTACTCATAGCTAGCAAATATTAAAAAGACTGACTCTTATATAACTCAAAAGGATACCACATGACCACCTAATTAAGCAAAAGATAGGTCTCAGCTGAGAGCCGATTTAATGAGGTCTCGGCATCTGCTGACCAATCAGTATACTATCCAATAAAAAAACCTTTCAAAACAATGACATTTAAATCAATAAGAAAAAATGTGAGCATGAATGTGTGTTCATGTGTATATTCACGGAAGATGATGTGTATCCTTCCTTTATATATTTTGTGTATTAATTAATTTGTTTCTATTATTATAATAATGTATATAGTAGTACGTGAAGGAATATTAACCACTTGAGCCCCGGACCATTATGCTGCCTAAGGACCAGAGGTCTTTTTCCAATTTGGCACTGCGTCGCTTTAACTGCTAATTGCGCGGTCATGCAATGCTGTACCCAAACGAAATTTGCGTCCTTTTCTTCCCACAAATAGAGCTTTCTTTTGATGGTATTTGATCACCTCTGCAGTTTTCATTTTTTGCGCTATAAACGGAAAAAGACCGAAAATTTTGAAAAAAAATGATATTTTCTACTTTTTGTTATAAAAAAAATCCAATAAACTAAATTTTAGTCATACATTTAGGCCAAAATGTATTCGGCCACATGTCTTTGGTAAAAAAAAATGTCAATAAGCATATATTTATTGGTTTGCGCAAAAGTTATAGCGTCTACAAACTAGGGTACATTTTCTGTAATTTACACAGCTTTTAGTTTATGACTGCCTATGTCATTTGTTGAGGTGCTAAAATGGCAGGGCAGTACAAAACCCCCCCAAATGACCCCATTTTGGAAAGTAGACACCCCAAGGAAGTTGCTGAGAGGCATGTTGAACCCATTGAATATTTATTTTTTTTGTCCCAAGTGATTGAATAATGACAAAAAAAAAAAAAATATTTACAAAAAGTTGTCACTAAATGATATATTGCTCACACAGGCCATGGGCCTATGTGGAATTGCACCCCAAAATACATTCAGCTGCTTCTCCTGAGTATGGGGATACCACATGTGTGGGACTTTTTGGGAGCTTAGCCGCGTACGGGGCCCCGAAAACCAAGCACCGCCTTCTGGATTTCTAAGGGTGTAAATTTTTGATTTCACTCTTTACTGCCTATCACAGTTTCGGGGGCCATGGAATGCCCAGGTGGCACAAACCCCCCCCCAAATGACCCCATTTTGGAAAGTAGACACCCCAAGCTATTTGCTGAGAGGCATATTGAGTCCATGGAATATTTTATATTTTGACACAAGTTGCGGGAAAGTGACACTTTTTTTTTTTTTTGCACAAAGTTGTCACTAAATGATATATTGCTCACACAGGCCATGGGCATATGTGGAATTGCACCCCAAAATACATTTAGCTGCTTCTCCTGAGTATGGGGATACCACATGTGTGGGACTTTTTGGGAGCCTAGCCGCGTACGGGGCCCCGAAAACCAAGCACCGCCTTCAGGATTTCTAAGGGTGAAAATTTTTGATTTCACTCTTCACTGCCTATCACAGTTTCGGAGGCCATGGAATGCCCAGGTGGCACAATACCCCCCCAAATGACCCCATTTTGGAAAGTAGACACCCCAAGCTATTTGCTGAGAGGCATGGTGAGTATTTTGCAGCTCTCATTTGTTTTTGAAAATGAAGAAAGACAAGAAAAAACTTTTTTTTTTTCTTTTTTCAATTTTCAAAACTTTGTGACAAAAAGTGAGGTCTGCAAAATACTCACTATACCTCTCAGCAAATAGCTTGGGGTGTCTACTTTCCAAAATGGGGTCATTTGGGGGGGTTTTGTGCCACCTGGGCTTTCCATGGCCTCCGAAACTGTGATAGGCAGTGAAGAGTGAAATCAAAAATTCACGCCCTTAGAAAGCCTGAAGGCGGTGCTTGGTTTTCGGGGTCCCGTACGCGGCTAGGCTCCCAAAAAGTCTCACACATGTGGTATCCCCGTACTCAGGAGAAGCAGCAGAATGTATTTTGGGGTGTAATTTCACATATTCCCATGGCATGTTTGAGCAATATATCATTTAGTGACAACTTTGTGCAAAAAAAAAAAAATTTGTCTCTTTCCCGCAACTTGTGTCGCAATATAAAATATTCCATGGACTCGACATGCCTCTCAGCAAATAGCTTGGGGTGTCTACTTTCCAAAATGGGGTCATTTGGGGGGGTTTTGAACTGTCCTGGCATTTTATGCACAACATTTAGAAGCTTATGTCACACATCACTCACTCTTCTAACCACTCGAAGACAAAGCCCTTTCTGACACTTTTTGTTTACATGAAAAAGTGTTTTTTTTTTGCAAAAAAAATTACTTTGAACCCCCAAACATTATATATTTTTTTAAAGCAAATGCCCTACAGATTAAAATGGTGGGTGTTTCATTTTTTTTTTTCACACAGTATTTGCGCAGCGATTTTTCAAACGCATTTTTTTGGGAAAAAACACACTTTTTTAAATTTTAATGCACTAAAACACACTATATTGCCCAAACGTTTGATGAAATAAAAAAGATGATCTTAGGCCGAGTACATGGATACCAAACATGACATGCTTTAAAATTGCGCACAAACGTGCAGTGGCAACAAATTAAATACATTTTTAAAAGCCTTTAAAAGCCTTTACAGGTTACCACTTTAGATTTACAGAGGAGGTCTACTGCAAAAATTACTGCCCTCGATCTGACCTTCGCGGTGATACCTCACATGCATGGTGCAATTGCTGTTTACGTTTGACGACAGACCGCCGCTTGCGTTCGCCTTAGCGCGAGAGCAGGGGGCGACAGGGGTGCTTTTTTTTTTTTCTTTTTTTTTTTTATTATTTTTTTGCTTTTTTATCTTATTTTTAAACTGTTCCTTTCATTTTTTTTTTTTTTTAATCATTTTTATTGTTATCTCGGGGAATGTAAATATCCCCTATGATAGCAATAGGTAGTGACAGGTACTCTTTTTTGAAAAAATTGGGGTCTATTAGACCCTAGATCTCTCCTCTACCCTCAAAGCATCTGATGACACCAAGATCGGTGTGATAAAATGCTTCCCCAATTTCCCAATGGCGCTATTTACATCTGGCGAAATCTAAGTCATAAAATGCTCGTAGCTTCCGGTTTCTTAGGCCATAGAGATGTTTGGAGCCACTCTGGTCTCTGATCAGCTCTATGGTCAGCTGGCTGAATCACCGGCTGCATTCTCAGGTTCCCTGTTGAGAAAGGAGAGCCAGAGAAAAACACGGAAGACGGTGGGGGGGGGGCATTCCCTCCCACGGCTTGTAAAAGCAGTCTAGAGGCTAATTAGCCGCTAGGATTGCTTTTACATGAAAGCCGACCACTGGCTGAAAAGAACGATACCAAGATGATACCTAAACCTGCAGGCATCATTCTGGTATAACCATTCAAAGTCGTGAATGGCGTACCTGAAGACAAAAAAAATGGTTAACAATAAAGCACAGTAAACGGTAAAGTATAAAAAATTGCATACCTGAAAAGCAAACATGATAAAACATAATAACAATAAAACATTGCAGAATAGAATACAGTAAAAAAGAGCAGAACAAGAGAGAGAGAATAGAGAGAGAGAGAACAATAAAACAACAACTATTTTTTTTTATTTTATATATTTTTTTTTTTTTTTTTTTACACTTTTTTTGTAACTAACTTTTATAACGGTAACCAGTTCCAGGTTCGGGTCTCTCAAAATGCGATGGCATCTTGGGAGACCCTGTGAAAGTGTGCCTAGTCTGTGCAATGCTGTACCCTACGCTAATACTCAACTAATGAATGGTAGCGTTCAAAACATTCACCAATGCAAAGACCAGGATTGTCAGGACAGGAGGGACAATAATAGCGGGTGTCACGCCTATATCTGCGCTTGTTGCAGACACAACATCTTTTTTGGGGGGGTTCGTTGGGTAGGGGTACTCGGGAGGACATAAAGAAAATGCCTCTCATGCAGCCGACTGCATTTGGTTGGGGATGTGAATGGGGGAAGTACGGGCGCTGCAGAAGCGGTGGGTTCCCAATTAGGATTGGCGAATGCAGCAGGAAGGGCACTATGGGCACGACGGGCCTGTGTTTGTCTTCTTGGCAGCGGGACACTACTTGTGCTTGCCACTTCACCAGCTTGAACTGCACTTATGGGACTCGCCACGTCACCAAGTGTTACTGCAGTGCTGGTTTGACTACGACCGGGGTGTACTAGGCCGCTGGCGCTTGCCAATTCAATAAAAAGCTACCAAAAAAACTGTTAGCGATCGCAGGGATCAGGCCTGACTCTGCGAACGCTGCAGTTATGCGTTTAGTGTTTTGTAAGTGACAGTGATCGATCGATACTGCACTTGTGTGGGCTGGGCCGGGCAGAGGAGCAAAACGCAGGTGCTAGCAGGTATCTGGGCTGATCCCGCTAACACTGCGTTTTTGGGAACCCTAAACTGCTGGGGACGCTAGTATAGATCTGATCGGATCAGATATTGATCCGTTCAGATACTATACCACTAAGGGAGGTGTACGGTGCGTGCGTGGGTGTTAGCGGTACTGGCGCTAATCTGACGCTGCTTGGGGCTGGTGCTTGCCAGTTCACCAAAATACTACCAAAAAAACTGTTAGCGATCGCAGGGATCAGGCCTGACTCTGCGAACGCTGCAGTTATGCATTTAGTGTTTTGTAAGTGTCAGTGATCGATCGATACTGCACTTGGGTGGGGTGGGCTGGGCTGGGCCGGGCGGAGGGGCAAAACGCAGGTGCTAGCAGGTATCTGGGCTGATCCCGCTAACACTGCGTTTTTGGGAACCCTAAACTGCTGGGGACGCTAGTATAGATCTGATCGGATCAGATATTGCTCCAATCAGATACTATACCACTAAGGGAGCTGTACGGTGCGTGCGTGGGTGTTAGCTGTACTGGCACTAACCTGACGCTGCCTGGGGCTGGTGCTTGCCAGTTCACCAAAATGCTACCAAAAAAATTGTTAGCGATCGCAGGGATCAGGCCTGACTCTGCGAACGCTGCAGTTATGCGTTTAGTGTTTTGTAAGTGACAGTGATCGATCGATACTGCACTTGGGTGGGCCGGGCGGAGGGGCAAAACGCAGGTGCTAGCAGGTATCTGGGCTGATCCCGCTAACACTGTGTTTTTGGGAACCCTAAACTGCTGGGGACGCTAGTATAGATCTGATCAGATCAGATATTGATCCGATCAGATACTATACCATTAAGGGAGGCGTATGCTGCGTGCGTGGGTGTTAGCGGTACTGGCGCTAATCTGACGCTGCCTGGGGCGACGCATATCACCGCCGGGCGATCAGGGGGCTAAACCTTTATTCGGTAATAAATGGCGGGTGCCCTGACACTAAAAAAAATAAACAAACTAACCAGCGTCACCCGTAACAGTTATACGGTGATCAGTGGTGAAAGGGTTAACTAGGGGGCAATCAAGGGGTTAAAACATTTATTCGGTAGTATATGGGGGTCCCTGTCGCTATAAAACGCTGACGGCGAACCTAAATATTTAGGTCCCTAACTAGCGTCACCAGCGACACTAATACAGCGATCAGAAAAATGCGACACTGGTGACAGGGGGTGATCAAGGGGTTAAAACTTTATTAGGGGGGGTTAGGGGGGTATCCTAGACCTACAGGGGGGTAATACTAACGGTCCCAACACTGTAACTGTCACAAACTGACACCAATGCAGTAATCAGAAAAAAAAAAAACTGCTGGTGTCAGTTTGTGACAGGAGGGGGGGGGGTGATTGGGGGGGGATCGGGGGGCGATCAGGGGGGGGATCGGGGTGTTTAGTGTGCCTGGCATGTTCTACTGTGTTGTGTAGTGTTGGTGCACTCACATACCTGTCTTCTCTCCTCGGGCCGGAACGGAAATTACCGAGCCGAGGAGAGATGACATCATTTCCTTTGCTGCTGTTTAGCATACAGCAGCAAAGGAATGATGTGATTGGCCGGCGGCGATCGCGAGGGGGGGGGCCATGAACGGATGGCCTCCCCCTCATCTCCGATCGCCGTGGGACCAAAGACGACCGCCTCGGGCACTGGGGGGGGTCCGATCGGACCCCCCACCCGCGGAAGGCAAATCGTGATTTTGCCTGTCCGTGCCACCTTGCCGACGTAAATCGGCGTGAGGCGGTCGTCAAGTGGTTAATATAAAAAAGTTTAAAATGGAATGTGAAAATGTAATGTTATGTGAACAAAGTGCAAGGGATGGAAAAACATAAAGAGATGTATGCATATATATATGTATATATGTATATATAAAGTGAAAAAACATCATAGAGTCTCACATACACCCCGTTTGCAGCCGGGTTCACTACCTAATACTCTATGCCATATTGTTGAGAACTTCACTTTAACTAGTCCGGCACATTGTTGAGAGTTTTTTTATCCTCAACTCTTCTGACATTCCTATACATAGACCGACCTCGTCTTATCATCAATTGCCGCGGTCGGCAGATACAAGTACCAGGACATCACTTTAGTTGAGTTAAACTTCATTTATTTATTTATATTTTTTACATAATTCTTGAATAAATCTTTTTATTATACACACCATACATATATACACATGTTATTTTATTTATTTGCTTGGCGGTTTATTGTATCTTAGTTTATTTATATTTCTCAATATCAATGGCATTTCACATCTTCGCTATTGACTACACGATTTTTGTTTCGTGTCATATTTATTGTTACAAATGATTACCCATTGGAATATTCACTTTTCTAATGCAACATACACATATTATCATGATCATGCATATTTTACATACACTTACCGCACACATTATTTGTTCATATATATTTTTTTTTTTTATTCTCTTTTTTTCACTTTATATATATATACATACATATATATATGCATACATCTCTTTATGTTTTTCCATCCCTTGCACTTTGTTCACATAACATTACATTTTCACATTCCATTTTAAACTTTTTTATATTAATATTCCTTCACGTACTACTATATACATTATTATAATAATAGAAACAAATTAATTAATATACAAACTATATAAAGGAAGGATACACATCATCTTCCGTGAATATACACATGAACACACATTCATGCTCAAATTTTTTCTTATTGATTTAAATGTCATTGTTTTGAACGTTTTTTTTATTGGATAGTATACTGATTGGTCAGCAGATGCCGAGACCTCATTAAATCGGCTCTCAGCTGAGACCTATCTTTTGCTTAATCAGGTGGTCATGTGGTATCCTTTTGAGTTATATAAGAGTCAGTCTTTTTAATATTTGCTAGCTATGAGTAAGCACTCAGCTCCGAGTGCGAAACGCGTCAGCTAATCCTGTACTTTCTGCATGATGGTCTTGTATTTTTGATGATCCCATCTGTCACAGACCTAGCCGGGACAGAGGCTGTTTGAGAGGACTGTATGCAAGCCTGTTGCCTTTTGATTATGGGCCCTGGATTTTCAATGGATTCATTCTGTTGGGACACATCCCGTGAGGAGATGCTGGTGTCATCAACCTGTGTTTATGTTAATTGAATGAGCTAATGACATTGTCCTCTATACAATGTAGGAGACGGGACGACTGCTATTGTGTTGATATAACTGTGTGAAACTCGGTGCCCACAAGTCTGGGCGAAAGGTCATGTCTCAGTCACCTAGGCTGTATAAAGGATTAGATAATTAGCTCTTGTTAATTAGGTTACATTTGTATTGTTAGAGTAATCTTCTCCTGTGTATATAAGACTGTATTCTGGTTCTGAATAAAGTGAGTTCTTGGTAGCAACAAGCAAGTGTCGCCTTGTTTGTGCTCAGAGAGGTTGGGATATCTGTATACAGACTGGGGGGAAGTGGTATATGACGGAAGCACTCAAGCGGAGTGTGGGACGTTCCGTGACACCATCTTTCTAATAAAGACAAGTTTTCTACTTCATCCGGTGTGCAGCATCCAGATCTTCTCACTTTAAGCCAAGTGGAAGAAGGGTAGTAGGGTTCAGTGCTTGACAACGTAATAGAGTAATGCTGTCTAGTAGAAGGAGGGAACACAGGAGTCTCAAGTGTCTAGCAGTGGACAGGTGTTTCGGCTGGATCTTGGTTGAATATGGCAGCAATGTCATGGGGAGCAAGCAGAACAAGGCAGTGTCCGAGGACCAAGTCCGAAGTTTTGTCAAGCAAGGCTTGTGCAGCAAAGACAGTTTGCAGACACGATGGGCCTCCTCTTGCTACCGCATCCAGCCAACAGGAATAATATCCTATGGGGCGTAGGCGGATGCCGTATGATTGGGTAAGTACACCTGCAGCATGTCCCAGACGTTTGGATACAAAGAGCTTGAATGTTTTTTGTCATAGTCTGGGAGCCCTAGCGCCAGAGATGGCGCGCTTGAGGGCCTCAAAGTTGGATATTATTTCGGGAGACATCTGGAAGGGGTCTGATTGCAGAGCATCAGTAGGGAGGCTTGTGGAATCCATGCTCTGCACTAGAAAATTAGTCCAAAGAAGGCATGAAGGGATTTCTGGCCTTGCGGCAGTGAGATGTCCGAGATTACTTTGACCCTGGTTGGCAACATAGCACAACAGGCTTTCTGAGGTGACTTCAACAGGGGGTAAGTCATCTGCACAGAGGAGAAGGTCATCAATATATTGGAGGAGAATCAGTTCCGGGTGATCCTCTTGTCATGTGTCAAGAATGATAGCTATAGCTTTTGCAAACTGGCTTAGAGAGTTCTGTGCCCCTTGTGGCATAACTGTGTAGGTATGTTGCTGTTTTTTCGTGGGTGAATGCAAAAGGTACCAGTAGGAGGGGTGAGGGTGAACACTGAAGAAAGCGTTTGCAAGGGCCACCACTGTGAGGTACTTTGCGGTCAGAGGCACCCCCCGCAGGTAGCTGGTTCTCTTTTAGGGGTTCTCTTCTTCCTAGAGAACAGAGGTGTTGTACAGGGTATCTGGGCTCCATTTGACACGAGGGCCTTGACATGCTTTGAAATAGCTGCAAATTGGGCTCACTTTAGAGGATATTGTGGTTTCCGGGACAATGATGCGCCCTCCTTGAGCTTAACTGAAACTGGTGGCACCTTTAATTGACCAATGTCTTCCGGTCCTGTAGACCATAGGCACGCAGGGATTCTGTCAAGTACTTCCTGCGGTATTGAACTTGGAGTTATTGCTTCATGAAGTGTCATCAGGAGAGGCAGAGAACACAAAGCAGATGAGTCTTCTAAGGATAGGGGAGAAACCCTCAAGCCTTTTCTGATATCCTCTTTGAGCCCTGAGACAAAAGCAGTTGATAACATGTGTGTGTGAATGGGAGAAGCCCAGATCATCAAAGGCCTGTATGAGTCTAGCATGATACTTCTCCACAAACTCCCCTTTATTTTGGGCAATATCTTGGATTGTGGTGGTCTGATCCGCCAATTTCTCCTTTGCCCAGTCGCGGAGTTGTGCACAGAACAGGCACTTATCAGGCAGGCATCATTGAAGGCCGCCTGCATGACCGACCAAAAGACATGTCCTGCTTTGATTTGGCATAGGCTGATCAAGTCTCTCCAAGCAGTTGAGTAAGTTTCTTGTATCCGCACTATCCTGCGGTAGAAGGGCATTGGCTGTTTCTCTGGGTCAGGCAGACTTGTCACTAAGGCTGCTGCTTGTGATGGGGTAAAAGCGACATACATCACCGGTGCCCCTTCTGGTAGACTGGTGTTGGGGCGGGGGCTGGGAAGGGGCACTGTTCCTTACGGTTGCCAGTATATGTTTGAGATCCTTTCGGAACTGTGAGTCCGGAGCCGGATTGGGGGTTAAATCAGCGGGTGGCCTTGCTACCTGTTGTTGGTTTTCCCACTCGGACACTTCTTCATCATTAACATATCCGGCCTGTGAAGGTTTCCGTATTGGGGAAGACAGGTGTGTGGTAAGAACCATCCTGATTTACAACATGGAGAACTGGGTATAGGCCGTGTTTGAGCCTTCCGGGTGTACCAAGATGGCCACCAGCAGGAAGTGTACTGGGCTGGGCAGGAAGTGAAGGCCTGGGTGCACTAAGATTGCTGCCGGGGGGCATTGTCACAGTGGGTTGTGCTTGGGCTGGAGTGGTGAGAAGGGAGTGGGTGTTAGGCGGAGGGCAAGGTTGCCCCTCCCCTCCTCTGTTTCAGGTTTAAAAGAAAAAAAAATTGTTTGCAATGGGCCAGGTCCCAGAAGTGACATCAGGCTTCGCCCCTGTCCTCCAAGGGCATAGAGACGAGTGGTGGCCAACTTGGCATCACTTGTCTCCATGCCCAGCTAACAGTCGCATCAGATCGTTTTCTGGCTTTACTGATGGGTCAGGTAAGCCCGGGAACGATCAGGAAGCGGCCGGGGGGGTCACAACTCCTGGCACTTCTGAAAGTGATCCTGCGGTGAATCCCCCATGGGACTTTTATCTTACAAAGAATCAGCCATAGTAAAAAACAATAAATGGGGTTATGGCAGCTAGCTGCTGCCATAAATCCGGTATTTAACGTCAAAGTGATGACGTATTTTTACTATGGGCCAGTCGGCAAGTGGTTTATACTTCACCTTTTACCATCTTATAAACGGTAATCAATTTTCAAATGTGCAGGGGTGCCAGACATGGCTGTTCTCCCTTGACTCTTTGAAGCTGCTCTACAACATCATGGTATCCAGTTAGGGCCTCATACACTTAAAATGTTATATTTTGCTGATCACTGTAAGGCCGTAAACACCCTGGTCCAAGTATATAGTGATAATGTGTTTCACATTTAGCAGCCGCCTTTTCCTTAAGGTTAGTACACCTATGAGTACTAGACTTAGACTACCCTGTTTCCCCGAAAATAAGACCATTTGGAAGGAGAGAGTGCCAGCACCTACCTAACGAAGGTTCCCCCTGCTGACCATTTGGATTCACCGGATGGAGAGTTCCTGTTTGTTGTCCCTCTGTGAAGAGATTGAAGGTGTTGTCCCCACTGAGTGGAATTCCACATATAAGCTGATATAAAGCTTGCCCTTGATAAGCGCGCATTTCTACAGGTGGCGGATTTCTCATTGGGTGTTTATTGATGAACTTTTATTAATCACCACTGGTGCACTTATTTGGCCTCAGGGATCCAACTTTCTTGAGTCATCATTTTTAAATCATCGTCATTTATTATCATTTTTGTGATTTCAATTCACTATTGATTTTCATTTTTCCACGACTTGGTTGGGACTTTTATTAATACACTGTTTTTTATTTATAATATTGTTTGGTCACACTTATTGATTATTTTTCATTAATCTTTACAATTTGTGGTTTTATTCACATTTATGTATTTAATTTTGTAGCGCGGTTCTTTTGATTATTTTGATCCACCTGTGAAGATGCTGGCTCGGATGTTGTTGGGACAAGTGAATCCGGCCAACCCAGACTCACCGTCTGATTTAGTGGGGGGAGCAAAGGATGGAATCCCTGTCGAGGAGTTCTATCCAAAGAACACTCCTCTCTCACCTGCGTGGAAGGAAAGGGTCAAGACTCAGCTCCTGAGATGGCAGGCTGCATTCTCCAAGAGCGAGTTCGATGTGGGATGTGCAAAAAGCACCCAACACCAGATCTGTCTTCAAGAGGATAAGCCATTCAGAGAAAGAGTCAGACAAATTCCTTTAGGGGACTTGGAAGACCTGCGTGAACAGCTGGCAGAGTTGAAGAGAGCAGGTGTCATCCGAGAGTCCCAGAGTCCATACCCCAATAGTAGTGGTACGGAAGAAGAATGGGTCCCTGCGGTTGTGTATCGACTATAGAACGCTAATCTGAAGGACCATTCCTGACCAATATACCACCCCAAGGATAGAAGACGCCTTACAGAGCCTGTCAGGGGCTAAATGGTTTAGCGTGCTGGATTTGAAGAGCGGGTACTACCAAATCCCCATGCACCCTGAGGATCGGGAAAAGACTGCTTTCATTACCCCGGTGAGGTTCTTTGAATTTGATTGCATGCCTTAAGGCCTGTCTGACGGCCAGCCACCTTCCAAAGGCTGATGGAGAAGACTGTGGGTGACATGAACCTGATCGAGGTGTTGGTGTACTTAGATGACATCATTGTGTTTGGCAGGACTCTGGAGGAGCATGAAGAGTGTCTGGAGAAGGTCCTGAAGAGACTCCATGACAAAGGCTTGAAGCTCTCTCTGGAGAAGTGCCAGTTTTATCAACCTTTAGTCAACTACCTTGACCACATCGTATCTGCTAATGGAGTGGCCACAGACCCCCAGAAGCTGGGAGCCATCACCTCATGACCTAGACCTACAAATGTGACAGAGCTTAAGTAATTTCTGGGATTCTGCTCATATTATCAAAGATTCGTCGAGGGATTTGCTAAAGTTGCTCGCCCACTCAATGAGCTACTGCAAAGCGAAGAGAAAGACGATGATCCAGATTCAGTTAAGCCTGTCAGACCAGCTGGAGGGCCCAGGAAGCACAAAGAGTCCATTCAGGAGCAATGGACCGCCCAGTCTGAAGAGGCTTTTAGGCAGCAGAAGTGGGGCCTCACAACTGCTCCAGTCCTGGCCTACACAGATCCAGCTAAGCCATAAAAACTCAAATCAAATTTTTTTTGATCAAATCAAAAAAAAATTCTGTGAGCCACAATGATCTTATGCCTTGCTTGTGCTACCTCCAGCTGCATGCGCTAATCACGCTTCATATAACGTGCATAGGATAAATTTACAAGTTATGCGCTGCGCTTGGGTGACCCCAAACACAAAATTAATAATAACTAACTCTGTGCTTACTAGTGCGATAATATTAAATACAAATAATATGAATGTTGAATAAATAAAAAAGGTGTGAAAAAACAAGTGCTTGTTACACCATAAATTAGTGCTT
Organism: Aquarana catesbeiana; assembly: GCF_042186555.1. Lineage (NCBI taxonomy): Eukaryota > Metazoa > Chordata > Amphibia > Anura > Ranidae > Aquarana > Aquarana catesbeiana. The sequence goes on along the minus strand of NC_133326.1, from coordinate 379,946,105 downwards.
AATAGTGCTTGTTACACCATACATAGTATCTTAATCAACATAAAAAGTGCTTAGTGCTCAATATAAAGTATCCTGCTTTCTTAAAATGAAAAAATTAATAAATAATAAATAATGAAAAAAAGTTCTCTTTGGCACTCTAAATAGTGCGTGCAAATAATGTCCAGCAGTGATAATAAAACAATGCGTGCAGGTGGTGTTCAGCTGTGACAACAATCCAACATCATGCCGAAGATATCCTGAGTGCTGCAAAACATGCTCCTGTGCTCCTTCGTGACCCCCTTAAGCTAATGTGCTCACCTCAGAGCGTGTGACTCAGCTTCTACCCTGAGTCCAAATACGCTTTGGAGCCACCCCTGGGCTCAGTCTCAGTGTCTGCTGCACTCCTCCAGCTGGAAACAATGTGGCTCCATACATACAAATGAAAAGGAAACTATATAGTGTAATATAGTCAAAATACTTTTATCCAAAGAAAACGCTCCCCACACCGGGGTACTCACATGGCACTGGTGCGTCAGTGCACCATACTATAACGGCTTTCTATGCAAAATCACTGGATGTTTGGTGCGGTATGCTGTGCTGGGACAGCGCTGGTGTAAAGTCCGTGTCAGTCTCTCCGTCCTGGCCCCTCCCCTACGCGTCTTCGACACAGGGATCACGTGTCATCATCAGGGGGATATGAATAGACGGATGCTCTACAGGATTATATAAGGCGATCGCGGCCATTTTGCCATAGATCGCAGACACTCTAATGCTAGGCTACAACTTCTGTTACCTAATGAGCCTATCCCATCACATTAACCCTAACTGCTGCTGAAAATAGTAAGTGGGGAAAATTTGCCTAGTGTTATTTTACAACCTGTAAATAACAGCCGAATGAGACTCATTTGTAAGTGTAATTCCAGGACAGAGCTCCGATACCCCACACAGCGCATACCACAGCATACCTCCAAAATTACAGATAAATGCATATCTACATATAAAATATAATGAATAACAGTAATCTAGGATTAAAATCAAAACTAAAATTATTGTACCGCGAATTCCCTGTCCATGCGATTTTAAAATGCATCTCATCAGAGTGATCTGAATATGCATGTGGGGTAAACAGATATCCCCATTATGAATCAATATTTTTATACATTAAAATTATTATACCACGAATCCCCTGTCCATGCGATTTTAAAATGCATCTCATCAGAGTGATATGAATAAACGTGTGGGGTAAATAGATATCCCCATTATGAGTCAATATTTTAATACAGTATGAAGCACAATGAATAAAATATGAAATTATTATTAAATTAAAATATATAAAATAGATAAAATTAGGAAATAAAAAGATAACCATAGAAGACCATTAAAAGGCTATCGCTCAATCCTCATGTACGTACCAACCATCGCTCAAATCCTATATATTAATATAATCCTTAACATTAGAGATACGTGATTGATACGCATCAATCAAACATTCAAGCTGGGAAATGAATAGGCCTGAAAAACCACCAGGAATCCTCAATCTTAGGGTTAAAAATGGCTAAGGAAGCACCTAAGGTCAAATTCTTTATTCAAACACCCCCCCCCCCCCCGGAAGAGGGAGCCTAAGTGGTGTAACCACCATTACTCACGCTTGCTAATCTCCCTAGTATAGTTTGAACCTCTCCAATGTTTCTTAGGTGCCTGTATTCCCCAAAATCGCATCTCGACTGTACTTTTGTTATGCACCTCTTTAAAATGTATCGAAAGGTAGTGCTTATCGAAACCTTTCAGTATGTTCCTCACATGTTCCTCCATACGATCTTTATAGCTCTTGTGGTGCGCCCAATATAAAGAAAATCGCATGGGCATTTGACCGCATATACCACTCCCACTGTATTGCAGGATATAAAATCCCTTATCGTGTATATGTGGTTAGTGTGAGGATGCTGAAATTCCTTAACCCTTTTAGTATTAGTAGGAACCCTGATGCAACTGTAACATCTTCCACAGCCATAAAATCCTTTTAGATCCCAGAACATCTTGGGTCTGGAAAGGGGCGGTTCTACAACATTATGTACCAATTTGTCACGTAGACTCGGCGCTCTTTTATACACAATTTTAGGTTTATTGGGGAGTGTATCCCTAAGATGTACATCTTGTTTTAATACATCCCAATATTTATTTATGATTTTTTCCACTTCCTTACTCTGTAGATTGTAGTCCAAAATGACAGATGTGCTCCCATTATCGTCATCATCCCTTGTTCCAATTCTATCCCTCAAAAGATCTTCCCTATTCAGATGCCTGACTTTATCTCTCTCTGTTTTCAGAAATTCATTACCATAACTTTTATCAGAGAACATTGCGCTCAACCTATCTGATTGGGTCTCAAAATCCACATCCCACATCCAGGTCCATTTCTCCGCATCCTCATATATTGGCCTCTGGGAATGTTGTCAAGCCATGGCCTATGGTGACAACTTGATGTGGGAATATATGAGTTACCCAAGATGTTCTGGGATCTAAAAGGATTTTATGGCTGTGGAAGATGTTACAGTTGCATCAGGGTTCCTACTAATACTAAAAGGGTTAAGGAATTTCAGCATCCCCACACTAACCACATATACACGATAAGGGATTTTATATCCTGCAATACAGTGGGAGTGGTATATGCGGTCGAATGCCCATGCGATTTTCTTTATATTGGGCGCACCACAAGAGCTTTAAAAGATCATATGGAGGAACATGTGAGGAGCATACGGAAAGGTTTCGATAAGCACTACCTTTCGATACATTTTAAAGAGGTGCATAACAATAGTACAGTCAGGATGCGATTTTGGGGAATAGAGGCACCTAAGAAACATTGGAGAGGTTCAAATTATACTAGGGAGATTAGCAAGCGTGAGTCATGGTGGATACACCAGTTAGGCTCCCTCTTCCCGGGGGGGTTGAATAAAGAATTTGACCTTAGGTGCTTCCTTAGCAATTTTTAACCCTAAGATTGAGCATTCCTGGTGGTTTTTCAGGCCTATTCATTTCCCGGCTTGAATGTTTGATTGATGCGTATCAATCACGTATCTCTAATGTTAAGGATTATATTAATATATAGGATTTGAGCGATGGTTGGTTCGTACATGAGGATTGAGCGATAGCCTTTTAATGGTCTTCTATGGTTATCTTTTTATTTCCTAATTTTATCTATTTTATATATTTTTATTTAATAATAATTTCATATTTTATTCATTGTGTATCATACTGTATTAAAATATTGACTCATAATGAGGATATCTATTTACCCCACATGTTTATTCAGATCACTCTGATAAGATGCATTTTAAAATCGCATGGACAGGGGATTCGTGGTATAATAATTTTAATGTATAAAAATATTGATTCATAATGGGGATATCTGTTTACCCCACATGCATATTCAGGTCACTCTGATGAGATGCATTTTAAAATCGCATGGACAGGGAATTCGCGGTACAATAATTTTAGTTTTGATTTTAATCCTAGATTACTGTTATTCATTATATTTTATATGTAAATATGCATTTATCTGTAATTTTGGAGGTATGCTGTGGTATGCGCTGTGCGGGGTATCGGAGCTCTGTCCTGGAATTACACTTAGAGCCCTTGCACACTGGGGTGGGGGGCGGCGTCGGCGGTAAAACGCCGCTATTATTAGCGGCGTTTTACCGTCGGTATGCGGCCGCTAGCGGGGCGGTTTTACCCCCCGCTAGCGGCCGAGAAAGGGTTAAATACCACCGCAAAGCGCCTCTGCAGAGGCGCATTGCCGGCGGTATAGCCGCGCCGTCCCATTGATTTCAATGGGCAGGAGCGGTAAAGGAGCGGTATACACACCGCTCCTTCACCGCTCCGAAGATGCTGCTGGCAGGACTTTTTTTACCGTCCTGCCAGCGCATCGCTCCAGTGTGCAAGCCCTCGGGGCTTTCACACTGGGATGACAGCAGCGGCACTTTCGGGGCGGTTTGCAGTCGCTATTATTAGCGCAATAGCGCCTGCAAACCGCCCCAGTGTGCAAGGGCTCTTAGAAATGAGTCTCATTCGGCTGTTATTGACAGGTCGTAAAATAACACTAGGCAAATTTTCCCCACTTACTATTTTCAGCAGCAGTTAGGGTTAATGTGATGGGATAGACTCATTAGTCGTAACAGAAGTTGTAGCCTAGCATTAGAGTGTCTGCGATCTATGGCAAAATGGCCGCGATCACCTTATATAATCCTGTAGAGCATCCGTCTATTCATATCCCCCTGATGATGACACGTGATCCCTGTGTCGAAGACGCGTAGGGGAGGGGCCAGGACGGAGAGACTGACACGGACTTTACACCAGCGCTGTCCCAGCACAGCATACCGCACCAAACATCCAGTGATTTTGCATAGAAAGCCGTTATAGTATGATGCATTGACGCACCAGTGCCATGTGAGTACCCCAGTGTGGGGAGTGTTTTCTTTTAATAAAAGTATTTTGACTATATTACACTATATAGTTTCCTTTTCATTCATATGTATGGAGCCACATTGTTTCCAGCTGGAGGAGTGCAGCAGACACTGAGACTGAGCCCAGGGGTGGCTCCAAAGCGTATTTGGACTCAGGGTAGAAGCTGAGTCACACGCTCTGAGGTGAGCACATTAGCTTAAGGGGGTCACGAAGGAGCACAGGAGCATGTTTTGCAGCACTCAGGATATCTTCGGCATGATGTTGGATTGTTGTCACAGCTGAACACCACCTGCACGCATTGTTTTGTTATCACTGCTGGACATTATTTGCACACACTATTTAGAGTGCCAAAGAGAACTTTTTTTCATTATTTATTATTTATTAATTTTTTCATTTTAAAAAAGCAGGATACTTTTTATTGAGCACTAAGCACTTTTTATGTTGATTAAGACACTATGTATGGTGTAACAAGCACTATTAAGCACTAATTTATGGTGTAACAAGCACTTGTTTTTTCACACCTTGTTTATTTATTCAACATTCATATTATTTGTATTTAATATTATCGCACTAGTAAGCACAGAGTTGGTTATTATTCATTTTGTTTTTGGGGTCACCCAAGCGCAGCGCATAACTTGTAAATTTAAGCCATAAAAACTACATGTGGATGCCAGCCGAGAAGGGTTAGGCGAAGTGCTGTATCAAAAGCATGATGGGTGCCTACGGACTGTTGCCTATGTGAGTCAGAGTCTAGCACCCGCCAAGAAGAACTACCCCACGCACAAACTCAAATTTCTGGCCTTGAAGTGGGCAGTGGTGAAGAAGTTGAGAGATTACCTGTATGGCGCAGAATTTGTGATTAAAACTGACAATAATCCCCTCACATACCTACTCACTACTGCCAAGTTGGACGCCACAGGTCACAGACGGTTGGCTGCCCTATCAGGGTTTTCCTTTCAGCCTGAAATACCGGCCGCGGATCGGGAACAAGGATGCAGATGCTTTGTCAAGAAGGCCCCAGTGTCCCCGAGACTCCCTAGAAGAATGGACCCAGCTGACCCCTAAAGGGGTGAGAGCCCTATGTCAAGGAGCGGAACAGCAAGCTAGAGGTGGAGCCAGGGCTGAGGACATTGGAGTGTCAGCCGCTGGGGTCCCCAGGTGTTTTTGCAACATCACCCAAGTCAGGGGGTGAAGGTCTGCGCAGGGTTTCAAAGAAAGTCTTGCAAAGGGACCAGTTGGGGGACCCTCTCTGTAGCTTAGCATTGAAGGCATTGGAGAGCAAGCCAGTGCCCTGACTTGCTCCTCACTGGCTCCCCGAAGGAAGCCAGCTTGCTGCACATGGAGTGGGATCGGTTGCAGCTGCAACGGGGGGTGGTCTACCGAAGGGGCCCCTCTATTGATCCCGAAGAAAAATGGCAGTTATTCCTACCAGAAAAGCATAGGGAGACAGTGTTAACTGCCTTACATGACCATCATGGCCATCTAGGGTCCGAGAGGACTTCCCAACTGGTGAGGGACCATCATGGCCCTGCATGTGGGCTGAAGTCGAAGGCTATTGCCACTCCTGCCTTAGATGTATTCAAAGGAAGACTTTGCCTCACCGAGCTGTCCCAATGGGCCATCTTTAGAGCCAGGGACCACTGGAGCTGGTGTGCATTGACTTTCCATGCTTGGAGCCTGATCTGAGTGGACAGGGAAATGGTAATAACTGACCACTTCAATCGCTATGCCCAGGCATTTCCCACAAAGGATCAACAGGCATTCACAGTGGCCAAGATCTTAGTAGAGAAGTTCTTTGTGCACTATGGCCTGCCTCAACGTATCCAATCTGATCAAGGGAGAGGCTTTGAGAGCAGTCTTATTAAGACTTTTGGACCTGCTGGGCATTAAGAAGTCTAGAAATCCAATTTATAGCTTGGGTGAAGGTGTTGTACTCAGGGTCCAGGGCTAGACTCCGTATAAATAACAACCTATCCTCCTCCTTTGATCTTCATAGAGGCACCCGGCAAGGGTGCCCGTTATCCCCATTGCTGTTTGCTTTGGCAGTAGAGCCTCTGGCCATCTTGACCCGCAATGCACCAGATGTTGTAGGGTTTCGTAGAGGCTCGCTGGAAGATAAAATATCCCTGTATACGGATGACGCACTTATTTACTTGGGCGTCACCGCTGACTCTCTGCAAACAGTAATTATAACTGATTTCGGTGGATTCTCTGGCTTTACCATAAATTGGTCCAAATCAACCCTGATGTCCATTGACCCCCTGGCGGCGCCTTTGTCAGTAGGAGCAAGCCAGATTGACATTGCACACAGCTTTAAATACCTGGGGGTGGTGGTATCCCCATACCCGGCAGACTACCTTAAATTGAACTTGGGCCCGCTACTGGACAGGCAGAAGGTTAAATGTAATAGCTGGTACAAGCTTCCCTTGTCATTGGTGGGATGAGTGAACCTAAAAAAAATGGTATGGGCTCCTCAACTCTTATATGTATTCCATAATTCACCCATGTGGATTTCAAACAAATGTTTCAAACGCATTGATTCCTTACTGCGAGATCTGATATGGAAGAAGAAAAAAGCTAGGATTAAGTTAACCACCTCACAGTATGGAAAAGATAAAGGAGGGCTAGCTGTACCACATCCTAAACTGTATTTCATAGCCTCACAAATTCAACAGCTGGCAGGGTGGGGAGAGGATGCAGGGGACGACCCCGTAATTAACCTAGTCACAATGTCCAGTCCCACATTGAAAGCAGCTTCCCATATGGAAATGGACTTGCCTAGTATACCACACTCAACACCCGCAAGCGGTCTCCTTAGGAAAGTATGGCAGGAATTTCTGAAAGCTAAGGCACTTAAAGGCCCATTACCCTTCACCCCATTGTGGAATAACCCTAGATATCCAGAACTTCAGGAACTACAGGGGTTCTCCCCCTGGAGAGAGAGGGGAATATGATTTTTCCCACAGCTATACAAAGGGACGGTGCTGAAAACGTATGAACAATTATGTAAGGAATTCCAATTAGCCACAAGGGGCTTCTACAAATACCTCCAACTTAGACATGCTCTATGGACACAACAACAAGCTCACTCTTTAGCAGTATCATCAACTCCTCTGCTGATGGACGTCTTCTGGGCTGAGACCTGGAAGGGACTTATATCTAGGATATATGCTGAATTGCTGTCCTCTGTCCAGGATCATGCCTCATTCAAATGCAGAAGTAAGTGGGCGGAAGACATTGGAAGATGGGGATCAATGGGACATGGCCCTGGAGTCAATACCTGCGGTATCTGTTTCAGCCTCTCACAAATTGTCACAATTATTTATCTTACACAGAGCATATAGAACATCAATACAACTCCATAGCTGGGGAGGTAGAGACTCCCCCCTGTGTCCGAAATGCAAAGTACACCAGGGGGACTTTATACATCTACTCTGGAGATGCCCGAAACTCCACCGGTATTGGGTGGAGGTGTTTCAATGCATCTCCAGACTATCTCAGGTTCCTGTTCCACTAAATCCCCTGGTGTGCTTGCTTGGGGCAATTGATGAGGAAATGTATCTGAAAGGAATGTACCATATGATCACCAGGTTGATGTATCTGGCCAGGAAACTTATAGCAAGGTTCTGGATGGCCCCTACGGTCCCTACAAGAAAACAGTGGATTGCTTACATCTTTACTTCTCAGGGAGCACTTGGCCTACAGCCACAGGAAGGCTGCGAAAAAATGTGAACTCATCTGGCAGCCATGGCTGGATGACCTAGCCTTGCCCCTCCACAACTGGTATTAGACAGGCTCCTTCTGTAGAGATTGACAGTTGATGTGGGGAGGGGAGAGGTGAGAGAGAGGTAGGAATCACAGGTTGAATCATGTTCACAGGTTATGCACTAAACCCTGTCCTAATGTCTTATCCATTAGCTGAAGAAACTGTTGATGTGGTTTTATGATAATGGGTCGAAAGTGCTAGTTAATGCTTTCTGTTTAGGGTTGGGGGGGGGTAAAAAAGAAAATTCACTATTTGCACTATATTCTGTTATTGCTCAGATAACATGGATGCTTAAAGACAGATACAGTCAGGTCCATAAATATTGGGACATGAACACAATTCTAATCTTTTTGGCTCTATACACCACCACAATGGATTTGAAATGAAACAAACATGATGTGCTTTAACTGCAGACTTTCAGCTTTAATTTGTCAATGTCCCAATATTTATGGACCTGACTGTATGTTCTATATGTACTATCTTTTTTTTTTTTCATACTGCAATGACTATATCATATAAGCAATTTGTTAATAAACAAGTTTTGATTAAAAAAAAAAAAAAAAAAGTCTAGAACCACACCGTACCATCCTCAAGGAGATCCTCAACCAGAAAGATTCGACCAAACTCTCCTGAATATGCTCGGGACTCTAACTTCAGAGCAAAAGCAACACTGGAGTAAGCACATAGCAGCTATTGTGCATGCTTATAACAGCACTGCAAATGATGCCACAGGATACTCTCCCTATCGTTTGTTTGGGCGGGAGGCCCGGCTGCCAGTAGATTTAGCTTTTGGCACGTCCCTGGACTATAGCTCAGCAATGTCCCACAGAGGGTATGCGGACCACCTGTGGAGAAGCCTGAAGACTGCCTATGATAAGGCTCAAGCTGCCTCAGATGCCCAAGGACAGAGGAAGAAGAGAAACTTCGACCTCAGGGTACGAGTGCAGGACTTGCAACCAGGCAACAGAGTGCTGCTGAGGAATCTAGGTGTCCCTGGGAAGCACAAATTGGCTGATCGCTGGAAGTCACAGCCCTATGTCATCTGCAAGCAACTCCCATGACTCCCAGTGTACCAGATCCAGCCAGAGGGAAGCACAGGCCCACTAAGTACTTGGCATCGCAATCATCTGTTGCCTCTGTCGGAGGCAGTTCGTGTACAACCGCAGCCAGATTCACACTCCACATTCACGGCCACTCAGAGATCCCGACCAGTGATTAGATTTCAGTCTGTACCTCTTGCTGTAGACGAAGAAGAGATCCGAATAGACTGGTTGTAGCCATCTCACACGTCAGAGACTGCTACCCCCTTCTTCTCCTTCCAAGGTGACAGACATTGTGATTCTCAGACCAGAGGCTCCCGAATTCGTGCCTCAGAATAAACCTCTGAAAGATCTGGAAGACCCCCCAATCTTCCTTGTTGGCAGCAGATTCTGAGGACTTTTCTTCCTTCATTGAAGCTGAAACGCAAGAAGCTGAAGTGGATGTGCAGGAGGAAGAAGTGGCTGTGGATGAAGACGATACCAGTGTGCATGTAACACCAGAACCTAAAGAACAGAAAGAGCGGAGGGTTATTCACCTACCCAAGAGTTTAACCTATGACGCTGTGGGTGAAAGCTCTGAGGAGGTCGTTCTCACTTCAAAAAGGACTCTTGAAGTGCCTGATCCTTCCACCGCTGATTTGGTGGAGGACAACCGCAACTCACCCCCTGGCGCATCTATACAGGAAACTCCAGGGTCAGTGGCGTGTGGACAGAACAGCCTCTATTCCTATGACAATAGGTGGGAGGTTTCTCTGTCAACTCTGTGTCATGATATGAGCTGTTTGGGCTCTTCTTATGAAAATGCTAATTGTTTGTTGTCATTAAAAACAGGCATTAACCTATTTCCTCCCTACTGTTGACAAAAGCATGCAACGGGTCAAGGACCGTTATTTCCTTTGGCGGATCAAAGGTTATTTAGTGGGGGGAGGATGTAGCAAGGAGCTGGATATAGATATATTCCTGCAATCAGAAGACACTCTGTAACATTGCTACAGTGAAACTTTTTCCCTCTAGTGGCAGCAAAGGCTGTGTCATCACATCCTGCCAGCAGACTGAATACCAGGAAGCAAAGCATACAGGGAATTGTAGTTCCAGGACTCAAGCTTCACATTGGGATTTCATTGTTTATGGACTACAGACTTCCAGACTGCAGAGGAGAGAACAGACTGCTGGGGGAGACTATAAGAGAGATGGATTTAGACCTGACAAGCTCTCTTGGGACGCCGTTTGACTCTGCCAGCAGGAGGTCTGTGTAACAGCGAGCTGCTGTTAAATTTGCAGCCTACACAACAGGGAGCTATTCAGCTATATCCAGAGGGAAGGTTTGGGGGAGTAGGGACTTTCAGGAATACATGACATGGTAGGGTCATGTGTTTCCATCCCTAGGGACTTTAATTGATATCATGATCTGGTAAGGTCATGCATATCCATCCCATATACATTAGGAAAGGAACGTGTAAAAACACGGAGGGTGGGACTTTGAATGAAGCATTGGACAGCAAATAAATAATTGGATGAAAAAAGGGGAATTTTATTGAAGAGCTGGATAGGAATTACATATATAAATATTTCTGATAACGATAATACAATCTAACACATATATATACACACTGGTTGAGCCATTGAAGATCTCATGTAGAAATATATTGAGGTAACAGCAATATATACTGGACAGCATGTAGACAATGATAGTAATCTCACATATTATAAAGCATCAAATTCCTTAGTTCATCACAAGACAGATGGGTATAGGCAATAATTCATATGGTATTACTTGCAGGACCTATGGTCTCACTAGACCTGAGAAGATAAATACATAATAGCTTGAAGAATCTTGATAAAATTGGTAAGAACACGGCAAATGATATCTTGTTGCGTTTCATGGCTTATGCCATTCGTCAGGAGCAAGCGCGTGTGATATCTGTAGGGATAATGTAGATGTAAGAAAAAATTATGACGTATTTATTTGCTGTCCAGTGCTTCATTCAAAGTCCCACCCTCCGTGTTTTTACACGTTCATTTCCTAATATATCCAGAGGGAACTCTGTGGACAGTAGGGATAAGCTTGATGTTCGAGTTGAACGTGAGTTCAGCTCGAACATCAGGTGTTCGCCGAACAGCGAAAATTATTGGGGCGTTCGTGGAAAATTCGAGTGCCGCAGAACGCCCCATAATGCACTGTGAGATCACAGTGCATTAGCATCTGATGATTGGCCAAAGCATGCACCTGACATGCATGCTTTGGCCAATCACAGCACGCTCTGCTGAGAGAGCCATAATTGACCAAAGGCAATCATGGCTCAGAGGGACTAAGTACACACCCCACACTATAAAAAGCTGCTTACAGTGCGGCCGTGTGTAGTGTTAGCGTGGACAGAGAGATAGCTTGAGCTAGATTAGAAAGGCAGGTTACTTAGTTGCAGTGTATTTGATATATACATATATCAAATATATACATATTTGATATATAAAAATATATATATATATATATATATATATATATAGTCCTTCTAGTATATACAGTTGTGTTCATAAGTTTACATACCCTGGCAGAATTTATTTTCTTCGCCATTTTTCAGAGAATATGAATGATAACACAACTTTTCTTTCACTCATGCTTAGTGTTTGGCTGAAGCCATTTGCTATCAATCAACTGCGTTTACTCTTTTTAAATCATAATGGCAACAAAAACTAGCCAAATGACCCTGATCAAAAGTTTAGATACCCCAGTTCTTAATACCTTGTATTGCCCCCTTTAACATCAATGACAGCTTGAAGTCTTTTGCGGTATTTGTGGATGAGGCTCTTTATCTTCTCAGATGGTAAAGCTGCCCATTCTTCTTGGCAAAAACCCTCCAGTCCCCGTAAATTCTTGGGATGTCTTGCATGAACTGCACGTTTGAGATCTCCCCAGAGTGACTCAATGATATTGAGGTCAGGAGACTGAGATGGCCACTCCAGAACCTTCATTTTATTCTGCTGTAGCCAATGACAGGTCGACTTGGCCTTGTGTTTTGGATCATTGTCATGTTGGAATGTCTAAGTACGTCCCATGCGCAGCATCCTGGCTGATAAATGTTCCTTTAGTATTTTTTGATAACATGCATTCATCTTGCCAACAATTTTGACCAAATTTCTTGCCTTTGTAGCTCACACATCCCCAAAACATCAGCGATCCACCTCCGTACTTTTAATCATAGTCCTTGTTGACTCCTCTCAAAATGTAGCGTTTATGGTTGTGGCCAAAAAGCAAAATTTTGGTCTCATCACTGCAAATGACTTTTTGCCAGAAGGTTTGAGTCTTGTCTCTGTGCTGTTTGGCATATTGTAAGCAGGATACTTTGTGGCATTTGCATAGTAATGGCTTTCTTTTGGCGACTCGACCATGCAGCCCATCTTTCATCAAATGCCTCCTTATTGTGCATCTTGAAAGGGCCACACCACATGTTTTCAGAGAGTCCTGTATTTCACCTAAAGTTATTTGTGGGTTTTTCTTTGAATCCCGAACAATTTTCCTGCCAGTTGTGGCTGAAATTTTAGTTGGTCTACCTGGCCGTGGTTTGGTTTCAACAGAACCCCTCATTTTTCACTTCTTGATTAGAGTTTGAACACTGTCTATTGGCATTCTCAATTCCTTGGATATCTTTTTATACCCCATCCCTGTTTTATACAGTTCAACTGCCTTTTCCCGCAAATCCTTTGACCATTATTTTGCTTTCCCCATGACTCAGAATCCAGAAACGTCAGTGCAGCACTGGATGAAAGATGCAAGGGTCTGTCAGGAGTCCAGAAACTCATTGGCCTTTTATACACACACAGTAATTACAAGCAAACAGATCAAAGGTGAGGATGGTTACCTTTAATAGCCATTCAAACCCCTTTGTGTCAACCTGTGTACATGTTATCAGGCCAAAATCACCAGGGTATGCAGACTTTTGATCAGGGTAATTTGGGTAGTTTCTGTTGTCATTATGATTTAAAAAGAGTAAACACAGTTGATCGATAATAAATGGCTTCAGCCAAACACTAACCATGACTGAAAGATATGTGTTTGTGTTACCATTCATATTCTCTGAAAAATGGCCAAGAAATCATAAATTCTGTCAGGGTATGTAAACTTATGAGCACAACTGTACATGCTTTCAATCAACCCCATGGTACCTAGAGAGGCTTTGTAATAGAGAACCTCCTATTTCTTACACTTGCCACACAATTAGTGCTCCAATTTATTGATGAAGAAGGACAATAAAGATTTGAATGTGCAGGAGAAGTGTGCTGGAGGGTATGACAGTAGGAAGAATCTGCAGCAAAGGCATGATGGAGGATGTGACAGTGAGCACTGTGTGCAGAACAGGAGTGGTGGAGTATGTGCAGTATGTGCAGGAGATGAGTGTAGGAAAACGAGTATGTGGAGAGGAGTAAAAAGGGTATGAAACTGGAAATTATGTGTAGAAGAGATGTGCCAGAAGGTGTGAGAGTGGCTAATGTGAGTGAAAGGAGTGTATGAAGGTGGGCAGTATATGCAGAAGAGGTGTGCAGGAGATATAATGGAGGGCAGCATGAGCAATAGGGAAGTGGGGTGGATGTGACAGTGTGTTGTATGCAGGGCCGGACTTACCATTGGGCTTGACTGGGCTCAAGCCCATGGGCCCCGCCCGTTTACGTTTTAAATATCTTCATATATCTTCAGCTAGATCAGATGAAATAGCGGTGACTCACACTGGTCCTCATTTGGCTGCAGTGCTGCTCTGCCCGTGTCTCTCTTGCTGTCTCATCAGCCGATCAGCGGCGCAGAGAGAGAGACTCTAATGTGTAATTATGCAGGACAGACCAGGAGGAGCCTGGAGGTGGGTTGAAATGCGCCGTTGGCTTGGCAACCCTGCACTCGTTGCTAGCGCTTGGGCCGCCTGGCGTCTAGCAACAAGTGACGTCATTGAGTCAGTCACGTCGGACTCGGAGTCTCAGACTCAGAGCCGAACGTGTCCATGACAGGAGCTGCCTGGAGCGGAGGAGCCTGCCTAAGTGTATCTGTCTTTCCCGGGCTGAAAAGACAGCCCGGGAAAGTTGTTGCAGCAGTCTGGCACTGTGTGGCAGAGGCAACCAATCTTCCTCCTCTGTGCCGCCCATGAGTGTATTGGCCCTCCCACCAGTAGCACCTCCTCCATCTTGTCCATACAGTCATGCACACTGACTGCAGGACTCTGCCCCTGGTGAGTGTTGGCTCCACCCACCTTTTCCCTCCATCTTGTCCACCTTGCAGTCTGGATACAAGAAGTAGAAGGCTGCATACACTGACAGTGAAATTACTGGACCCAACCAACTGGACTGCATTGCTCCTGCATGGTAGCCCCTCTCCCCACCAGAGCACCGAATTAATTGACTAAAAGTGAGTAAAAAAAAAAAAAGAATGAATTCATGTGTCAAGTCAAAAAGCAAAATACATGTGTGCCATTATGTATGAAAAAAAAATGCCCCTTTAGTCTTGAATTGTTCAATCTTAACCCCTTCAGCTCCAGAACCTTTTACCCCCCCCTTATGACCAGGCCATTTTTTGCGATACTGCGCTGCGTTGCTTTAACTGTCTGACAATTGTGCGGTCGTGCGATGTTGTAACCCAAGCAAAATTGACGTCCCTTTTATCCCACTCACTTACGTACTACACACACACACACAATTTACCTTGCACTTTGTTCAATGAGTTATTTTGCTATATTCTTGCAATTGATTTGTTATGATTGCAACCTTACAAGGTATTTGTTTGTTTTTCAATGTTTTCCAGGTAAATAAGTGTTTTATTCTCATTCTGACCAAGACATTTGTGCATTACAATAAACACATAATCACTTTGAACTTTTTTAATCATTATTTAGTTATTGGAAAAAAAGATTTTCAAGCCTCAATCAGTGGTCATATAAATAGATTATTACGTTTTTTTTAACATGTAACACTGTCTATGGTACCAGTCAACATTTAGTTCTATTTAAAGTAATGTATAGAAGGTAGGGCCCGAAAGTGACCCAAGCCCAGGGGCCCCCACCACCCTAAGTCCTGCCCTGGTTGTATGAGCAGAAAAGGAAAGCAGAGGGTATGACAGTGAGCAGCATGAACAGAAGAGGTGTGCACAGGGTGTAAATGTGACCACTATATACAGACTAAAAAAAAATGTTGGCTTTAGTTATATTTTAACCCCTTCCTACACAGTGCGTGTGTGTGTGGGGGGGGGGTATGAGGTCAGTTTTGGAAAAGTTGAGTTTTAGGAAGTGGTGGGACAACCATGCAGATGTCAATTACTAAGTTAACTATGCATGATGAGTCAGAAGGAATGAGCTGAGTATTGGTGACATAGATTTGGGTGTTGTCAGCATAGAGATGATAATAGAAATGTGGGGGTTTATCGACTGACCCAAGGAGGAGGTGTAAATAGAGATTAGATGGGGCCCAAGGCAGAGTCTTGGGGGCCTCTATGGAGAATAAAAGATAAGGAGGAGATTGCATTGTCGGTTACCCTGAATGTGCACTGAGGTAGGTAGGAGGAGAACTAGCAAAGAGTAGAGTCTTAGAGGCCAAGGGAGTGGAGTTTTGGCTATATTTTTTGTCTGCTGCAGCTAAGATGTTGGGACTAAATATATCACCAGGCTGAGACTTGTGATACATCTGCTTCATATATTTGGTGCTACATCAATCTCTTTTAACCTTTCTTACATTTTCGTGCCTACAGATTAGGTTTGTATCAACCAGGTGTACACCAGTGAATAAGAAGAAGGGTTGGTGGGACTTTAGATGAGGGAAAAAAATCACTCAAAGAAGAGTGTGTGTGCTCTAATGGGACTTTTAATTTGGGTCAATGACAGGTGGGTACTAATATATAAAGTGAGAAAATAGTAATTAAAGGAGTATATTTATTATAGAAAAAAGATAAAACATGATACAATAACAAGAAAACCTCTGTTGTGGAATTTTAAAGGCAATGAAAAAGTAGTTTTTAGAAAAAAATCATTTACTTAACAACATAGAAAAATTCCATAGAAAAATTCAAGCATATGTAACATGTACATGTAACTATAAAAACATTGTATATTGAAATGAGGTGGAAGGTGATACTTAATCCAACCAGTTTCAAAATTTAATAGTAGTTAAAATCTTCATCAGGGGATTTGTATCACTTATCTATAGAAAATCAAAATATAGAATATTTAGGATTTACATGTAAGAATCATGTTAAATTCCTAAATAGGGGCATACAGAGATGATGACTTACTTTTCAATACAAAATTGGTCAGATAACAGATGCATTCCCCACAGCACCAGCAAGGAGGGTCCAACAAAAAACTAGTATTACCCCTCTTTTCTACAGGAAGGCCGGATATAAATAATCCCAAAATTGGCACTTGAAGGCATATAATCCAGGTACTCTATAATGCAAAAAACACAAAACACAACAATCAGGGCTGAGCTGATCCTCACTTGCCAACATCCATTGGCAGAGAGTACTTACTCAACAAGTGGGGCCAGGTTCAGGTCCTCTGTCACTCAGAGGCCTGGAAACAAAGAGTACACCGGCGGTGCTGGAGCTCCTTCAGCAACCTTGCAAATACCGTCCTCGGCGTCCTTTTCTGTGATGTTAGGGTGTCATCCTGTCGCTCCTCGTCATCCACGATGATGCGGCACGCCTCAGCGCGCCGCATCATCACACGCTCCCCGTTGTCCACGAGGACGCGGCATGCCGGAGTGCACCACGTCATTGATGGCATCGCGAGATGCCGGTGCGCACACCAGAGCGCACTGCGTTATCTGTGGCGCACACCGCAATCACAGTGATTCGCACGCCTCAGCCCGCCTTTGCAGACAGGACGTAACGCAGCACCGGACGGGCGACCTCATCTGTCTCCCGGATGTAAACATCCGGGAGCCCCGGCTGTCGCCGGTGTGCAAGAAAAAGGGGTGCATGGAGACACAGAGAGGGGATGCTGCAAACCATGCAGCATCCTCCTGGGGCCAAAACTCCATGCCCCCAGGGCATAGAACATGGTCCTGATAAAGGACTAAAACTGCCGATACTACTTACCTCTGGAGGTGGCAAAAA